>NC_080672.1:331733990-332043990 GCF_030247195.1 Topomyia yanbarensis | reverse complement strand
AAGGTCCATAAGCTGCTGTTGAATTTTGTGTGGATCCGAGTTCTGGTTCCTGAATTACAGGGTGATACGTACGATCACGCAGTAAATCTCGATTCTAACGAATTCTGCGATGAATGTAAAAAGGTGAAATTTTTGCCTTTCTCAATAGAAAGGTATTGCAATTGCTCTGAAAACCGACTTTTTAACGGAGGCCCGGAGGGCCGAGTGACATATACCATTCGATTCAGTTCGTCGAGTTCGGCAAATGTCTGTGTGTATGTATGTGTGTATGTATGTATGTGTGTGTATGTGCGTATGTGTGTGTATGTTACCAAAAATGTCACTCATTTTTCTCAGAGATGGCTGAACCGATTTTGACAAACTTAGTCTCAAATGAAAGGTGCAACGTTCCCATAGGCTGCTATTGAATTTCTAATGGATCCGACTTCCGGTTCCGGAATTACAGGGTGATGAGTACAAACACGCAGAAAATGTCGATTTTAATAAATTCTGGAATGAATGCATAAAGGTGAAATTTTTTCGAAAATATGACCACAACTGCTTCGATTTGTAGTATTAGGTCACTAACATCCAGTCAAAGTCTATTTGGCCACATTGGCCACCATCATCGGTTCAGGAAGCCCAGGCGGAAGTATCTAAATTCAGAATAACAGTCACATCGGTTTCTCGGAGATGGCTAGACCAATTCGACTAAACTTGGCCTCAAATGAAAAGTATTGCGTCCCCATAAATGGCTATTTAATTTCATCCCGATCCGACTTCCGGTTCCGGAGTTATAGGCTGTGGCGTGCGATGACATAGCAAATTGTGATTCAAACCGATACTCCGATGAAAGCAAAAAAGGTAAAAATTTCGCTAAAATGTCTCTCAAACAACTTAAATTTGCTGTTCTAGGTCACCGACGGCCAACCAAAATTTTCGTTCACTACATTGAGACGGTTCCGGAAGTGCCCGGGAAAAGCGGCCATCTTTCAAAATTTACGAACTCACATCAGTTTCCCGGAAATGGTTGGGCCGATTTTCACAAACTTAGTCCCAAATGATAGCTATAATATCCCCACAGATGTTTATAAAATTTCGTACGGATCGCTTATATGGGGCCAGAAATATAGACTAAATCGTCCGGTCACATATGAAATTCCCATATAAGCCGGAACTCAATTTTTTTTTTCAAAGGGGGGACCCCATGAAATTTCAGAAATCGAATTCATATTTTTGATGCCAAACATCTTTAAAATGCATGAAATGTCGAGATTTTATGTTATCTCGAAAAAAATTTTTTTTTTTTGTAAAAATCGACTTTTTGGGACTTTGCCGATTTCGCACCTTTTTTCAGTTCAATATTACCGTGGCTGTTTTTTCTTTTTCAAAATTTTAGAACTCGAATAATGATTTATTTTCCTGTATATAGTTGTCATGTGATGTACAATAATAAAATGTAATATATGCATTTAAAAGCTTTTAATGAATATAAACAACGCACACATTCTCGTGATTCATGATTGAGAAAGGCACAATTGCACCGCTAGGCGGATTAAAATAGGTTTTTTAAATTTGTTGTGGCGAAACAGAGAATGTTAGTATATTCATCAATTTCCATATAACAATTGCACAATTGAGTAATATTTTCTCATAATTTCTTTACAAAATACTGAAAATTGAGCGTGTGACAGTGAATCTCCGGGCGCATCTCGTCGCAAACTTGTTTTGCGTACGAGATGAGATAATTAATATCGTAGCCAGCCATAGGGCCCGAAAGGACCGCCCCCTATCCCACGAAACCGAATAAATAAAACTCAAATGGAAACTACCCGAAGTTTGGAGTTTCAAAACTTTTGTTAGTCAAAGTCCTCAGGATGATTTTTGTTTTCAAGAATTATCCTCAAGAAAACTTTATTTTTCAAGACACCAAGGTATCAGGATTTTTTTCAAAACTTATATTTTTTCTTTGACATCATACCATACCTTTCATGTATTTTGGAATCATTTGGCATTAAAATCCTTTTTTTTTTTATTCGTGGAACAACATACTATTTTAAGTGATTTTTCGTCAAAACTAAATTTTCAATCCGTAACATTAATTGTTTTGATAAATGTGTTTCAAATAAAATGCTGATAAAATGATAATATTGAATTTAATAGTTTTATGAGAAAATAATATTTATGCGAGTTACTTTATACAACATTTACTTTGCGCTCGTCATTGTTATACACTCGAAATACGTTTAATCATATTGTTTAGCTACTAAACTTCTATTGCATTATATTTGGAGACAGCAACCGTTTGTTTTGTATTGAGCGCCTAGCTAGCGGCCCAATCGGCTATTAGCTACTGACAAGGTGAATCCGTAACACTAAAAATCCTAACATAATTTAGTTTATCCAACTTAAATAATTTTAATTATCAGTTTTAGCAAATATTCAATTTTATTTGTTTTATTCTTTCAATCCATTTTATCAATTTATTCATTTAATTTCATACTTTTTCATTTTCATTAATATTGTTCATTTGATTTTTTTTATTTATTTCATTTGGTGTCATTAGAAAAAAATATTTATTTTGTGGGGCATTTCAAATACCTGTTTTGTTCAATCGAAAAACGAAATGTAAAACAAAAACATTACATATTTTTCATAGAACTAACCCAAACAATTCATTTGTCGTTGTTTCGATGAAATTTTCGTTATTTTTTTCGGAAACGTCGCGGTTTGTGCTAAAAAAAACCGCCAACGCTGCCACACATTCAAAACGCAATGAACATCAGCGGTTAGGACGTGGTGAGCGTTTGACATTTCTTTGTAGACGTTGACAGATTGTGACCAAAACAAAGCGACTTTCTTTTTCCAAAACTCGATGCAGTGAATATCTGCAAAACCAATCGTTGTCAATCAACCCGATTAATTGACCAATTGAGCCAAAATGTAGTGAATAACGTCACTAGACTACCGATAATATCCAGCCGAACTGCAATGCAACAGTTTGTCGCGATGAACTACAGTCGTAATTCGCTGATTGGGCCGCAGCCTCTGTCCAACAGGGCATTGCAAGATGACGTCATATGAGTAAAAATGCTCGAAAAAATGACAGTTCAGCGAGCTTGTTTACATGGTGTTAGAATTCGAACCGAATTTCTTGTACTGGGTGGAAACAAAAATGTTCTAAGTCCCTGTAAACAATCTCTCTGAGTTGTCAGAAAAGTGAGGTTATACATTGTCATGCAATGTTCTACTAACGAATTTAATTCGCTAGTTGGACCGAATGGCAAATGTTAAAAACTCCAATGGATATACGTTAGTAGCTTAAATGCATCTGTTGCAAATACAACGATGATTACCAGAGCTTCTTCTCGACGTCATCATTCAATCCCCTCCGCTATTCTGAAAAGGCACTTCGAAGTTTTGGTTACTCCGCTTCTTCAGATCTTCAGAGCATCTATTGCTAGAGGTATTTTTCCACTTGCTGGAAATAAGCGAACATGTTCCCGGTTCATAAAAAGGCTATAAAGGAGACAATAATAATTACCGTCGTTTTCATCGATTTTTCTGCCGCTTTCGGTAAGATAAACCACGATATCGCAATAACAAAAATGAAGAGATTTGGAATAAATGGTTTTGATCCTACCTCACAGACAGAGAGATAGCGGTTGTCATAGGAGATTACCAGGCCCCTATATTCACTTCTACATCAGGAATACCTCAAGGAAGCCACTTGGGACCGTTGATGTTTCTGATATACTTCAATAATGTACATCTAATTATGAAGACATCATGATTGTCCTTCGCGGATGATCTCAAGATGTTTCGCCTAATTCATTCGATTGGAGATTGCAGGTTTCTCCAACAGCAGCTTCATGTCTTTGCTGACGTGTAACACGAACCGACGTATGTAAACCCGAAGAAGTGCTCGGTAATATCATTTTCACGGAAAAAGGATTCGATCTATTTTAACTACAGAAACAGAAATCGAACGCGTCAGTCACGTGAAAGACCTGGGAGCGATTCTGGATTCCCATCTTACGCTTAAACAACACGTCTCCTATGTAGTTGGTAAAGCGTCTCGAGCACTGGGATGCATCTTCAGGATATCCAAAAACTTTACGGATGTTTATTGTCTCAAATCGCTGTAGTGCTCTTTATCCCGACCAATCCTAGAATATTGTCCTAAAGTATGAAGCCCAAATTACAATAACGGCGTTGAGAGAATTGAAAATGTACAGCATAGCTTTTTACGTTTCGCGCTCCGTAGATTTCCGTGGAGAGATCCGGTCCGACTTCCTAGCTATGAAAACCGGTGTCAGCTGATTCAACTGAAGCCCCTGTATGTTCGAAGGAATACAGCAAGAGCTTTGTTCAACGCCGGCACTTTGCAAGTTCGTATAGATACCCCAGCCAGGTATGGGGAAAATACATTCGAAATTCATTCATCTGTATTCATCTTCTGATACATCTCATGCTACTAACCAGAGTTTACAATTTTCGCATTCGTGATCAGAATAAGGCGATATTTCACCTACTTCGACCAGTAATAAAAAAGCAAACATATGATGTAACATTGTTTGCTCTCCAACTTTTCTCGACAAGACAGCATTGGATCTTATCTTTTCGCGGTATAATATGAGATGATATTTTCGTGCCAAATGTAAAACTGCTGAATAACTAATGGTTTCGCAAAAAACACAAAAATGAGTAGATACAGATCCTTAGAATGAAAACACTGCAATAATTTGGGGAAATAAATTCTATATTGTAATATATTAATGGTTTTTCCTGAACTTAATTTATCACAAGGATCGAAGCTGCGAAATTATCACGCTTCCATACAGCATTGTCAGCAAATTATCGCAATTTCTTGAAAGGTGAAAAGTTGGGTCCGTGCCTACTAAGGATGCAAAAGCTGTGCGATAAACTGCTTGTCGTGAGAATGAGCGAATATTTGAACCTCTGCTACTAACCGTTGTGTTTGTCTCACGAAGTAAACGACAGGAAGTATACACTGAGCTTGTCGCAAAGGTCTTTAGCGATAGCAGCTGTGCGGCACTCAATTGACTCCCGTTCGTTCTTAGTCGGAGAGCCTCTCATTCTCTCAATATTTTCTAAGAATGATGTTTGGATGTGAGTGAATCAGATTGGACTATTATTAGGCGTGTTTCGGAATTCAACATTGCTCAACAATTGGTCATCGATGACCAAATTGTTGAGTTAAACATGGTCGCCGCGATTTTTTTCGGTGAGCAAAAGAGAAAGTTTTGCTCTGTTGTGATACAAAACTTCGGATGCAACATTGCACGTTGGAGAGCTGCGACACCCATTCCCCTCTCGCTGCTGAGCAGCAAAGAGAAACTAAAATAAGCTGGTACCAGTGATGCCACATTCTATATTATTTACCGGGAATAAAAAAAATCTCACTACTTTTTCAGAAAATTTGTACGGAAATTTACAGCAATAAGTTAATGCAAACGTTTTGCTAGTTGAATAATATTTGGTTAATTTGGGTGTTTTATACATCAACCTTTCCAATCTCGCTTTATTTTTCCGTCAATAATAAATAAAAAACACTGAGTTCTTAGTGCAAAAATCATTTGTTCTATTGTTAAGGTTTCAATAATAAGTTCATTCGCCAGTAAATCATTTGTTTGGAGTAGTCAAATTACAGAATATATTTGTATTACACACCAAAGAAAAACAGTTTCCGTAAATTTATATATCCTATATACACTTTCTCAATATTACTAGGTATTAGAAATGTCAAATAAAACTATTGTTTTACCATTTTATCTCCAAAAATATCTACCATGCTGTAGTTTCCTTAGACATCATTTTAATCTGTACCTATACAATTCAAATAATCTGCAGCTTTATAGAAACATCTGTACTTTTGGTTGCACTGCGCGGTACGCATACAGATCTGTCAATCGCGCTTCTCATTCGTTCTTGAAATGATGGTGGGGGCATGCAGTCGGCTGAAATAAATTCCCATTCTCACAACATGTGGTCGGCACCCAGCATGCTATCTCTTTCGCTTCTTTTACCTGTTGTATAAGCTTCTTTCAAGAATGCGTGTACCACCGTCAACGAAGCTTTGGCGTCAGTGTGCTCTTGGACTCGCATCTGGTAGGATGGTTGTTAATTGATGCGCGCAGTTGCATGATAAATAGGGCATTCAAGTTTTCATTGCGCTCAAATACAGTTTTTCACTATTCTCGGGTTATTTTTGCTATTATCAGTTTCTCGGTTATGGTTTGGCCGATTATCACAAATGCCTCAAATTAAAGGTATGTTTTCCTGCTACAAAATTTCATACGGATCCGTTGTATGGTTCCGGAAATATAAACTGTTAATCGTCCGGTCACATGAAATTCCCATAGAAGAAGGTACTAAAAAATTCTAAGAAATCGAATTTGAATTTGGGATGACAAATAACTTTAAAATGCATGAAACATCGAGATTTTAACCAAACCATTTTTGGTGTTTAGATCATATGGGCATCCTTCCTATACATTGTACGAACATTATCCTGTTTCTCCTACCAGCTGATCAAGACGACCAAACTCAAACCGCTGATTACTGGTTCAAGTTATCGATTTGATCGGTCTTTTCTTTTACAAAATTTTAGAACTCGAATATTGATTTCTTGTATATAGTTGTCATGTCATGTATAATGAAAATGTATTACTCTCAGGTTTTTTTTACGCGGGGGATACGTACCGCGTTAATTGGAAAATCCGCGTAAAAAGCCGCGTTAATTCGAAAATCCTCGTAAAAACCGCGTTAATTCGAAAGTTCGCCTAAAAAAACTCTCAACACAAGACTTAGAATATTTTTAAAAGTTTGTTTTTTTTTTGCACGGATTTCGCAATTAATACGGTTTTTGCAAAAATAAGTCCTTTTGAATGCAAAAGACAGGCTTTTTTCCTACAAAAATGCTGAGTTCTTTTAAATCCAAAGAACTTAGAAGAATTTTGGCAGTTTTTTTGCGCGGATTTCGCAATTATCTCGATTTTTGCAAAAAAAAAATATGCCTAGTCCTTTTGAATGCAACAGACTTAGAAGATTTTCGGAAAGATGGAAGAGACGGGTCTGGACTCCTTATATCCCGCCCTCAACAATATGGGTATTTTCTGAATGGTCTTGACGAGTAGGTGCCAGAAATTGATTTTTGGTGTCATTTTGAAATCCAAGATGGCGACTTCCGGTTTAGCGAAATTCTCTACAACCCATGCAATATGGGTATTGTCGGAATAGTCTTGACGAGTAGGTGCCAGAAATGTATGTTTGACGGCATTTTGAAATCCAAAAGGGCGACTTCCGGTTTGGCGAAATTCGTTATAACCCAATAAATATGTGTATTTTCGGAATGGTATTGAAGAGTAGGTGCCAGAAATTGATATTTGACGCTATTATGAAATCCAAGATGGCAACTTCCGGTTTAGCGAAATTCGCTGTAACCCAATCAATATAGGTATTTTCGGAAATAGGGTTGCCACCCCTCCGGGTTTGACCCGGAGACTCCGGTTTTCGGGAGCGATCTCCGGGTCTCCGGGTTTTACATCAATTTCTCCGGGTTTGGTGGGAAGAAGCATAGGTTCAATTTTTTTGGAATTAATTGATTCTTTACAAAATATTTAAAAAGTCTAAATTAACTATTACTCTGGTTCAGATTTATTTTTCCCGACTAACCCTTCGTTTCAAGGTGGCGAAGAGTTCACCAAATATTGCTAATTTGTTTCACAAAGCAATGAAAATGAAAAACAAAATTTACTACAAATTAACCTTCCGGAAGTCGCGCTAGTGCACTGAGTGCACGCTGCTCTGAAATCGTCTTAGGAGACCAGCGGCTGCTCGTTCGGTAAGCCATATGCGCGACTTCCGGAGGGTTAAGGAAAGTAATATTTCGCTATGTGCTACAATTGAAATGTTGCATTCCACTAAGTCGCTCAAAATGGTGTAAAAAAGTTATTTTATTGCAATTTTACCAAATCATTTCACTCTAAGTGGTGCTTATCACCAGCTGCACTAAGGTCTGGCAGATTTGTTCTAATCCAACTGACTAGGTCAACATCAAACGAGTTCTTGCGGTGTTGTTGCTACTCCAGCAGCGATCCTTAACTGGGCTAGGGAGGTGAGTTTTGCCCCTTTGTTGCGAAATTAAAATTTGTTGGTGACGAATAACCGACACCACATAGTGTGATGTCGCAGCTCTGCCTCCTTTGCTTTCCTTCTCCTGTTAGTTGTGGAGAAGAGCAATGCTCGTTCGACCTCCACAGTGAGAGTAGCTGATGCTTTTGTATTCTTGGCACTTAGTCGGGGAAGTGAAATACTACACCACATTAAACCGATAAAACCGTTCTCAAACGTCAAAAATTTACAGCTTTACTTTAACGTAGTAATAAAAAGCGATTAAAGTGCTCTAAAATGCCTAGCAATCGCTTTGATTCCAATTTCTGTCTCGTTCCACCCAAAATCCACCACCCCCCAGATCAGCGAAAATCTCCGGGTCAAAGCCTCTCCAGAGGTGGCAACCCTATTCGGAAAGGTGTTAACGAGCAGGTGCCAGGAATAAATAAATAAATAAATCAGCATCTTCAGCCCAAGGTTGTCCATGAAAAATTGATTTTGGAAGCCATTTTGAAATCCAAGATGGTGATTTCCGGCTTAGCGAGATTCTCTACAACTTAACCAATATGAATATTTTCGGAATGGTTTTTGACGAGCAGGAGACAAATGTCGATGTTTGACGTCATTTTGAAATTCTAGATGGCGACTTCCGGTTAACCGAAATTCCTGAATGGAAAATCTGGGCGATCATCCAAAACATCCTCGAATATAAGATCTAATCATTAACCAGCGAAATGTAAAATATTTTTATGTGTGCATCCTGAAGAGTGCGGTGAGAATGGAAATGAGAGAAGAAAGAGATGTATGTAATATGAGTTGGGGGTTTTAATTGATTCAAATTAAACACATTGCTAAAATTCAAGTAAATTCAACTGCTTAATTAAAGCTATTTGTACATCACATACTGATTGGGTTATAGCGAATTTCGCTAAACCGGAAGTCGCTATCTTAGATTTAAAAATGGCGTCAAAATCAATTTCTGGTACCTACTTCAAGACCATTCCGAAAATATCCATATTGTTGAGGTGCGGGCCATAAGGAATCTTCCAGACCCACGTCTTCCAGCTTTCTGAAAATCTTCTGAAGTTTTTTGCATTCAAAAGGACTTAGAATATGTTTTTGAAAAAAAACCGTGTTAATTTCGAAATCCACGCAAAAAATAAACTGCCAAAATTTTTCTAAGTTCTTTGCATTTCAAAGGACTTAGAATTTTTTTTTCAGAAAAACATCTAAGTCTTTTGCATTAAAAAAAGGAAATTTATTCATTTCAACTACCATCAAAGGGATTTTGAACATCAGTCTTCATTAGATGCACAATATATGTGAAAAACTGGTGCGAGTATTACGTACTACTATTGCACTGGCGGATCGCATTCATTGCAATTGAGTGAGTTTCAGGCAACCTATATTTTAACTAAAGATTAGGACAAATCAGACTTAAGTCCACGCTGGCACGTAGCCAGAGGGAAGGAGGGGGAGTCTAAAGGGTAACTCCGCTCCCCCACCACATTTTCGGGAATAATGATAAATGATCACAAATAAAAAAAATAATAATTCCAACAAGCGTGTTCTCAAATTGATGTGAAAATGATATAGAATAAATTTAATAGGAGAATGAGCATTGGCAAAATCAAATTCTTACATTGGCGATCCTGCCGGTTATTGTAAAAAGAATCCAGTTAGAATCCCCCACGCGGTTAAATCAAGCAAGGAAAGAGTGAAAGCGTGTAAACTGAAAGGCTTCCCAAAACAATATGGCGACTCGAAAGAAAAAAAGAATTGTGAAAGCGTATAAACCACGTGCCTTTTCATACTAGCAAAATTGCTGCTTGGTCACCTGTCATGAAAAATGGCTGCTTTGTAGCCTGCAAAGAAAAAACTCAGCAGCCGCATGCATATATTATATTTCGCAAAAATCGTATCCATATACCACGTGGACAATTTAGGAAAGGGTAGAGGCCACGAGAAAGTCCATGCTTGTCCATTGGGATGGGGGTGGGGGTATGGGTAATGTCCACGTCGTCATATTTTTGTCTTTTATATAAAAATGAAACAAATTTGTATTGTCATTGGTGTGAGCGGTTATATTCAAATTTTTTCAAGATTTTTAAATAGTCCAAGTGCTTATAACAGCAAAGTATATGCGTGTGCATCACGTGTGAAAATTGAAAACATCTATGAAGACTATTATCGAAAAAATCATAAGAACTCGCACGAAAAAGAATCAGAATTTTTTATCTAGGGTAACTGCTCCCTAATTCATCTTAGCACCTCTATTCATCTCACCCATTTGAACACATTAGTTAGAGCAGTATCTGCTATCTCTATTCAACGCATTAGCTCAAATGGTAGGATGAACAAGGGTACGTTGTGCTCGACTTTTGGCTTCGCTCAAACGCGAGTATTTTACATTTCCCAGGAAAATTTTTTAAACTGTACTACTTCTTAGGAACGAAGCAAAGATGATGATACCTATTTAAGCGCAATCCACTAACTCTAAGTCGAGTTATCAACGAAATAGTGTGATATCCTGACTAATGAGATGAATAAGGGCTCGTCTACCCTAAATCACTTGATGCAATCATCTGTAACATGGTCTAATCACATTAATTTTGGATTTCATAGCTAGAGGTTGAAATTACGAACCAATTCAAGAATTCAAAGGTTATTTGTGATGAATCTTTGAAATGTAAATATAAAATATCATAAATCGTTGAGATTTGAACGATTTTCATAAGGTTTAAGGGTTCAGAAAAGAGCGGTTTTTTGTCCACGTGGTAAATAAACGGCCCCTTACAGTACGCCACATCGCAATTGAATAAAAAAGCTCGCGCATAAATATCAGCAAAAATACCTTGCCGCAATGAAAACTAGGCATGACGGTTCGGGACAACCACATTATATTCAAATCACAAAACAAATAGTTTTCCTTTTGTTCTAACATAATAACATCGCATAATTGCATATAATCAATCGTAAGACTAAAACAAAATGGCCGCCAGCATAAAATATTACCGCTACAAAGCTTGGCATGGCAGATCGGGACGATCGCATTGTATTCAGCTAAATGCCTTGAGCAACACGATTTTTTGAGCCATTAATGCATTGCTCGTATACTGTGCTCCTGTTGCTCTCATTAAAGTGTAATACCGTGATGGGATATTTTCAAGCAATGCAATCAAATTCTCAAATTTTGGTCTACGTGGTTTATGAATGGCCCCTTGTCTCTCTGGTCGTGACAATTTGGTGTATACAGTGCTACCCAGCGGTGAAAACACGACCCATGGGCTTTTCCCATGTAAATTATCAAAAACGGTTCACCAGAAGTTGCCATCTTTGTTTTCAGAATTGCGTCCAAAATCGATCTCTGGTATCTACTCGTAAAGCCTGTTCCGAAAATACCCATATTGATTAGGTTAGAGAGAATTAAACATTTGCCACAAAAATGGGGTAAAATAAATAAAAACAATTGTGGCGAACGTTTCAGTGGCATTCAATTTTTGAACCACAATAAAAATTAATTCACTTCGTAAATATTCTATGGGCATACTTTTTCGATCGATATGCTTCTTTCTATAACACTCAGCAAATGATCAAAACACTTTTAAGCAGGTTTTCACTTGTTCAACAAATATTTTGGTTGTAGTACAGAACCTACGAATCAATTGTCGACAACCGACCAGTGACGGCAACCGACCAGTTTCCCCTACCTACTACGAAACTATATGAAGTGAAACAACGAGAAAAATGTTAGCCATTCGTTAGGTGTAACATTTTTGTAACAAATAATTCAAAATTATTTAAAGCCATATTTAAATGTTTTTGAAACCAAATTGTTTGTTAGAAATTCAGAGTTTGGTAAATAATGTCTTTGATGCGGTTGGCCAACACGAATCGGTGCCGAAGTGGATCATGTGTGGCTTCAATAATACTGTACAAAGATAATGTGGTCAATCGATAAAACTGATTCAAAACCTTTATAATAACTTTTAAAGCATGTAGAAAATCACAACTAAAATAAGATTGAAACTTCAAGAATTCAGAGTTTTTTTTCGGAAGCAATTTTAGTAGATTTACTGATATTAATATATACTGGTGACTGGATTAAGGTCCATATAAGTTCTAGAATATGAAGTGACCAATTTTACACAAACTCGAATTCAAATTCCAATTAGTTCCAATTAAAGTTAAAAAATTCCTTTGGACAAAAAGAACACCGCATTTAATGTAAAATTTGTGAATTTTACATTCATCAAGCAGTGACCGCTGGCTTATTCTTTGTTCTGGAACTCTGTGGACTCTCGAAAGTATTTTCAAAATAGCATTGCAACTATTGCGCTTTTTATCTGTTTTGCCTAAACAACTTCAAGGTACCGAAGAGGGGCAGTAAAGCGGTTTTTGCATGTCGCTAAATATTGTATTTAAACACTAAAGTGTGTTTTTAACTACGCAAGAGACCTCAATATATTTTACATTCTCGTGTTCGATGATTTTTTTAAGACGGATCAGAAAACGTAGAAAAACATCTATGGTCCCTTAAGTGATTGGTATACATCAGCAACATTGAACGTATTATTGTTTGAATTATTTCCCAACAGTAAATACACTGTTTGTTTAGGCTTAGGTGCTTTTCTGTTCTAACAGGTAGGGTGATAATAGAAACAAGGAGAAAATCTGCTCGTTACCTTATATTTTCATAAAAATATACAGGCATTTTCCAACGTCAACGAAATAAGCAGATTGGAAGCTACACCATTAATTTTGTTCTACCGTCTCTCACTTTTTCCGCAACTTTTTACCAAGTTTTATGCAGCCGAGCTAACCAAGATCTCAGTACAAGTGACGTTTGTTTTGCTGAAACTCGGAAAATGTATTACTGAAAATCAGTAAATTGAAGCCACGTTGCTGAACTATCAATTGAAAAAATTAACTGACCGTTCAGCTGTGCGGAAAACACCGAACTGAAGATGAGATATTCAAATTTTGAATCTTCAAAAGCGCGAACAATTTTGAAGAAACTACTTACCACCGAATCAAACTTAAATTATAAATGCTAATAACAGTTTTGGTTTCATCTCAATTAATGCCTGAAGCATTGAGACGAGTACATATAGACCTTTTTAGTAGACCCAACACGAAAAACACTCAAATAGCTATATAATTAGCTGTAGGAAGCTAAAAAATGCATTTAAAGAATAGTCTATAAAGGAAGAGTATTCTGATTGCAATTGAAAAGCGAGATAGTGAACTTGTTCTTTGTTTGTCTTATTTTCAGAGTGCGCAACTAGTGTTTAGGATAAGCAATTTATCAACTAAAATGTACATAAGATGCGCATAAGTTGCCAGGCCGAAAATAGGAAAAAACGATAGGCGCAAGTCCAATCAGTTACTAAACTGCTCACTCGACTGACACGCAGAAGTGAAACTTATTCACCAGCAATTCAATACTAGCGCATGCCAAATAACTGGTGTATTGGTATGTGTACTTTAAAAGTCTCTTTCCTCTCGATGCCGTTTGTTGACCAAATCATCGGCCCTCACCGTACGATGGATTGTTGAGCTGTCTGATGTGATGATCTCTCTCTCGCGCAACATAATCAAGCTTTGTTTATGTTGCACATTGGTGTCACAGCGCGTCGCTTTACTCTCCCGCAACAAAAAGTCATCAAAATACCGATGAGTTGCTGGTGGATTTAAGGACGCGCCTATTGTTTTGGTTTGCGAGCCACTCGATGAGTCTAATCTTGATTCAATCATCATATCCAAGCATTGAATCGTTCAATCGGTTCTCTATCCTTTGTAGAGGTAATATATGGGTAGAAGTGCAAAGGTAAAATAGCTCAAGATGCAGGATTTTTAATTTTTACATACGCAAGCTTATGGTTTAACGGCTAGCGTGACCTACAAGTTACTGACTTTATTTCTTCTGTATCATGTTGAAGTACTTTTTACTATTTCAGTAGGGGAATTGGGGGCAAGTCCGACACCCTAAGCGCAATCATTTTTCTAAAATACCATGAAGCTCCAAACATTGAATATTCTGTGCATAATCCTTGTTTAGATGGTTCTTAACAAGATATAATTTTTTCAGTGTTTCAAAAAATTGGATTCATTAAAAATTATTGGTTGCCAAAAGGAGAAAAATAACATTTTAAAAACGCTGCGGGTAAGACCGACACCCCGAAGTGGCAAGAGCGACACCCTTGTTAGCATTCTTTTTGTCCATTTTTTCATTAAAAATGTGTTGTGTATGTGTGATAAAGTGTAATTATTTGTAGGGTGATGAGCCCATTATCGCTATGTTTCTATTATCACGCTACCCATTTGAAGCCGTTTGTTAGAGCAGTGTCTGCCATCTTTGTTTAACGTATTGAATCAAATGGTAGCGCAACAATAGGGGCACTCGGTTCGTGTTTTCGTTGCGCTCAAACACGATAATTTCACTGTTTTCAGCGCATGTATGTTATTATCTTGGTACTTAGCTACGAAGCAAAGCTGTTGATGCCAATTTGTACGCATTCCATTGTTTGTAGGCCGAGTAATTAATGAATCAGTGCGGCGCCCTCCTTAGTATGGTGAAAATAGGCACTTCACCCTATATGAGTATGTGTGATGCAAATGCATGCTTTCTGGAATATCATCGCTTAGCAAGAGGAAAAGCATACGAATGTGTGGTGTGAATAAATAATGTTCAACACTTGGTTTTCCCCATTTATCTTTTCTAGCTTTATTACCGCTTGTGAAGCCATTCTAAGAAGTAAGATCCGTTCTGCAAGAAGAATATATCCCCTGTTACTAAGATTCATTCACTTAGAAGTAACATACCCTTTTGTAGTGAGCTATCCGGTTCGTGTTATGATTTTTCGGAACTCTGTTGATCAACAATCCGGCAGAATAGATTAGAATGTGCGGCAAAATACTGGTAATTTTCAAAGCTTTTGTGCTGTTAAAACCTTAAAATGTTTCAACTAAAAATAACATCCAAGTGCGTATCAACTTTGCTTTCGCATATTTTGTTTATTTTGTGACGTTAGATGAATCTATATGGCATATATGTGTCTCGAAATACTCAAAATAATCGTACTAATGATATCCTGTTATTATTGTATGATTTAAAATTTGATATCTGGTTATGGGGTGTCGGGCTTACCCACGGTGTCGGACTTTCCCCCGATTCCCCTATTCATTAATCTGTCTATCTTTTGTGCAGTTAAAATATTATCGTTACAGTTGAAAACTGGAAAATCCTATCAGCGACAATTTCTCTTTTGTTCAATGCTAATTCTCGACGACGGAAGTAGTGTGTTCCATTGCTAAAAACAAAAGAAAATACGATTGTGTCTGGTTGGATTTTCTAGTTTTCAACTACAAGCACAATATTAAACAATGGCGTTGGATATCATGACGCACATGACATTCAAGGTTATAAAGTTCAAAATAGTGTACGAGGTGTTATAACGACCAAAGGGTAAATTTGAAAAAAAATGCATCAAAACATCTAAAATGATCCCAACGGAACATACCTGTAAATACTATTAAATCCTAGTCAAACCAGCCACAATCAGTTTTAAATGAAGCAATGAGCCGCGATCGGTTGTTTTATTTGATTCGAAATTCTGACAGAAACCTCAAGCCAGCTTAAATTCTGAATGTGCTTTACTGGAATGAAACCAGCTTCTTCGGTAACTACCGATCGAGCCAACCCCATATAGTTTAAAAACTCTTAATTGCTAAATTGGACAATATCTTTTGACAAACTGAGTTTTATTGGATTCTGAGATGATTATGACTTTCATTGGTTTAGTTTTCGATAAAAATACACTAAAAAAATCAGTTTGGACAAGGAAAAGTTTGTTTCAAATAACTTTTTTTTTCTTGAAAGTGCCCAACTAACGACTAATTTTGCAACATTTTTTTGTAAGATTTATCATTTTTAGACAATAGCCATTTGAAAAAAATTGGTTAAAAAAGTTTGACCCTCTCAAAAGCTTGTCTAAATCATTTCTGGAAAAACAAAGTATGCAAAGTGGCTTTTTGTGACAAATTTCTCATGTACAGAAAGTTTCATTGAAATCTGAGAGGGTGCTGCCAACATTTGTTCGAATTAGCGCGAAATTCGTCATATTATAAATGCATATGTCATAAAAGATGGATGAACTGACGTGACCATTAAAACGTTTCTGTTGGAAAAGCCTTTGCACTCCGTAACACAATTAAAACTACTTTTAGAAAAATACTAAAACAAGGTGGTCTAATTCTTAAGGCTCAATATCATCACTATCAAGTATATCATGTAGAGCTTTTTTTCTCGGCTTGCTTCTTTTCATTGTAGGACTTATTGACTCTCCAAAACAAGGTTATTGGATGCGTGGTACGCAGTTTTTGAACACACCCTTTTATTTTTACGAGCACTACATTCATTTGCTTTCACACATAAATAACGAGCATAATCCATAACAATAAATCAAGGAGTTTACATGATTTTGAGAAAAAAAAATTTTGGCATAGAGTAGCCTCCTAGTGGGGGCTACTTACGCGAAAAAAAAGGGGGTTTTTTAGATTGCGTCAAAACTGACGTTGACTTTAGCAATATGGTGTCCTCGAGAAAGTTTCTTGAAGTAGAGCTCCCCTTCTTTTTGTCTTATCGGATTGATGATTAATCCCCCTAAAAGTGAGTTACGATATTTATTTTCTATGTAATTTTGTGGACTTTCGACTGGATTATTGTTATCTAGAAATTTGAACGGCTTTTTTACAGTCCTTAGTGGATTAAAACGATTTGTTTGCTTTTAAATCCCGGGATTTAAAAGCAAACAAATCGTTTTAATCTCCACTAAGGACTGTAAAAAAGCCGTTCAAATTTCTAGATATTTATTTTCTTCAACAATTCAGATAGACAAATACTTACTTCAGCAAAGTTGTAGAAAAACTCGTTACAAACATTTTACCCGAAGACTTCAACTCTCTATCTTTTAAGGTTTTTGAGATATGGGACATTATTTGCGAAAGGCCCCTTAAAAACAGTTTTTTCATCATAAGTTTTCTTCTAGATTTTTTCCAATATAAAAATGTTCTAGAACATTGTTTGGACTATTAAACTGCATTACTTTGCCGAAGACGGAAACTTGCTATCGCTAGTATGTGTGGAGATTCACATTTTTTGATTGAAAATAGCTCTTTTTCCAATGCCGATAACTTTTAAACGGGCAAAAACTGGCAAACCATTTTGTAAACAAATTAAAGTGCAAGAAAAGCACAACAAATGCTGGAAAAATAAGATCTCCCCAAGGCGCCCTCTATGGAAATACTTGAGCTGAAATTTGTCTCATTCCGTCATCAAATGCAATTGATTACTCGCCGTTTGGTTGCACTTGCGCCATTGTTATGAAGTAGGCGCAAGGGAATTGTCAGTTTCCGGTGTCAGGCGCATGCATTGAATTTTTGAACAACTGTAACTATTGACCTAAGCAAACAGAAGTTCGGATAATACTTAAAAAGCACACTTTAAAATTCACAAAAAGTTCTTAGCGAACTTTCAAGCTGCTCAAGCTTTAATAGAACTGCTTAACCCGCTATTAGAACATAAAACGTATTGCAAAATTACTTAAAACGAGAAGCTTATGTAGTTCCTTTATATCAACTTTTGGTTGCTTGGGTATTTACTCAAGACGTGCTTACAAAAGTAAGAAAGGATAATTATTACGACTTTAACCCTTCATTTCCGAACTAACAGTAGGGGATGGGTGTAGCGTAGTTGGTAAATGGATTGCCTTGTACGCAGCGCACCTGGGTTCGAGTCCCGACCCCGCACATAGGGTTAGAAATTTTTCATAAGAGATTTTTCTAACCCGAAGAGGCGAATGACCTTAAGGTGAAAACCTCTATAATCGAAATAAATAAACTAATAGTAATATATGGTGATGTATTTAATGCCGGAACAGCTCTAGTATGGACAAACTTAGGCTCTAGTATTTCCATAGAGGGGCCGCTTTGGGGAGATCTGATTTTTCCAGCATTTGTTGTGCTTTTCTTGCACTTTAATTTGTTTACAAAGTGGTTTGCCCGTTTAAAAGTTATCGGCATTGGAAAAAGAGCTATTTTCAATCAAAAAATGTGAATATCTCCACACATACTAGCGATAGCAAGTTTCCGTCTTCGGCAAAGTAATGCAGTTTAATAGTCCAAACAATGTTCTAGAACATCTATATCATGAAAAAAGTGTAGAAGAAAACTTATGATGAAAAAACTGTTTTTAAGGGGCCTTTCGCAAATAATGTCCCATATCTCAAAAACCTTAAAAGATAGAGAGTTGAAGTCTTCGGGTAAAATGTTTGTAACGAGTTTTTCTACAACTTTGCTGAAGTAAGTATTTGTCTATGTGAATTGTTGAAGAAAATAAATTTCGTAACTTACTATTAGGGGGATTAATCATTAATCTGATAAGACAGAAAGAAGGGGAGTTCTACTCCAAGAAACTTTCTCAAAGACACCATATTGCTAAAGTCAACCGTTTTGACGCAATCTAAAAAAACCCCTTTTTTGCTCTTTGGGACCACTGTGACCCCCCCCCCCCCCAAAGAACCCTTTATTTTTCGATTTTGTCATTAAAAACAAGAAAAATACTCTACATATTAATTTGGAAACATCTTTGTTTAAATAGAAATTTAGGGAAACCATTTAATTCCGCATCCAACGACCAATTGATGATCAAAATCGGTTGAAAAATAACAGAGTTATTAATCCTTTTCCAAATTAGAAACTTGCTCGCATGAACTATTAAATTGTTAAGTTTTGTTTTTTTGTGTTTCGAATTCATCTCGTCAGTAACTAGCACCATCTGGGTGTCTAGTTAGACGATGTATCTAAACTAGTACCCAAATTAGCACTAGTTAGACACAAAAAATTCCAAACAGTTCACACGACATATGTGAACACCTAAAGCCACATGTCCCGAGTGATGTCCCGGGAAGCAAATATAGCTCTGGTTTGCTGACGAGAAAGCGAAGACGAACTCTTGTCTTTTGGTTCAAGAAACCAAACGCCTGGTATTATGCAATAAAAATTGGACTAAACCGTTTTGCGCGTTAAGGGCACAAGACCTAATTTTAATTAAGTTTTGTTTTTTTGTGTTTCGAATTCATCTCGTCAGTAACTAGCACCATCTGGGTGTCTAGTTAGACGATGTATCTAAACTAGTACCCAAATTAGCACTAGTTAGACACAAAAAATTCCAAACAGTTCACACGACATATGTGAACGCCTAAAGCCACATGTCCCGAGTGATGTCCCGGGAAGCAAATATAGCTCTGGTTTGCTGACGAGAAAGCGAAGACGAACTCTTGTCTTTTGGTTCAAGAAACCAAACGCCTGGTATTATGCAATAAAAATTGGACTAAACCGTTTTGCGCGTTAAAGGCACAAGACCTAATTTTAATTAAGTTTTGTTTTTTTGAGTTTCGAATTCATCTCGTCAGTAACTAGCACCATCTGGGTGTCTAGTTAGACGATGTATCTAAACTAGTACCCAAATTAGCACTAGTTAGACACAAAAAATTCCAAACAGTTCACACGACATATGTGAACGCCTAAAGCCTTATGTCCCGAGTGATGTCCCGGGAAGCAAATATAGCTCTGGTTTGCTGACGAGAAAGCGAAGACGAACTCTTGTCTTTTGGTTCAAGAAACCAAACGCCTGGTATTATGCAATAAATATTGGACTAAACCGTTTTGCGCGTTAAGGGCACAAGACCTAATTTTAATTAAGTTTTGTTTTTTTGTGTTTCGAATTCATCTCGTCAGTAACTAGCACCATCTGGGTGTCTAGTTAGACGATGTATCTAAACTAGTACCCAAATTAGCACTAGTTAGACACAAAAAATTCCAAACAGTTCACACGACATATGTGAACGCCTAAAGCCACATGTCCCGAGTGATGTCCCGGGAAGCAAATATAGCTCTGGTTTGCTGACGAGAAAGCGAAGACGAACTCTTGTCTTTTGGTTCAAGAAACCAAACGCCTGGTATTATGCAATAAAAATTGGACTAAACCGTTTTGCGCGTTAAGGGCACAAGACCTAATTTTAATTAAGTTTTGTTTTTTTGTGTTTCGAATTCATCTCGTCAGTAACTAGCACCATCTGGGTGTCTAGTTAGACGATGTATCTAAACTAGTACCCAAATTAGCACTAGTTAGACACAAAAAATTCCAAACAGTTCACACAACATATGTGAACGCCTAAAGCCACATGTCCCGAGTGATGTCCCGGGAAGCAAATATAGCTCTGGTTTGCTGACGAGAAAGCGAAGACGAACTCTTGTCTTTTGGTTCAAGAAACCAAACGCCTGGTATTATGCAATAAAAATTGGACTAAACCGTTTTGCGCGTTAAGGGCACAAGACCTAATTTTAATTAAGTTTTGTTTTTTTGTGTTTCGATTTCATCTCGTCAGTAACTAGCACCATCTGGGTGTCTAGTTAGACGATGTATCTAAACTAGTACCCAAATTAGCACTAGTTAGGTTAATTAGGTCTTGTGCCCTTAACGCGCAAAACGGTTTAGTCCAATTTTTATTGCATAATACCAGGCGTTTGGTTTCTTGAACCAAAAGACAAGAGTTCGTCTTCGCTTTCTCGTCAGCAAACCAGAGCTATATTTGCTTCCCGGGACATCACTCGGGACATGTGGCTTTAGGCGTTCACATATGTCGTGTGAACTGTTTGGAATTTTTTGTGTCTAACTAGTGCTAATTTGGGTACTAGTTTAGATACATCGTCTAACTAGACACCCAGATGGTGCTAGTTACTGACGAGATGAATTCGAAACACAAAAAAACAAAACTTAATTAAAATTAGGTCTTGTGCCCTTAACGCGCAAAACGGTTTAGTCCAATTTTTATTGCATATTAAATTGTTTTTTTTGCTCCATTACGCATATATTCAGAAGTATGTATGTGAACTTTGAGCTTGAAATTGGAAAAAAATAACGGAAGATACAATTATACCACCTTATAATGGGAGACAATAGCTCACTAACCCCCTAAGAGTTCATGCGAGCAGGTTTCTAATTTGGAAAAGGATTAATAACTCTGTTATTTTTCAACCGATTTCGATGATAAATAGGTCAATGAATGAGAAATTTAATGCGCTCTCTAAAATTTTATTAAAACAAAAACGCTTTTTTAGAAGAATGTTGAGTCATTTTCATAATTTTCATGAAAAAATCGCAAATTCATAGTAGTTTCCATATTGCTAACCCAAAAACCCAAAACCGCAAAGTATCTTTGACAAATGAACATAACATAGTATACCGTTGGTTGGTTGGTCGTTTTTTCGTCTTTCCAGAACACTAAAAAATTTATAATCGGTTGAAAAATGATTTTTTTTTTTTTATTCATTTCGTTTATTTGATAGGCACAAATGCGTTAGCTTGGCGGTGCCGAATTCTTTTGTTTTTACATTTTGAATATCTTAAAACTAGGAGGTTACAATGTTGAAATATTTTTTTAAAAAAGAGAAAAAATTTACAGCTATCTTAAGACTAGAAAAAAAAAATTCTATATATAAAAGAGGGGGCAAAAGATTTTTTTTATGAAAAATTTTAAAACAAGGAATTCAATACTAATAGTTTTTTAGGAAATATTTACAGTTATCTTAAAACTAACAATATAGTTTGGTACACAAAAGGGGGAACAAATATTTATGAAAAATTTCACAGATGTTTTAAAACTAGGGATACAATTCTATTTACAAGATGGGGGACAATAGTTTTAACAAAGAGTAGAAATTACAACTATCTTAAAACTAGGAATACGGAATACAAATTTGATTTTTTATCGGATACTTATGCTTGGTCATTTCCAAAATCGGTGTAGAAGTAGTTGTATCAAGGACAGGGGAGAGAAGGCGTAGATGGTGACCGGTAGAGAAGAGCAAAACTTGCAACTTTCGCTCAAACGGGAGATCAGCGAAACAAATTTGCGCCTCAGTCTAGTAGGTCGGATTGGCGGATGGTATTCTTCGGACCCGCGGGGAATCCTTCAAAGGGAATCCTTCGGACCTCGAGTCGCTCTCGCTTCAGATTCCGTAGCGATAAGGGCGACGGCGGTTACATAGTGGCAGTCTGAAGCTTATCGGTTCCACACGGCAAGAGAAAACTTCTAAAAACGAGAAATAAAAAGAGAGGGGCTAAATTGGGATATTTATCGTTTTTATGAAAGTATAAATAAGGGACATATAGGGGAAATCACGATTTGCCAGCATATCTCGGACTGGGACATTGGGTGGTCTACCTCGGGCCCGAAGGGAATCCTTTAACTGAGACCTGGCGTCCAAATACCCGGCGCATACCCAGACAACGTGCTCGATGTCATGATAACCCTCGTCACAAGCGCACAGACTACTCTCCGCAAGCCCAATACGCCGCAAATGTGCATCTAAGGTGTAGTGGTTGGACATAAGTCGGGACATTACACGAATAAAATCCCGACCCACATCCATCCCCCTGAACCAAGGCTTCGTTGATACCTTTGGGATAATCGAATGTAGCCATCGTCCAAGTTCACCATTGCTCCACGAGGTTTGCCAACTGTTGAGTGTCCTCTGACGACAAATACTAAAAAATTCGTTGAAGCAGATTGGTCTTTCGTATATTTCACCATTTAATGCGCCCACCTTTGCTAATGAGTCGGCCTTTTCATTGCCCGGGATAGAACAATGAGAGGGTACCCAAACAAAGGTAATCTGATAAGATTTTTCAGATAACGTACACAAGGACTCCTGTATCTTCCCCAGAAAATACGGGAATTGCTTTTTAGGCTTCACCGCACGAAGAGCCTCGATAGAGCTGAGGCTGTCCGAAATGATGAAGTAGTGATCTGTGGGCAGAGTGTCGATGATCCCAAGGGTGTACTGAATTGCAGCTAACTCTGCGACGTAAACTGAAGCGGGATCATTGAGCTTGAATGAAGCGGTGATAGTATTGTTGAAGATACCGAAGCCAGTGGACCCATCGAGATTTGATCCGTCAGTGTAAAACATTTTGTCGCAGTCGACTTCTCGGAATTTATTATAAAATATATTGGGGATCACCTGCGGGCGTATATGGTCCGGGATTCCACGAATCTCTTCCTTCATGGATGTGTCGAAGAATACAGTAGAATCAGAAATATCTAGGAAACGGACACGGTTGGGATTGTACGAAGAAGGATTGATGCTCTGTGCCATGTAGTCGAAGTACAAGGACATAAAACGGGTTTGAGAATTAAGCTCGGCGAGCCTCTCGAAATTTTGAATTACCAACGGGTTCAGAATGTCGCATCGGATGAGCAATCGATATGAGAGTTCCCAAAATCGATTTTTTAGCGGAAGAACGCCCGACAGCACTTCGAGACTCATCGTATGGGTCGACTGCATGCACCCTAAGGCGATACGCAAACAACGATACTGAATTCTTTCGAGTTTGATGAAGTGTATGTTCGCAGCGGATCGGAAACAGAAACACCCGTACTCCATCACCGACAATATCGTTGTTTGGTACAACCTGATCAGGTCTCCTGGGTGAGCACCCCACCATGTTCCAGTTATTGTTCGGAGAAAATTGATCCTTTGTTGGCATTTCTGTTTCAGATACCTAATGTGACATCCCCAGGTACCTTTAGAGTCGAACCAGACCCCGAGATATTTAAATGTGAAAACCTGGTTGATCGTTGCACCCATTAATAAAAGCTGGAGTTGCGCCGGCTCACGCTTCCTAGAAAAAACAACCAACTCAGTTTTCTCCGTGGAGAACTCAATACCCAGCTGAAGAGCCCAAGCAGACAAATTGTCCAAGGTATTTTGTAATGGTCCTTGCAAGTCGGCAGCTTTGGGCCCTGTAACAGAGACCACCCCGTCGTCTGCAAGTTGCCTTAGCGTGCATGAATTGGCAAGACAATCGTCAATGTCATTCACGTAAAAATTGTAGAGCAGGGGACTTAGACATGAGCCCTGGGGAAGACCCATGTAGCTAAATCGCGATGTTGTTAAATCGCCATGCGAAAAGTGCATGTGCTTTTCAGACAACAGGTTTAGCAAAAAGTTATTTAAAATTGGTGAAAGACCATGCTGGTGCAGCTTCTCTGACAGAATGTTGATAGAAACTGAGTCAAAAGCCCCCTTAATATCCAAGAAGACTGATGCCATCTACTCTTTGTTAGCATAGGCCATTTGGATTTCTGTAGAAAGCAACGCAAGGCAATCGTTCGTCCCTTTGCCTTTGCGGAAGCCAAATTGTGTATCTGACAGTAAGCCATTTGCTTCAACCCAATTGTCGAGGCGAAACAAGATCATTTTCTCGAACAACTTCCGAATACAGGACAGCATTGCAATCGGCCGATACGAGTTGTGGTCGGAGGCTGGTTTTCCTGGTTTTTGAATGGCGATGACCTTCACTTGCCTCCAGTCATGAGGGACAATGTTACCCTCAAGAAACTTGTTAAATAAATTCAACAGGCGCCTTTTTGCAGTGTCAGGCTGATTCTTCAGCAAGTTGAATTTGATTCTGTCTAACCCTGGGGCGTTATTGTTGCATGATAAGAGAGCAAGTGAGAACTCCACCATCGAAAACGGTGTTTCGTTCGCGGTATCGTGAGAAGACGCGGCGTGGTACGTTTTCTGTACCGGGACAGAGTCCGGACAGATCTTCTTGGCGAAAGCGAATATCCAACGGTTTGAATATTCCACGTTCTCGTTGGTACTATTATGATTACGCATACGTCGAGCCGTACCCCAAAGAGTGCTCATCGCTGTTTCTCTCGTTAACCCGTCGACGAACCGGCGCCAATAACTGCGTTTTTTGGCTTTCATTAGACTCTTCATTCGCCTTTCTAACGACGCGTACTGTTGATAGCTAGCGGGTAACCCGTCTTCCCGGAAGGCCTTATATGCAGTGGACTTCTCCGCGTACAGCTCTGAGCACTCTTTATCCCACCACAGGGTGGGAGACCGTCCATGGGTATTCGCGCTGGGTACTGGTTTAGTCTGAGCTTGATTCGCACTGTCGAGAATCAAGCCAGCCAAAAACCTGTACTCTTCCTCCGGAGGAAGTTCTTGAGTGGATTCGATTTTAACGGATATCGCGGTCGCGTAACTCTTCCAATCAATGTTCCGTGTGAGGTCATACGATACATTGATTGTTTCCGATGGTCTTGAACCGTTAGCAATTGAAATCACGATAGGCAAATGATCGCTACCGTGGGGATCAGGGATCACCTTCCACATGCAATCTAACTGTAGCGATGTCGAGCAAAGCGATAAATCCAACGCGCTTGCGCGTGCTGGTGGTGTAGGAATCCGCGTCATTTCTCCCGTGTTTAAGATGGTCATGTTGAAATTATCGCAAAGATCTTGGATTAATGTTGATCTATTATCATCATGAAGACAGCCCCATACCGTACCGTGCGAGTTAAAGTCTCCCAGAACTAGCCGCGGTGCCGGTAAGGATTCCGTGATATTACAAAGCGTTCGGTGCCCTACCGAGGCTCTAGGAGGAATGTAGATGGAAGCAATGCAAAGGTCTTTACCTTTGATTAAAACTTGACAAGCGACAATTTCAATGCCTGGTGTCGAAGGGAGGTTAATTCGGTTGAAAGAATAGCACTTTTTGATCCCCAAAAGTACTCCTCCATAAGGGTTTTCTCGATCCAGACGGATTATATTAAAGTCGTGGAAGTTGAGATTTATATCAGAAGTTAACCAGGTTTCACATAATGCGAAAGCATCACATTTTAAACTGTTTAGTAAGAATTTGAAGGAATCGATTTTCGGGAGGATACTTCTGCAATTCCACTGTAGAACAGTGATCGAATCGGTGACCTCGTTCGATGACTTAGCCATCGAAGGATACGATCGCTGCAAGGAGGGGCCATTTAGTAGTCAACTGCTTCAAAAATGTTTGCACTATAGGGAGAAAACGTATCAGAAGGCTTTTAAGAGGATCAGTAACATTGAAAGCTGTGAAAATTAAGTCCACTATGTCAGAAAATTTCATTAGTCCGCTACTGGACTGAGTATCTGTTTGAAAAAAGGGGACACTTGGGGTTTTTGATGTCCCTGGAAGTGGTGGGTACTCCTTGTTAGAATTAATATTTCCAAGTCCTGGAGCAAATTGCTTCGGCTTTTGTGCATCACTTCCGTTGGATTTATTGGTTGTAGATGGCGCACTCTGAGTGGACGACACCTTGGCACCCTTACGAGGCAATGTAGGGGAGGCTAGATTTCTCCTCTTCCTGGATTCCCCTGGGTTAACCAATGATGTTCCCTCTTGTGGGTCGTCAGATTCTTGCTCAACGCCAGCCAATAGAGCAAAGGAATTTTCGGAAGGGACAGATGGCGACGCATTCTTTAGCATTTCTGCATAAGAGTGCCTCGAGCGATCCTTAAGGGAGCGCTTAATTTTATCCCCGCGCTGCTTGTACACCGGGCATGACTTAAGAGCATGCGGAGGGCCCCCGCAGTAAATACACTTCTCAGTTTCTCCACCGCAAGCGTCATCCTCATGCTCTCCCTCGCATTTGCCGCACCGTTTTTTATTGCCACAATAAGTGGCTGTGTGGCCCAGTTGCTTGCAATTGCTGCAGTTCATTACCCGCGGTACAAACAGGCGAACGGGTAAGCGAACCCTATCCAGGAGGACATAGTTGGGAAGAGCAGACCCGGAGAAAGTCACCCGAATCGAGTCTGACGGAGAATAAGTTGTCTTATCATTTTCTGTTTTTGCAGAATACAATTGCTTGCATTCCAGAATCTTCACCTTTTGAAGTGAAGGGTCCTTAAAGCAGCCAACCCCGTACTTCAACAGGTCTTCGCACTTTAGACCCGGTTCGGCGACTATTCCATCGATCTCCACTGCCCTACAAGGCACATACACTCTGAATTGTTTCGTAAAACGCTCGCTGCGAGCAATCTGGTTTGCCTGATCGAGGTCATTTACTATAACGCGTATCTTATTGGCTCGAACACGTGTTATCTGAGCTACGGCCGGGTAGTTAGCAGTCAGCTCCCGTGATATTTCTAGAATATTGGGCGATTTCGTGTTGGGCCGGAAATACACCACCCAGGGTCCATTTGAACTGGCTGGGTATGTTTTAATACGGGGAGGACTGGGGGAATCAGGGGAGGGAGTAATATCGGGTTTATCCGGTAAATCCATGGGAATATCATTCCCATCCAATGTTACTTCGCCCTCGGCCATTTAGGCACGAGGATAGCACGTGGTGTAAACGAGAGATGAAACTTGTATTCAGGGGAAAGGGAAAAGTAGACCGATCGGGGAAAGGGAAACGAAAGAAAGAAAAATAATACTTAGCTTATATAGCGGCGTGTCCGGCAATTCTGGTATTCACTTCACCAGCCTGGGCACCGGCGAACAAAGACTGCCTCAAACAATAGTTGACCTTCACTGACAATATATATTCTTGTTCACTTTATGCACAGCACCAGAAAACGAACTGCTTCGATCGAGAGCTCGGAGAGTTATGGTTGAAAAATGATTGCTTAAACATTTTTTTAATGCCGAAAGTCCCAAAAAATAGATTTTTTATCATAAATCAAGATTTTGAGGGTATACAACATTTTTCAAACATTGTCTTGTGCTGCACATATACTAGATCACTTGAAAAGTACAAAATCACTGTAGCCACCGTGTTATAATATGCATGGAGCAATCACTGGTCTACAGAGGATTTTCAACCAGGTTGCTCCAGCTTTCGATTTCAACGAGTCTAGACAAACTCAGCGTCAGCGATTTTCTAGACTTTTTAATCGATCTGTTAATTACATTTTACCATCTTCGTCGTTTTTTTGTGAATTATTGTAAGACCGTTATTTTTGCGTGTGACTTGAATGTGCTTTTATATGCCTGTTGGTGTATAACACCACTTTTAGTTTAGAATTTAGTTTCTGTTGGCTTCTTGTGTGCTTCAAAATGTTGTCTTAGCGCTATACAGCACTTCTGGTTAATTTTTTAATTCTTTGGCATAGTTTGGAGAGGCAACCTACATTTCGCGGTGCTGGAAGCACTGCTTAAGTGTGCCACATTTAATTCACTCAGGCAACCCTATCCTTTCCATCAATCGTGTAAAGCCTTCGCAAACATTTTATTCAGATGCCCTTTAATCATTACGCTCGCCATCAGCTTCAACAAACAGAGTGTAACCATTTTCAAATACCAATGACATGGTATACCCCTTCGAAAGTGTGTCACTGTTTCCAAGGTTGATTTATTTCACACCTAATTTGATGCAACTCCCACATTTCGCGTTTCATTTCGGAGAGCAGGTGCTGCCTTTACTCACCCAGACGCTACCATTGCACAAAGAGCCGTTTCGGTAACTCTCGGAAGCTAGTACAGGGGCTCATGGGTAATCGTCCGGAGCAATCTGTACAACATGACAACCTGCAAGAAGGTTCTCAACTTTGGATGTGCACGTGCACCCACGCCCAGTCACCACCGCCGCGGCATCACCCGTTATCGGTGCTGAGCTCATGCGAACAACTAGCTACACCTATGAAGCTCGATAGTGAGTATAATTTATGGTCTTAATCTGCTGGTTACTGTTTCTTTTGTGCGCCCTCCTGGTGCGATACTGTACCTAGTCAAGCAGTGCTCGAATATAAGGTTTGAGGATGAGAAGCAGAAGTTGCCATGAATTGGTATGGAATATGCTGGAGTCGGTATGTAACAGTAGCAGCTGACGACTCTGCGACATGGTCCAAGCCGCACGGTGGAAGCACATCAGGTGTGCCAGAAACTTCAATCCATCCAACCCACGAGTGAAATTACCCTTTAGCTTAGTCCCTTTCGCATTAGAATACCAAATCCTTTCGCAGTGCATATGCGCCTAAGCTGTGAAAGAGTAATTTATCAATTTGCACAGCGAAATGTGACATTTGTATCCATCCAGTGCCGCTTTTACTCAGCCAACGACCACCGGCGGGATGTGAAGCGTTGAAGTGCCGCAATCTTAGATCTTCGTGCTTCCCGGGTGAGACGATGTAATGGTCCTAAGTATATGCCAACCAACCGCAAAATGTTCGTCCGAGCAGCGCTTGGAATGTAATGCTTTTCCTGGTTGCTGGCAGTGCTACCACCGACCTCGTATCTCGTCTACAGCTTTTTGCGTAATTAACTGTTAATGTTATGTTCTGGTGCTTGTAAACATTCCAATATGGTACACGATTTGTTCACACATGTGTTCTGCAAGACAATGGCACTCAGACGGCATCAGTTGACCACGTGTCCTTTCCGCATTCCCAACCGACCGACGTTTTGAGCGCTAGAGAAACATGAACGTTGCAATAAAGGATTAAGCGACTAACCGTTATTGGTACCGGGGTAGATCCCGCAGTTACATTTCACCGTAGATATAGATTAACTTTCACCAACACGCTGTATATTGCATGATGTAGGGAATATAGATTATAAAAGGGGTTTGACCACCGTTGAATTTTGAAAGAATCTATTTCTTTTTAAATTGTTGAACCCTAAATTTAGGGAAAAAAGTTCTTATGTCTGACCGATGAATTGATAAGGCGAATCTATTTGAAAATTGATAGACTCTTATTCACAACACAAGTAGCTTAGAACTATATTCTTAAGATTCTCTTTCGGTGTGACATCATTGCATCAACCCCATCACCACCATGGTTAACAATGAGCAAATCGAAAGGACGGAACCATGCGGCAGCACCAGTCGACAGGCAATCATAAAACCACAATTGCGCAAACAACCAGCTCGTTGCCGGCAATGGTCAGGAACAGTTCCTTCACAGTAGCCCAGTTGCATTCCGAATCGACCCGAAAACCGGACAATGATCATCCAACAACGGTTTCACACAAATGTGACAATCTCCGTCACGACAACGATGTCGTGGCGGCGGTTGAGCTGAATTGGTGTCTCTGATGTCGATTCGAGCGTGGCAAGAAGTAATGATCTGGAAAAATTATAAACATCGATGCTGTGCACAGAGTCCAAAGTATGTAGCGATGTTTCAAGTACGATGGTATTCGCTGTAATTGACCGATTAGTCATTCCTTTAAATTTCCGAAGTAGCTCCATTTGTTTCCCCTCGCCAACCAGCTTCTAGCCGCTGCTGCCGGTGCATTCCGCCTGCAGTGGGAGGAAGCGAAAAACGACGAGGTTTTCCGCCTAATCGACTTTCACTGCCTGCCTTTTCGCGGCAAGCTCGTAGTGATTGTTGGTTTACGGGTGGGCTGGTGTTACAATTTTCATTCGCACCCTTTCATTGTAAAAGGTTGGCATTCAGAGGGTATTCTTTTTTTCCTGGCGTTGATTAAAATAACAATGCGGTGTTATTTTTTTCGAAATATTTCTTAAATTTTGTGTAACTGACGAATTGTTTTCCTTCGATAGGAATAAATCATTTCTTGTTATAAATTTAGCTACTAAAATAAATGTGACATTTTTATTTGAACATGAATAGAAAATGTTTTACTAGAACATCCCGTAACTGTGACACCGTTTTAAATATATGGCAGTGCGGCACACGTTAAGCGGAAGGAAGGACACTGGCTGTAACTGTGCTGATAATTGCCTGCAACTATTAAAATAAATTACGATCGTTAAATTTCGCCTGGACGCTGCTCCATGGCATTTTTTCCGCTTGTCTAACTACGCAGTCCGTGTGACTGCTGCGCCAACTTTAGCAACCGCTCACTGTATTAGAGCCAAGCGGATAGCTAGCGATAGGATATAATATATTATGTGGTGGGATTGAGAACAGAATGGACACTGGTGTGTGTTTTTTCTCCGTTATCACAAACGAAGCACATAATGAAGTGATAACTTTGCCACTCTAACTCAAAGCGATTGTGGTTTACTGTCCAACGTGAAGGATTCGTTAAGTTTATCTGCTGGTTTAGTTTCATGGGGCTGTATGGGGCACTAACTAGATCGCATCTGGATTATTTTGAGCGTCGCAGTCTTTCTAATATTTCTTTTGTGAATGAGCGAAGTGATTTCAAAAACAACAAAATAACCAACCAAATAGCCGATTCGTAAGACTTCTGATAAACAAATTGTGCGATCTCCATATCATGTATAAAGTTCTTCAAACTAATATTGTTCGTTTGCAAATTTTCACTGGGGAGTCTTACACGATTTGTACGGTAGCGACCATCACCCAATACAAATATCTCTTCAAACCAAAACTGCATATTCGAAAAAAAAGAGAAGAGTGGGTTTGTGCACTAGAGCAGAGAATTGGGAATTATTTGAGAACATTATTGATTCCTGCGGGGACCGTAGCTTCCATATCGACAGCCATATTGAAGGCCGCTGATGCCTCCTGATGACTTTTTGAAAAATAAAAATGTTCCGTGGTGGTCTGAGGAGGTTCACAAATGGTATTAAAAATACGCAAAACACTTAGAGCATTGAAATAAATTGATAAAAATGATCCTGGTCGCTCGTCACTTCTCAGTGCTTTCCAAACTGCTAGAAGTGAGACTAGAAAAACGATTTGGCAAGCCCAAAAAAATCTTGAAATGATTTCACCCAATCATTCAACTCAGAAACTCTAATTAGCGTAATATGGGGTAGACTTAGGGCAGCCACAGTTTGTCCAAAACGCGCGTGGTAAATACCCTTAACGGTACTTTCGATGATCCCTTTATTGTGTTTGAATCTATAGCCAATCACTTTGCAAAAGTGTCAGCAAATTCAGCTTATGATCCAGTGTTCTTAAACCACAAAAACCGAAAAGAAAGGAAAAAAAGATTCCGGTACAACCCTGCTCAACCGAGGAATACAACACCGTTTTCACCATGCACGAACTTATAAAATCCATCGATCTGGGAAAAGGCGAAAGCTGCGGACCAGACAACATCAATTATTACATGATCAGACACCTCCCATATCACGCAAAACGTACACTTTTGGCCGAATATAATCGACTCTGGACAACAGGAGAGTACCCAGAAATTTGTCGTGAGGCTATAGTCGTCCCTATTCCAAAGCCTGGTAGAAAACTTATGACAACCGCCCTATTTCTTTAAACTGCTGTCCAGCCAAAACTATGGAAAGAATAGTATCTAGCAGACTAGCTGCTGTTTTAAAAAATAGAAACCTCCTTGACCCGCGTTAGGTTGCTTTTCAAAAAAGGGAGATCCATGGATCTCTCAATGTTCATAGGAGATATTAAGCAAGCTTTTTAAAAGAAACAAATTACTAACGCAGTCTTCCTTGATATTTCGAAAGTCTCCGATACCACCTGGAGATACAATATTGGCAAAGAACTACACAGCTGGGGCATACGAGGAAATATGCTCCTATTCATCAAAAACTTTCTAGAACAGAGATCACTCAAAGTCGTCGTCAACGGTACCTTTTCTTCGAGTAAACGCCTCGAAAATGGAGTACCTCAGGGATCAGTGATCAGTGGTTGCCTTTTTATAATAGCCATGAATACTAACTTCAAGAAACTCCCAACTATAATAAAAATTCTTATTTTCGCTGATGATTTTCTTCTCTACACCACCTCACGGTCAACCAAGCGTAACAGAAAAACTTTACAAAATGCATTAAAATAAATAGAAAAGTGGTCACATGAAACAGGCTTCCAGCTTTCTCCCAGCAAATCGGTGTTAATATGCTTTACCAATAAAAGATCTCCTGTAGCTCCTGACTCCTTACGGCTGAATAATGTTGTACTTAAAGAGGAAGAACATGTGAAATGGCTTGGGGTTATATTCACTCCAAAACTTAACTTTACGCCATTTATTAAAGAAACCCTATCAATTTGCGAGAAACGTTACAATATTCTGAGAGCGATTAGTAACATCAGGAAACTCTAAAACAATATTGCAAAAAGCGTCATATTTAGTAGACTTTCCTTTGGATTGCCTGCACTAGCAAACGCTAACAAGACAGCAGTTGAAAAGCTTGAAGTGATGTATAACAAAGCCATCCGTTGTTCTATCGGGATTTTTCGCACTACTCCTATAATAAGCCATATGGCGGAAGCCGGAGTTCCACCTTTTGAATTTTCCTTCAACACAAATCATGCCAAATGCATTAACCGGTTAAGAGTCTTCAATCCCACAATAACTCAACATTCAACTTGCTTCGCTGGAGTAATTAACCATATCGAGTCATGTATAGACTGGTCACTTCCCATGCCCGAACCATTCACCCCTTACCCCAGCGAGTGGAACCTTCCTCAACCCATCACGAATTGGGACCTTTTACCTAAAGAAGTAAAGCACTGTAACCCCCATATATTGCGAAACTCTTTTGGCTCTTTGGTACGCGAAAACTTCACCATTCACACAAAAGAATTTCACTGATGGTTCAAAATCCCAAGATACAAAGACTGTAGCGACTGGTATCTATAAACAACGCAGATCAAAAAATATCGATTGGACTCCCCGGACCCCGATCAGAAACACATAACAGAAATATTTCAAAACTATATCTCGCATTGTTACTTGTTATAAATTTCTGTTATTTTAACTACTAACGAGACCTAATTTATAACACAATATGTTACAAAAATTGTGTTCTGTTATAATCTTGTTATTTCATTCTGATCGGGACACCTTACTATTTTTTCTGCGGAAGCTTTCGCTATACTCTATACGCTTCGCCAGTTGACTATCACCTCCTTCCTAAACCCCACCATTATTTTCTCTGACTCAGCTAGCGTTTCGCAAGCTGTAGAATCATGTGACTCTCGACACCCCTGGATCCAACAAATAAAGGCAATTGTTTCGCAAAATCCTCACATTGAACTATGTTGGGTACCCAGCCACAAGGGAATTGCCGGTAATGACAAAGCGGATAATGCAGCTACAACTGGCCTATCGCTTGAACCGGTGAATATACAAGCACCCTTAAACGATGCACAAAGACAAATCCACATAAGGTTCCTACAGGCCTGGCATGAAACGTGGACAAATACCACGGACAATAAATTAAGAGAGATAAAAACACTACCTCTTTTTGGCCCTACACATCCCGCTCACGCCGTGACGAAGTTAACTTACGACGCCTAAGAAGAGGGCATACTTGGCTAACGCACCACTTTCTAATTGACAAAAGTAATCCGTCTTGTTCTGCTTGTAATTCACAGATTTCTTCCGTAAAACATCTGCTTCTAGATTGCCCAGCATTCGAAACGGTCCGAGAAGAATGCGGTCTTAGTATTAGCTTACGACCAGACCATTGAGGACAAAGTCCTGAAGTTCCTAAACATTACTGGCCTGGTGACGCAGCTCTAACTAAACTTGAATTAAAAATCTATTATTTTAAAATCTCACTGTTAATATGCGTTGTAAATAGCTTTAGTTATCATTATTTCTAAAGTTTACAGACTCGAATGAACGCACGGCGTTTAAAGAGTCTTTAATAAAAAAAGAAAAAAAAATATTGTTCGTTGTCTGTATTGAAATAAAGGAGATCTTAAAGTTCCATAATTAGGTACACACCAAAAAATATGAATTTTATCGATGACGTAATTGCAACCATGACACACTTTAACATTTCACGTAATTTACGAAATGAGAAAATGTAACCGTGTTTCGTTTAATTTCACATGAAACATATGCTTTATATGCGCATTGACCTAAAATTACACTTATCACAATTCAAAACAAACGCTATATGTGAAGTATAATTACGTGATTTACGAAATTCAACGTCATGTAAAATTAAAATCAAACGTAAAACTAAGTCATTTTTGATGCTCGTAGATGTCAGGGTCAGAAAACGTAAATTTACACGATTTTTTCTAGGTGTGTATTTATAAGCCAATATTTTTCCAATTATTGTGAAAATTGTGTACATAATTAGGGCCGTCTTAAGACTCCTATAATTCAACAGGTGTTAACTGCTGCAGAGTTGAATGATGAAAAAATAATCCCCAGCATCACGGAACCATTTCTACTCCTGTGGAACCATCCTGTGGGAACCAAAGTTATTAGCATTTCTGATTGATCTGACCGCTAGCTCCGTACAACTACGCTATGCTTTGCCCAGACGGTGTAATTTGACCTTCATAGTTGTAAAACGTTGTTTGAGGATGAAGAGTACATGCATCAAGAAGAAGGGATGGTGGAGTAGGGCGGATTAAATGTCAATTATTTGAACGGTACCCAGACTAGTAAAAATTCTTTCGTGCATACTCAATAATGTATAACCACAGACAAACAGACGTAACACGAGAAGAATTTTCATCGCCCACAGAAAAACGGTCGATTTAAATTATGTAAAATGCGCCATCTCACCGAGCGTGGCGCTTGTGAAGCGATTTTGATACACAGCCATAATGTGTCACTTCGTTACCACAAGCACCCTAAGACAAGACATGATAATAGAGGGGTTCGTTTTTGTTCCAATTTTACGTCAGAATGTTCCAGCTCCTGATTGGTTGATTCTGACTTTTTGCACCGTACGCAATGTTACTGCAGAGATAGCGAAATGATGTTTGGCAGTGTTGCTATATTTTTTAGAAAGTAATGTATTTATTTTTGACGTTTGCCGTATACGTGGTTAATTAATTTAAACAAAAATAAGCCAGCAACCAAACCGTAATCTAAAATTTGTCAGAAAATGGTTTCATCAAACCTTACTAAACACCCATGACATGGAAAAACGGTGCCCTTTATCAATATAATGGATTCAAGATACAAAATATTGCAGGCATAAAATAAATTAACAATAATCCATTTTCATTTTAAAAAAATAGCAACACTGTTCGGATGATTTCGGCAGGGTGGAAATCTGCGAAAAGAAGAATGTCGAATGAAAAATAATAAAATAAGAAGCCGATTGTCACGTCTTGTCTTAGCAAGCACCCGAAAACTAAGATGAAGGGTAAGAAAGGTGGGAACATTCGTCACTTTTGAGTGTATTAGTTTTATACATGTCAAATTGAGCAAGGCTTCCACGACCCATTAAATAAGTAAACATAAAGATCGGAACGAGCATCCTGATTCCATCCTGGCGCACGATGGAAGGAGAGAAAAGGCCGAACTTCACCATGAATCTTCCGATTCGAACACTTAGGGACACTTTTTAATCTCGAACCTAGCGATAAAAATAATTATGACTGAACCAAATCAAATTTACCCACTACGTTATTTGTTTATGTTTTTCTTCTTCATATCCATTTGTTTTATCGATTTTATCGAAGAAATATGGCAACAGTACGTATAGCTGGAACAATGTGACATCCTGTACTATCTTGCCCGAAAACATAACCGCCATTTTCATTTTATGCAAACCAAAACAAACAAAATGGTCCAGAAATGTGAAATGCATTCCTGTCGAAGTGTTCAAGGTAAGAATTGTTCAAAATCATTTCGTAGTTTCCTGCACGATGCTGATCGGCGAGCAGATACATTTTAGTATCTTGCCAATTTAACTGGTTCGGTGTAACAAATCTAGCCGGATGTATGCAATGGGTTCGAATTTGTTGATCCCCGGAGTCTTACGGAGAAATTCAACTTTGGCGGGGTGCAGGAGTTACGAAAATTGAAAATACGCTTAGACCATATTCAATCTAGATATATTTAATGATCCGTCGCAACCCAACAGGAGGTAAACTATCAAGTCGTAGGATTATTATGAATGATAATCACTACATATTTAGATTGCGTAAGTATATAGTTCGGTAGAAGACCAACACATCGAACATACTTTGCACTCAAGACAGAAGCAAAGATTTCGTTGAAAGGGAAAGTAGTGCCATGTATTCGGATGCAGAATCATCGTGGCGAACCATCCGTTTAGAATTTTATAAAATTAAATTCTCCCATAGCCTACATGATGAGTTTTTACTTACGGAAAACGTTAAAAATGAAATCGTTGATGCGAATTGATCCTGATATTGGCAAAGAAATTTTAGGGGTTGTGTCTCCGTGATCTTGATCCAATGATGACCTCGATAGCACAGCCGACTCTTTAAAAATAGACTAAATAAAATTAAGAGTACCTGATGTCTCCGGGATTCCAAAAGAGCGACGACAAAGAAGAGTAAATAGAGACAAAAATCAATCATACGACCAATTGACGACAAATATTGATTTCTTCACACGAAAAGAAAAACAATTTTGGCGTTGCTTAATTTCCCGTAACAATAAATGGTTGTGTTAGGTTTTAAAAATGCAGTCGTAGCTCTGCATTTTTTAAATTTGTCAATTGCAATAATTATGCCATGGAAAATTGAAATACGTGACAGGCGATTTTTTTATTTCGCGCTTCAAATTTAGCAGCTGCAACAATGCCTCTACCTTTCATCTACTATCTTGCAGTTGACAATCGGTGTGGGCATTGTTGCCAGTACTTCGGTTGAAAAAAAATTGTCGCATGGTTGCCAGAATCACATTTTGTGCAATATGTTCCACAGATGTCGCTAGTATACCGTGGGTGATGATTTTTTTTATTTTCTTCGAGCTGTTACGTCTGTTTGTCTGTGGTATAACCTTAAACGACGTACTCTGCTGTTAATAATTTCTGGAATACACTACGTAATTTTCACATATTAAATTTGGTTTTCTTATCTCTGCACAGTGGTATTCGTGATAGAGTTGAAAGTAATGATTTCGTAATGCAAGTGTCTTATGTTTCGAGAATCTTTTAAATGCAGCTCGTTTGGCAGTTTTTAATCGTTTAATGACGGTTGATTGCCAGGGAGGGTATTTGTTGGTACTGATTGTTCATTTGGGCACATGACGGAAGATTTAATAGTTAAGCATATTATAAACCATCATCGCGACTTCGTTCGCGTTTTTATTGTTAAGATTTTCGTCCCAGTTTATATCCAACAGCGTGCCAACGATGCTGTCGTTGTCAGCGTTTTTAAAATCGTAGACGATAGAGCTTGAGACGTATTCAAAATTCAATCTTAGGTTACCAGCGAGTACAAGATGTAGTGGGGGATAATGGCGCACATGCTGGACTAAAGGACTCGGAGCAGCGCAGCTGTTCGGAGTGTAGTCCCGAGCACTTACAAAACAGAGGTCCAATGCAGGTCCATTCTCGTGTATGACATTATTAATTTGCCGAAGAGTTGTGCTACTGTAGTTATCCAAGATACAACTGGAATTGTTGATAAGCGCAAATTTTTCGATATCCAATCGTAAAAATTCATTGCCTGGCACCACGTCAAGCCAGATAAGTTTAAGTCGCCCAGTCTAACAATATCATCAGACGGGGCAGCGATCGAGGTGATTCCCGACTCACGTAAAACCATTACACACTGAATGGACATCTCTGGCGTATTGGCCTCGTGGATAGCGGTGTCTGCGCTTGTGGCGTCGGCTATTACGATATCGAGCAGATTGTCTGGGCGTGACCGAGTATAGTTTCGCCAGGTCTCCCCTAACGGATACCCTCCGGGTCCAAGAAAGACCACCCAACGTCTCGGTTCGAGATGGTATGACAAGACGCGATCCCCCTTCATCTAACTCTAAAATCAATGAGTATAAGAATTTTTACCCTCTCTTTCTCCTTTTCTTGTTCTCAGAAGTCTTCTTTACTGCTTTGTGGTGCTGACGCGTATCAGAGCGCTACTCCGTGAATGTCTTCTTTCTCACCTTTGTGCTGGCATAAACCGGAATTGGAACCGAAACGACCTGATGATCTGACCCAATTTGAAGATATCCGATTTTGCCGATATTGTCCTAACTACGATGCTAAAATTTAATCCCCATGACAATTTCTGCATCAAGGAAATAGCCCGTTATTAAAAAAACCGAATTTAGATCTGTTTTCCCTTATTTCCCACCATTAATTCTCAATTACATTCTCACTGCCCCAAACATTAAACCTAAGGTGAATTTATAGTATTATATTTAGTTACCCACTCTTCCACTCCTTTTGGTCTTAGTAATTAATTCACCGTGTACATTGAACCTTATTCCTAGTGAAGATAGTCTAGAAATTGCCCAACTTTTTTCTAGTGTATGTAAGGTTTCAAAACTATTTTTCCTTAAAAACGGTGTGGTCAAGAAACACGAAAAGCCTTTTTCATAAGGATAGGTGCTTCTCTCACAGTGCTAGAAGCTGTTCAATTTTTACCCTCCAATGCTCAACACAATTCTCCTAGAATATCTACAATAGTCTAATTGCGTGGAAAACGTAGCCAAAGACAGTCTATATTGATATATTTTATCAGTTTTCAATAATATTGCAACATAAAGAAGATGTATGAAAAATTCATTTTCCGTCATCAATGTAAACTGCACTGCTCCATCGGAATCCAATCAGACTAATTGCAATAACTTCAGTTCTAGAGATGATACTTGTAACTTTTAATACTCAAATGAAAGGCGATAGCCCCATTTATTAGCCTTACTTATTTTTGTGAGCAAATCTTGCTCAAATTAAAAGTTATAACTGTTTAAAATTGTTGTTGTCCACAAACAACATTGGCATTCTCCCTTCAACTCCTTGCTCTCCTATGGCTCTTAATATTGAAAAATATACTTCACCTTCCAGTCCCTTGCTAATTAAATGCCGTAACAACATTTGACAAATTGACTCAATAAATCGTTAACAAAAATGTTTAACAAAAAACGGTAAAAATAAAAAAATAAAGAGGTTAAGATAGTTTAAAATTTGCTACTTAATTTAAATGTAATTCTTGAAAAAAAATCATACTGTAATTATCTGGTTTTAAGAAATTTAAAATGCAAAAGTTGGCACATTTAAGCTGTAATCATACTGTGTTCTTTCAAATAAAGAGATTGAATAAAAAAGAAACAAAGGAGATCTTGACATTCCATAATTATGGATCAGCCAGTATTCCCGCTATTGTGAAAGCTTGACTCGTTAGAGAACGACCGCTGTTTTTTTTATTTTGCGTACATAACAAAGTTTCTATTCTTTCTAAATAAATAACAGTTATTGAATCAAAGCGTAAATGAATTGGAACTAAACACCAGATAGTGGGTATAGCTTGGAAACTAACAGAAAAGATAAATCTACTGATTTAAATACCAGTACGTATTAAATATGCACTTTTAATATAAGCCCCTAAATACACAAAGTATTTTTTACGTTTTCGAACTGCTTGCTACAGGTTTCATTAATTTACTTACATTGTTCAATGAGATCTTCAGGGTATAATCATAATTACGAAACCTCAATAATGCAAACAAAATGCAGTAATTCGATGAAATCCCGCACGGAATGATACACACAAAAATACAAAAAGGGAAAAAATAACGCTTTCCAATGGTAATCCGATCAGTTCGACTATAAATCATTTTGTTTTTTTTTTCGCTGCAAAACCACCATTACTGTCCCTGATTTATCGACGCCAATCAGACACTGGCTTCACTCAATGCGAAGCGAAGGCCCAAGGCATCCGGTAATTAATTATTATACTGTTCAGCTCTGAAGCACGCTACCTGGTTTTTGGGAGTAGCCCATTTTCAGTGGTTAGTGAAAATTTGCATTAATTTTATGATACATCAGTTGATATGGGCAATGTAATAAGTTTTTAGCGGAAAAACCACACCGATATTACCTCGGGGATGGTCGGTATAGCGAAAGTAGGTAAACTACTCGATTGGTACAAAACGGACCTGGGATTGGTTGCAAATCTACGAACATGGATTGAGAATGCTCTTAAACGGAAAATGGGGCGAAAGGTCCTATGATGAAGGGAGTCCGACCAACTAGAAATCAGAGAGAATCGTCTTTTGTAACGTTAGAACAAATGTTAATTTTTGGCTAAAAAATACAATAAATGTTAGAAACGCAGGCATGAAACGCTAACTTTCGTACTGCGTCTCATTGTTGCCGAAACCTGAAGCCTGAATATTTGCATGCCAATAATTGGGCTATTTTTGAAGTTAGTGTCCTAATCGCCAAATTTTGTTGCAGTTTATTAAAAATGCTTTCCTAGTTTTGGTATCATCGACTAACTAATCCAACAATTTGTATGGGAGTTTTGACCGAAACAGATTATTAATCCCCCTAAAAGTGAAATAGTGCTAAAAATTTTGTCTTTAGCTAGAGATGATGTATTCGGAATTGTGGTACTTACTGCTGAGAAGAACTTTGCTGAAGGTGCTAAGTCTCCATGTTAAATAAGTTAGAGCTTGTTGTTTGTGAAAGGGTGGTTTTGCTGGTTATATTACTAATCTCAAAACGTATCTTGAATCGCACACGTTCATTAGTTGGAAAACGCAAATTTGGAATGCAAACAAAAAATGCAAACTTAAAAACGTAACGTTTAGAGCACAAACTCTAGAAACGCAAACTAAGAAACACAAGTTTAGCAGCGCAAACTTAGGAACGCAAGCTTGGAAGGCGAGCAGAAAATGCAAATTAGGAACATAAACCTGGAAGCGCTTAATTGGAAAAAGCAAAATTCTGAAGACAAGCTATAGAAAAACAAACTTAGCTATGCAAACCCGATCAGAATGAAATAACAAGATTATAACAGAACACAATTTCTGTAACATATTGTGTTATAAATTAGGTCTCGGTAGTAGTTAAAATAACAGAAATTTATAACAAGTAACAATGCGAGATACAGTTTTGAAATATTTCTGTTGTGTGTTTCTGATCGGGAACTCAGCAACGCAAACACTAGAACACACACTTGGAAATGCGGTATTGAAAACGCAACCGTGGACGCAAACGGCGAATTTCGCGCCAACTCGAACAAATGCTGGCAGCACCCTCTCAGTTTTTAATGAAACTTTCTGTACATGAAGACTTTGTCACAAAAAGCCACTTTGCATAGCCACTTTGTTTTTCCAAAAATGATCATTTGAAAAAGGGTCAAACTTTTTTTACTATTTTTTTTTCAAATGGCTATAGTCTAAGAATGGCAAATCCTACAAAAAATATTGCAGAAGTGATTTTCTCAAAATTAGTGAAATTTTTGAATTGAAAAAATACTTCATCCACTCCTACACTGAAAAATATCGATTTTAAAAATTTACAGTCGTCTAGTCGATATACAAAAAACGCATCTTTGATTTGGATGAAACTTTGTTCCAAGATAGTTTATTTCAAATCAGATTGGCGTTTCAGTCAATAAAAACCAAGAACACTCGTTACTCTCTTTCTCCAACGTTTCGGTCCTTATTGAACCTTTTTCAAGGAATCTGTTATATAAAACAATTCTAAACTTTACCGAGAATGCTTGTGTGTTCTGTTGTAGTTTTGCTCATGCTAAACAATCTAGCTGTCATACTATCCTGAATGTAGAGTGAAACGGAACATTAGATAAAATGGCAATTATATTCGTGCTAATTTTATCGTGCACTTACATGTATAAGTAGGCCTGTTAGACCCACTCGTCATAATTAACGTTTAAATCAGACACTTAGAATCGGGCCATGATTAGCGTTACTGCACTATTTTATCAAAATGTCCGTTCACTCTCATTCTGTGTCTGTGCCTGTCGTGTTGCTATTTGGTGTAGTTAGTGTGTATGGTTTCGCAAATATGTCTAATCTCTGTATGTTTTGATTCTGGTTTAGAATTTTTTTCAACGTATATAGCAGCCTGGCATACACTGCGTGCAAGTTGTCCGTGTCTGTACGTTTATTCACTGTGTTGTGTGTGTTGTTAATCTGACAATTTTCCAGTACAGGCAGGCTGGTTGACTTGTATGTTCTGTCGATGATTTTAGCTGTGTCCAGTCAGAAATTGTGAGCCATAACTGCGGCGTGATCAACAAGTGCTGTTTTCTCCCGAATTCTAATGACGGCTTCAGCATTTGTGTATCCAGCTTCTTTGAGTTCCAAGATAGGTAATTATGTTCCCTACCTTCCGTCAAAAATTCAAATTGGGCACTTTCAAGAAAAAAAAGTTATTTGAAAAAAAACTTTTACTTGTCCAACTTGAACTTTTTTTTTTCAATGAAAGTCATAATCATCTCAGAATCCAATTTCCCAACTGCTAGTTGCCTGATGCATGCAAAAAGTATCAGTAACGTATTTAGTGTATATTCATAACAAACTTGAATGAAGACTAGAAGATTGGAAGATTGGAAGATTGGAAGATTGGAAGACTAGAAGACTGCAGTTCAGTTGTTCTTCTCAAAAATGATAAATGGCTTTTTTGTGACAAAGTCTTCATGTACAGAAAGTTTCATTAAAATCTGAGAGGGTGCTGCTAGAAAAACTCTAGAAAGAGAACTGCGGAGACTCCATTTTGGATCGATTGGATTCGCGTTTAGCTGTCAAAAAACGAATCCAATCGAACATTGCCTATCCTTATAACATTGGACGTGTTACCATACAATGCCGGGGCATACGTTGCCAAAAATGCTGTTTTTCTCTCCGCAGTTCTCTTACTAGAGTTTTTCTAGGTGCTGCCAACTCTCAATACGATTTAGCGCGAAATTCGTTAACGTAAAGTTAGAGACGCAAACTAAGAGACACAAATTTGAAAACGCGCTCTCGAAAACGAAAACTCGCCGGCAGGAGCTTGGAAACGCTATCTTGAAAAAGCAGACTTAGAAACGAAAGTTTGGAAATGCTAAGTTATAAAAGCAGACTTTAAAATGCAAACTTGAAAACACAAGCTTGAAATACAAATTTAGAGATGCAATCAGTAAAGCCTTATTGAAAAAGTAAGATTGAAAACGTTAGATGAAAAACACTGCTACCAAAACGCACACTTGGCTGCGCAAACTTGGAAACTCAAGCTTGGAAATGCAAGTTTGGAACGCTAAATTGTAACGTAAACTCAAATCCGGGAACGCAAACTCAGAAACGTAGAATTGGAGACGCTAACATGGAAACGAAAACCTGTAGGCGCAAAACCTGGAAAAGAAAGCCTTAAAAATAAGTTTCAAACCCCAAAATTGTAGCACAAACTCGAAAAAATAAGCATTAAATACAGGCTTTAAAACGCAAACTTAGAAGCGCGAGCTTAAAAACGCAAAACTTTAAAGCTTTAGAAAGCAAGCATTGGTACGTGAACTTGGAAGCGCAAGCCTAAAAACGCATGCCTAAAAACGCCAAATTGTAAAATGCAGGATCGAAATAAGAGCCTCTAAGGAGAGTTGAAAAACGCAAACTTGAGAACGCAAGATCGGGAACTGAAACTTTGAAGCTAACTTGGAAACGCAAGATCAAAAATGCATGCCCGAAAATGTTTTTTTGGGAACGAAAATTCGGAAACATGAAATTTTGAGCGAGCTTGAGAACGCAATTCAAACGCAAAATTGCAAAACACAAGCTTGAAAATGCAAAATTGGAGCGCAAACATTAAAACGCATATTAGGAAACGTAAACTTAATATTGAAAAAATAAGTAATAATATTTAAAAACGTAATCCTGGAAAAGCAAGGTTGAAAAGGCAAATCCGCAAACCCAATCTTGGGAGCGCAAGTCTAGAAACGCAAACTTAGAATAGCTAACGTAGGAACTCATGGAAAGCAAATTAAAAATCGTAGAATTAAAACGCACTTAAAGAAACGATGACTTGAAAACATAAATTTGCAACACAAACTTGAAAGCGCAGCTTGGTGAAGCAAGCATAAAACGCAAACTTCCAACGCGAATTTGCAGCCACGACATTTAAGCCGCAAGTTTTAGATAGTCAAGCATTGAAACGCAAGTTTGGGAGCGCAAATATGGAACGCAAACTTGGTACACAAGCAAATGAACGCAAATTTAGGGCCGCTAGCTGAAATATGCAAACTTGGCTAAGTGAAATACGCAAGCTTGGAATACAAACTTGAAAAACAAACTTATAGGCACAATCTTCAAAATACAACATTAAAACACAAAATTGTTACACAAACTTTAAAACGTAGACTTAGAAACAAAAACATAGGAACAGGAAATCGAAAACGCATGCTAGGAATCGCTAATTTTGAAGAGCCGAAATGGAAACGCAAACTTAGAAAGCAAGTATGGAAACACAAATTTGAAAACGCCAACTTGAAAACCCTTGCTTGGAAACGCAAACTTGAAAACTCAATAGCAACTTGGAAAGGCTACCTTGGAAACGCAAGATTGAAAACAGAAAATTCAACAAGCAAACTCGTTAGGAAACGATAACTTGAAACGCGATCAAAGAAAGGCAAACTATTAAGTGAAATCGTGGAACCACAAGCTTTGAAACGCAAACCTGGAATCGCAAATTAAGACACAAACTTGAAAACGCTAAGTTGTAACGCAAATGCGTAAAGCAAACTCGTAGAGCCAAATCATAAAGCAAGCAGGCAACGCGCACCTGTGACGCAAACTTATGATGCAAACCTGTAACGCAATCTTTCACTGCAAACTTGGAAACGCATACTTGGAGTCAAACTCGAAAGCGCGGATACACAAATGCAAACACAGAAACGCAAGCCCAGGGACGCAAACTTGGAAATGCAAACCGGATGATTTTAAACTTAGAAGCGTGAGTATTAACTTTGGAACGCCAGCTTTTCCAGACAAACTTGAAAACCAAATCTTTGAAACGCAATCATAGGAAGGCAAGTTTGGAATTAAGTTTGTTAAGAAAGAAAAATTTGGTAAAGCTGGAAAATGTTAGCTCGTAAGCGAAACCCTGCAACGAAAACGACAACGACAACGACGACAACGACAACGACAACGACAACGACAACGACAACGACAACGACAACGACAACGACAACGACAACGACAACGACAACGACAACGACAACGACAACGACAACGACAACGACAACGACAACGACAACGACAACGACAACGACAACGACAACGACAACGACAACGACAACGACAACGACAACGACAACGACAACGACAACGACAACGACAACGACAACGACAACGACAACGACAACGACAACGACAACGACAACGACAACGACAACGACAACGACAACGACAACGACAACGACAACGACAACGACAACGACAACGACAACGACAACGACAACGACAACGACAACGACAACGACAACGACAACGACAACGACAACGACAACGACAACGACAACGACAACGACACCGACAACGAGAATGACAACGACAACGACAACGACAACGACAACGACACCGACAGCGACAAGGACAACGACAACATGCTCTTGAAAAATCATGTTAAAAAAAATCTAATTGCTTCATTGGCAAAACTAGCCAAACATGTCAAATTGTCCTAAGTGCAAATGACAGTTTCTCTTTGTTTACTTTCTCTTTGGCCATTAACTCAGCAGTTTATACTATGTTACTCAACTATTACCAGAATAAGCTAGTCGAAATCAGAGTTTTTCGATATATCCTGAAACAATATTGAAAAGTTTTAAGATGACGCCGTAATATTCGAAAGTAAACAAAGAGAGGCTCTCATTTGCACTTAGGATAAAGTAACCAGATGTTTTCAAGAGGAATGCGGGACGCGCTCAAGAACCTTACCTTACCCAAATATTTGCACAACTTGTGTAAGATTGAGAAACTTTTCGTAAGGATTCATGACCTGGGTCATATTAGAAGTCGAAAAGGGCATTGTGACAATCAGGATAAATTGGCTCATTTTTCACATTCCCCACGTAATTGGGAAATTTAACAGCACGACTCAAAACTTTTATGAGTGATTTGAACAATATGAATGTACAATATGGGTATTTTGGAACAAAAATCCGCTTTTTGACAAATACGGGACACTTTCCGGGACGCTTTACCATGCGGGTCAAGACCTCGAAATCCGGGACTGTCCCGTCTAATTCGGGACGTCTGGTCATTTTAACTTATGACCATTTGACATGTTTGTCGAGAAAAGTTAATTTCTTCTTCATACTACATAATTGTGGTTCGTTAATGACATTTACGGCTCTTTTAATCGCAATTGATGAGTGATGATTGAAACGACCTATAATCAATTGATATTGTTTTTTATTTCTCCAGCAATAAAAAATGCAACAAAATTCTTGTGTGAAAATGAATAGCACTTGTATTTCAACGAATAGAGTTACAGACGCCACTCTTATTCACAGAATCAAGGTGGTATTATCAAGTTCGAAATATTAATTACAAAGGATGCGAAATACAACATGACCGAACAAAACGTCAAGCACCTCCAATACTCATTAGACCCACTAACAATGCATGACAACAGTGATTCTTGGCAAATTACAAGCAATTTAACCGCAACTACGGAAATAAATGTAAACTAATAAACCGCTCAACATTTAAACCACCCACTCGACTGTTGCAGCTTGATGAGAGCTGATGTTCGAAAGGACACATTTTATTCACGCTATCGTTTTATTTGCGTTCTCATTGCTTGTTAGCGATTATTGGCACTTACCGTGCTGGGCTGATTGGTCGATAAAAAATAATATATTGCGTAATTATTGCTATTGAATCCACTCACCAAACAGTATAAAAGGGAGATTCAACGAAACCAATTTCGAGCGTGCAATCCCCTTTGGAAATCATTGCTTTTGTTTGTATAACGAGTGGTATTAATAATTTCATGAATACACTATTTATTATTGTGTTTGAAGCACAATTAAATTCGTAACTAATTCACATTTACTGATTGACAACGTAAGCATTACTCTTAGTTAAAGAGAAAAATTGCATAGCACATAACGTTGCTGGCGATTTACCAAATTTCCTAAATTTCTAACAATAAGATATTTCGAGAATGACGATTACTACAGGAATTTTTTTCGAAAGATCTACTGAATTGTGTTTGGAGCATCTACTTTAATATTTATACTACAAATTAAATCAGTGAAAAAAATCAAATCTCCTACTAACTAATTACGGGTCGGCGCATTATTTCGTGCCCCGCTGGCCCATTTCGTTCAACTATAATGAAATTTACTGAAATTGACTCCTCTAATTATGTATGGACATGCAAACAGCAAACTGATTATCACGTGCCGCACTGAACGGGATCGCCCACCGCAGAAAGTGCACTTTCGGCTAACTCAACCAACGAATTCAATTATCGCCTATTTCGATTTGGGCGCGAAGCGAACAAGCACTAATTTCACTCTCGTTCAACATAATCAACCCACCAAATATCCGACCTAGTGCCCAACTCAATGCATTCACGTAAGTTTATTGAAACTGGAGCACACTCGCGTCCATCCCTGCGCCTAACACCGGCTAGTCTGTCAAGCTTTTCTGTGTAGTCAGGTGCTTTAGTGCAATGTCCTTGACAAATCATTGGTTGTGTTCACATGGATTTGAAAACAATCTTCACTTATAACGAACTGATTCGTCATTATTTTAATCGAATAATAGTAGGAGTGGCTCTGTCGTCCCAGACTAGCAAACCTTCTGTGTGGAAATGCATTGTTTTTGACCATTCTTTACATTATTCAAATGTTAATGCAAGTTTTTAAGATAGATAGTTGGTGTTTTCAGTAAAGTTGTTCGCAAAAGGAAGAGCTGCAAATTTGGCATCATCTCAATACAATCACTTAGAAAATTTATGTAAATATCTCACTTGTAGAGGGATTAATCTGCGAAAACACAGTATCAAATGAAAGGGCATATTGAATTCATTAACTTTTCCGAAAACACTATCGTCCCGAAATTAACAGTTTTGGCTTAATAATATATTTCATCTTTCTTGCTATGAGAAAGTTATAAACATGTTTTATCCGATTTCAATAATAAATATATCTTTTGATAATTGTCCGATTACATCAATCTTTAGCTCATTGGGAAGGTATTCATACATGCTTTCTTCTTCTTTTTATTTTATAACTGAAAAAATATCTTCTTTTGCATACAATTATCCATATCTTGGAAACTAATCAGAATCAAAAACAAAATTATAGCGTTCTGTCTGAATGATAGTTTGCCACATACATACACACATACAAACATTGTCCCGAATGGTTGAGTTGAGTCGATTGGTCCTCCATTCCTCGGAAAAAAAATCTTGAAAGATTGGGCGAATTCTATACATTTATTTCATAAGAAATGCGAAACATATCAATGCGAAAATCTAATATCAAATTTACGTTGACAATCAATCTGAAAGCAGATAGAGAGGTGAGCAGATACATTTGCACTACTAACGTCTTTTTTGAAGAATTTATAGCACTTTTGACTTGCTCTAACTAATGAATCAAATTTGTTAGTTGGTTAAAGATGGTGGCCCAACCAGCGAATTACTATAGAATTTTTTTAATTTCAACCACCATATTATGCAAAGAGTTACGGAGTGATCGTAAAAGCGGCAGATCTATTCACGGAACAGAAAATAAACAAAAAAAATCAATCATTTGCATTACGGACCTTTTGACATGTTTGTCTAGAATAAAACGAATAAAATGAATAAAAGCCATAAAATAAAAATGGCGCAAAATGAATAAAATGAACTAAAGTAAGCAATTGAATTAAATGCATAAAAGAAAAATACTAAAAAATGAACTAAACGAACAAATTAAATATAGAATAGAATTTAAAAAAACGAATATACTAATAGAATTCACAAAATGATCACATTGATGAAAAAATGAAACAACAGCAAATAACGACATTCAATTAGCTAACGATTACTAAGTAGAGGAAGTTTTAAAAAAATATAGCCATAGTACTCAAGTGAGAGCAAGGATGTGAAATATACAGATCGGAAAACTAGAAGTGGGAGGGTCACTAGAAACAGGCTTAAAATATTACGAACTAATCTTTCGTCTTCTGCTGGCAGGAGTAGAGCCTAGGCAGAGTTACTACGAATCGTTCAAGTCTACCATCATGTCTCACGACAAGGACAGACTTGTCCCTCTTTACCACAAGAACCGACAAACGAAAAGTCACGTAAGATTACCACTAGAAACCTGTCGACGATTCACAACATCAATTAATAGTACTGTTGTTTATCTCTGCTTGCCTTTAAAATATCTGAGTAGATTTTTATTAGGCTATTACCATTGCCTTTGTAGTGAAATGGCTAGTGGATTTGCTACTATGTGTTAGTTGCTGACGTGCGTACAGCGACTACTCACCGCTGCCGATTGGTTCCCATCAATTCATATTTCTTTTTCATTTTTTATTTCGACTAATACGTAGTCCCATTTACTTAGTAATCTCTAGTTAATTGAATGTCGTTAAAAAATAAAAAAAGAAAAATTAATAAAACAAAAAATCTGAAGCAAGTTAATAATACTACAATGAGCCTAAAACACAAAAAAAAACAAAATAAATTAAATGAATAATATGTATTAAATAAATATATTGAATAAAATAAAAAAATAATACAAATAAAACGTACTGGATGAATTTGATTACCATTGTTCTTAAATCTCTTAATGTGAGAAATATTGCTATTTTTTGATAGTTGGTTACAAGCATCCGAAAAAATGCTGCGTTTAGCCGAACGTGATCCGAAAACACGAACATTCTGTTTTCTAATCAGTCAAAAATCAAGCCCTAAAATAATCATATTTACCTAACTGATTTCACTTATGATAATTTGAGCCTTCGGTTGACCACCAGAAAGCAATATTGAACACAAATTAAAATGAGCGCAGCAGTTTCTACGAATGGACACTCTCCTGTCGTTTTAGTTGAGTTTGGCGTCATAACCAGAATTTTTATCGGGAAACTGCTTCGAAGTTCGAAAGCGAGATGGGGATACAATTGTAATAAAATCAAAAGACTAATGATAATTAATATTTTCTGACAGGATCATGCCAAAATACAAGTGTCACAAATATCGTTCTCTTTTCCAAAAATTATTTTATTGAAATAATTAAAAATTATTTAAACTGAAAATGTTCATTGAAATTAAAAGTTAATTATTATTTTAATGAAAAACTACAAGGGGCAGCCCTATGGGGTTGCACGAACTGTAGACGTAGGACTATACTACTTAATGTAAAATATTTATTTTCTTAGTACTTAGTACTAAACACCCGGACCGGTGAAGGCAAATCAAATTTTAGACAATATAATCACATCTCATGTATAGAACAAGCTTTCTAGTTGCTCTCAAACAGATCCTAAAAGTTCAAACACCCATGGATAACCCCAAGTTTGTAGATGTGTTTCGATGCCGCAGGATTGTAAAATGGTTAATATTACGTCATGAAAACTCAATTCTTCCGTGACAATTTTTTTTGCCTGCAAAATGCCCTGTGTGTATACAAAGCTCATGATTTGTTGGGATATTAGCATTGATCGGAAAATGCTTTTCAACGTTGCGCATTGCATACATACAGGACATTTTGCAGGCCACCAGAAGCTGTTCATTTTACCACCGCCACATGTTCATTTTACCCACTCGCTATAAACATGTCTCATTTTTGGACATGTTTAGAAATCAAAAATCATGTTTGAAAAAAATGTGTTTATAACGAATTTTTTTTACCAGATATGTACAAAACATGTCTAACAAGAAACATAAGGAGATTGTAATATTTCATTCACTTATTAGTTAGAAAATAATGACTTTGCTTAACGTGTTCATTTTACCGCCAGTTCCCCTACCTACCAACACATTCGCACCAAACATTGAACCCAAGCGTACAATCGAAGACTCCATATCAAGAAGACTGATATCTCTTTCCTTCCCCCATACAAACGAGAAGCGACAGAGGTTACAGCGCCTCTATTGGAAGAAGGGAGGAAGCTTTATGTAAAAATGTATATGTGTGTGTGCATCACTATGGAAAGTACCACCTTTACCCGCAAGTGGCGTTGCTGTTACTGTCTCCGGATTCTGGACAGAGTTGCCAGTCTTCTTGATATGGAGTCTTCGGTACAATGCAAAATGAGTCAACGCTGATGATGATGGGTAGAGCGAAAGAGACAACTAGTACCACCACGACACTATTAGCGCATTTCACCAAAATTCCACGCGGCCTTTCCCGATTGAAAGGAACGGCAGCGCTTAGCCCATCTGTCATAATATCGTGATTTTGCATAGCGAAGGGCTGAATGATAACACATTTTGTTCCAAAAAACAGCCCTGCGTTATGCAACACTTTGTGCAGGTTAATTATACCAGTTGCAAGTGGGGCCAAATTCACCATGTTCCGTAAAATTCCAATTTAATTTACAGAATTGATAAAATTGCTTAGATGAGCTAAACTAATTAATCAAATCCTGTTTTAAAAACTGCCCTTGCGTTTAAACCAAAATGGAAAGCTTGTTACTACCACTACATTAATTAATTTCAAGCGCAAATAGCAAATACATGTGCTAGTTAAACCAAAAATTTACTGGCAACATTACAGCGGAATTTAGGAAGCAGTAGGAGCGGTCGCCTGTTGGACGACACGGACGTGTCTGGCCAAGTCCGTTCTTTAAATAGTCGATGATGACGTCATTCTTAGAAGCGTAGCGCGCTAGGTACACCAATCCGTCGTACAGGGCTTGGGAAGCGCTGTCTTCTGTGTGTAAATGCGCGATATTTTGACAAGGTTGTATATTATTTAATTTTTTAATGCTATGATATCAAAAATCTTTGGGTTTATCTGTTGGAATCTATTCTTAGAAGTATTTCTGGGCGATGTGCGCAAAAAAATAGAAAAATTTATCGTGAGATGGCTGAATTATATGCGTTTAAAATTGGACCACTTCTCGTTACATACCATTTTTGTAGAATTTGCAGAGTGCACCCCAATATCGAAAACAAAGACGTAGTCCTACGTCAAAAAATGTTCATATCATTCATTTTACCATTTGAAGCATTGAATTCAATAACATATTTTTGTTCAAGTATATTAAAATTTCCTACGTGATAAAAATTTTGAAAAATTTTAAGAATATCTTGAATCGAGGCGAAAAAATTCTATGAAATAATGTTTACCCGGTATTTATTGTCTGGGGCACATGCTACGGTGGTTCTCAATTAGGAGTGCAATGAAAACACAGAGAACAGACATATAAGCTAGAACAAACCTTCCCGAAAAACCTGTGTAAACATTTAAATAAAAATACGTTGAAAATCACCATCGCATGCAGGTTTGCATGCGTGAGTCACCATTGTATCCAAGTTTGCTTACAAGTTCCGTATAATGATTGCTGGCCGATCGAAGCGCCGACCAGTGGCAATTGTCTACTTGCTGTTGTCATTTCAAAGCGACAGTTATTTTTCTTACACAAGTTGAAAAGTTTACTTGTAGGGGAGACTGAAGAGACTTGATCCCCTTTTTTATTTTTCAATCCTACTCCGTGGAATGATACAAAAACTATGTATTTTTTGTAGTTTCATATTGTTTCTAGGGTTGACTGATAATCATAAAAAAATTACATGGAAATATTATACTGGACATGAGCTATGAGCATTTTTGGAAAACAACAAAAAAATGGAAAATTCTTTGATTAGTGGAGACTCGATCCCTAATTTGGGGACACTTGATTATTTTTTGAAAACGTGTTTAAAAGAGCATGTAGGGTAATAGGCCTATTTTTACCCTTTTTCTATTATCATCCTACCCATCTGAAGCCTTTGGTTAGAGCAGCGTCTGCCATCTTTGCTCAACGCATTGGCTTAAATGGTGTTGCGATAATTGGGGTACTCGATTAGAGTTTTTGCTGCGCTCAAACAGAAGATTTTCACCATTCTCAAGACAATGTTGTTATTATATTGGCTCTTAATAAGAGGCGAATGACCTTAAGGCTAAATCCTCTATAATCGAAATAAAAAATGGCTCCTAATAACAAAGCAAAGAAGCTGAAATAATAAAATTAATAATGAAATAATGTGGTACCCTCCCTAATAGGACAAAAATAGGTACCTAACCCCATTCAATGTTATAAATGTATTGTGGTATTGATTAAATTGTTGTGATTACATATTACTATTTTTGTTACTACATATTACGCATCTCTCACAAGATTTTTTTTACGAATTCCCCAAATCTCTGTGCAATATCGTTATTATGGTTGAGAAACGTCAAATGTGGGATGCATGGTTGCTACGTATACTGTAGTAAACAATTACAGTTAAGTTTCTGTACGATGAAGCGTTCATTTTTGACAGTATTTTTTTTGTTATTTTATGGCAACAATGACTTCAATTGTTCTGGTGTGAATTTGGTTATTTTCAGTGGTGTGTATGAAGCATGGCGAAGGGGATCAAATCTCCACAAATTTGAAGGGATCAAGTGAACCCATAGCATCTATTTCAGCAAACTTTAGTACAAGAAACGTTGAACAAAAAAATCAGCTCAATCATAACGTATTCATATAATTGACATTCTCCTATAATTCTGTATGCAAAAATATAGTATGTAGTGGGTGACTTTATCAATTGTATAAAAGTTTGAAAATTTATAAAATAAATCTTCTTCAGTTCTTCCGAGATTTTTTTCTTTGAATCGGTAAAAATTCGGTAACACATGTCCAATTTATTTTTTGTGTTAAAGAAACTTATGTTTAAATAAAACTGCGCAACTTTCTAGTATATTCGATTAATGTATTCTGATCCGCCTTCGAGTTACAATGATGGGATCAAGTCTCCTCAGTCTCCCCTATGCCAGTTCTCAGTGATGAAAAGGATCTCATCCTAGATAGGACAAAAAACAGTTTTGTGGAGAAAGGAGCATTACGCTCATTCAACGATTGTTTTGCAGAAGAACCAGTTTATACGAACGATCAGTTTTGAAGGCGCTTTCGTATATGCAGGTGGTTATTTTTATGTATTTCGAAGCCTTTGAAGTGGAGCTAATATTAGGATAAATAATCTTGAGTGGGACTATATGTTGTTTTTTTGTGTACTATCGTCGACACATATCCTGAAAAATATTTAGTAAAGCACGTATTAGATAAAAGTAAAACTAGTACTTATGATAAATTGTGGACTGTAATTTAAATTTTACTGTGATTGTAATCAGAATAACAGTTTTACTGACTGAAAGACTGCTGATTTGGATATGGTGGATTATGATGATTAGTGCAAAATAATAACTGAATAAGACGTAAACAAACGTTTTATGTTGAGATTGAAAGCAGTTTTATCCAATTATTATGTTGTTATTGGCACAGCAGTCGATTTAAAAACCCCTCAGGCAAAAAGGGGCAAAACGAGACCTTGAAATTTGAAAAGTAGAGATGATTTCCCATAGAATGTATAATAAGTGACTGTTTCACCTGATTGTACAGAATACATTTGTGGAAAACTGGAGTATCAACCCACTTGCTAAATGCTAATGTCCCACATTTGCTAAAGTTAGTCCGTAATTGGATACTAGATCACGGATTTCTCTACAAAGGTATGTTGTTTCATTAACTGATTCAAGGTAGTCTCAAGAGTCATAAGTATATCATAAATTATAGGATATAAGATGCAATCGGGCATGGGTGACTGACAAGTAGGTTAAAACTCAAATAAAGCAACTAATAGGGAAGGGTCATAGGATTTTAAAATTGGAACGGGCAACGCATTATTCTTGAGTGTTGTTTGTTAGCCTGTGCTATTCGTGTATCAACTACAGTAGCGCTTAAAAGTTTTTTGTAGGTACTTCATTTCCTGCATTTTCTGAGAAAGGACGTCCTTTGCTTATCTTTCGTTTTAGAGTTATGGTGACTTTGGCAAAGTTGTTACACGGCATCTAGCGCTTTATTTGATCATTTCATATTAGTTCGGAATTCAGTCGCTACACGACACTGTTAAGGGGTTACACCACTGTAGAACACGAAAAAATAGGCATATTTCGGGGTTTTTTTTCTAGACGCAATAAAGAGGTAAATCGGAATCTTGTAAAATGGGATTTATGATACTAATTGTGAAGTACAAAAAATATTTTTTTCAAGTGATTTTATCACAAGATGACGGCTGTGCAGCATTTTCCCGTTGACACCCCTTTTTAAAAAGGGCCCTCGGCCGGAAACCTATCTCCCGCAATTTTAAACCTAGAGCTTGAAACTAAAGTTTTTGCGATTCCTTATAACAATAGCAAGCGATGTACGTAGTATTTTTCTGCACTCCTTTGTCGATAACTACCGGCAAAATTACCGACGAAATACTACTTGATACGATAAATCGCCTAAGGTTAATAATATTGGGAAATGGACAAGCAAGTTATATATAAGATGAAAAATGTGACAATTTGGATAATTATATGTCGGATACTACGATCGAAGAAAACAACCAGAGCCTATGAAAACAAGATGGATTTGAGTATTAAATGGACTTTATCGCTTGGGCGCAGTGGCGTAGCCAGAAATTTGGTTTGGAGGGGGTTTTGATGAAAATCGCAAATTTTTTGAAAATATTTTAAAATTTAATATGAGTTTGATAAATTATTGAAAACTTAAAAACATAAGTAGTCTAACAGACGTCATTCCAGTCTACAAACAAGAAGGATCAACATGGAACAGTTTTCAAACCTAGATTATTTTCTTGTATAATATGTCAATGATGTCAAAAATTGCGATCTTTTAAAGTGGGATAAATGATCTAAAAAAATTTCAACGTTCAAGATCACCTAATATAATAATCCTTGACTTTGAAGGTTTGACAACTTCGGGAAGTTATCAACATAAAACAGCGCCTGCTTTGATATAGAAATTTTAGTGATTAATTCTCATAGAGGTAATTATGGTGAATTAATTTTTCAAAAATATTAAGAGACATGGTGCCTTCAGCAAAGTTTTTGATAATGTCATTTCAAACAATTTTGTTGAAAATATGAAGGCTACATGAATTCAACATATAGGGATTTAAATGGACTGGGCATGCTATATTTCTCCTTAGTGAAGAAAAATTTAGGTGAAAACTATTTTTTTCTGCGCTACGGATAAAATTGTTAAAAACAATCATTGCGAGTTGAGAACACAAAACCTATAACTAAATTATAGATGGATGGAACTGAAACTTGCGTTTCGACTTCATCTCATCAGAATCCGACACTAACTTGGTGGGCGGAGTAAGCTAGCGCCGAATTGATGCTAGCTCCTGAAAATGGAATCACTCTTTGTGTTTTTGAGTCCTTTTAATATCTGGGAATAATTTGTTTTAAATCCAGTTCCCTTAATTTTTTGAAAGCTTCAAAGGCACCTTGAACGCAATGTGAATTTATTATTTAATTACCGCAGAAGAGATTTATCAAATACAGTAATTTCAGAATAGCTTGTTGTAAAGGTTTTCTACTACTATATTTCGATACTCTGAATATGTGGGATATTTATGTCTTTGACAAAGTTGTTTGAAATATCACTTTCGAAAACTTTGCTGGAGACATTAAGTCTCGACCTAAATTTGCTTGAAGAGTAATTCTTCTCTATAATTACTTCTAGGAGGATTAACCGTCAAAATTATTCTATCAGCAGATGAACAGTTTTACGTTTTGAAATTCTTCAATGTTACTTAACATCGAAATTTGGCAGTTTCGAATGAATGTGATCGTGACCGTTAAAAATTTATCGAGCATTAATTTTACTTTTCTTCATTAGTCAACCTTACAACTTGAAGTACGTAGCACACAAAATTTTAGTACGCCATTCATTGCATCCTGCTAAGAGGCTATTCATATAGTTGATAATACAACAAAAATCCAATGCTCATAAAACCGATTCTGACCTGCTAGAGACAAAATTACACCAGCTTTCAACTAGTTTCTGAAATGTTATTCTTGTTGTTAACCATATTGAATTGTTGTCTAAACTCTACACAATCTAAAAAAATACATTTTCAGCAAATGTTGAAATGTATGCAAGTTTTCATTAAAACAAGCTTATATTTTATATGCAATCAACCTATTCAAATTTAGATGCCCATTCGAAAAATTGTCTCTAATCCATATTTTGAAGCATCTTTCCAAAAATGAGCTCATTATAATTCAGACAGTTATTTTATTTTACATTGAATCAATTTGACAACTATGGGATTTTAGCTAAGAGATAAGTTACAAGATCCCCTTCCCACAATTTTCCTAAAGTTCTCATGACGCTTTAAACACAGTTCTCAATGTAGTGATCAGAGAATATTTTTCCAAAAATATTTTGTGGAATATTAAATTAAATTCGTCAGTATCAATTTTTTTTCAATCCAATTAATTTTGGTTTGGGGGGGGGTTTTAACCACCAACCACCACCCCCCCCCCCCTCTGGCTACGCCACTGCTTGGGCGCTTAACAGTTATGTGTCCAACAAAAAACACCTTTAACAGGCCAACGAGGGTACCCGGGTACCCACAAATTGAAATGCTCATAACTATGGCTTCCTTTAACCGATTTGGACACTTTTAGATATTTTGGATTCAGGAACTCGTCCACTTTTTGATTCTGTACAATAGGACCGGAATAATGGATCTGGTTTTTGGTAATCCGGATTTTCCGGAGTAATGTTCCAGTACTAGGATATGATTTGTAAATTTTAATAATGTACTAGCAATATGAGTATCAAAACTCTTCAAATTGTCTCGGAAATCTATTTTTTATTGTTACGGCAATTTGAAAAATGGAATTGCAATGGAATGGCCACTCACGGCCCCACGGGAACCTGCTCCGGAATGTCCGTTCCGGGGTCAAATCACCAAACAATTCCAAAATAACGAGATACAGCCTACTGATGCAATTCCAAGAATTTTGATACCCATATTGCTAGTATTCCATTGAAGTTCGCAAATAGTACCCCAGCACTGGAACATGCTTCCGGAAACCTGGATTCCCGGGAACCGAATGAAGTAACCCGATTCATTTTTATCAAGTCCAAAAGTGGATGAGTTCCTGAATCCAAAACGGCCAAAAGTATCGAAATCGGTGGGATATTACCTTAGTTACGGGCATTTTAGTTTTGTGGGTACCCGGGTACCCACGTCGGCCTGTTACGTAGTAAAAAAAAATCAGGAGCCCCTCCTCACTCCCACCCTTACTATATCAACAATATTATTAACCCAAAAGCTTGACTTAGTGAAGTTCTAAGATGTCACAAAGTTTCATTTTCCAGCTATGGATAAAATATAGGAATTTAATTAATTGAAACTTAAAAAGGTACCCGGGTACCGCACAGTGGCTGGAGGCTGGCCAAAACCTCGAAAATTTATTTTTGAAATATTACTATTTTATATTTTTCCTGATTTTCTCATGTATTGAATGATGTATATTCAAAATTTTATGATCATTGGATAAGAACACGATTTTTAACATGAGTTTAAACGTAGCAAAGTGCGGACTTTTTAGTGATTTTCATTTCCGAAACCACCATTGCTCTGTTCACTTCAAATGCATGTTGCTCTTTTGACTTTGGTCCGATTTTAGCACAACTAGTTTCATTGTGTAGACGAACGAAAGAACTTGGTTAGTGAATAAAATACATTTGGTAAATTTACTTGGAACTATGACTTTTTAGTTTAAATATGTTTGAGGGGGTCAGATCAAAAATAATTTTTTCACTAAAGTGTTCTGTACAAATTTCGGAATCATTTCGGAACGGTCACATAGTATTCATTCTATGGGAAATAACCTCTACTTTTCGAATATCATGGTCTCGTTCTGCGCCTAGGTGCGCAAAATTTTTTAAGGAGATTTTTAAGCTTTGTTGCTGATATGGAGGCGCATGGTATTTTGTGTAAAATAGACAATCTACAGTAAACCAACACGTTATACAATGGATTTAAAGCAGTGTTGTTCATTTTTTATGATATTGCTGACATAGGTGAACACTAACGGAAAATCTATCATGAAAACGGGATCATAATTATAAGAAAGGTTCAATGACACTGTATGGAAAAATGCATTTAATATTTTACGACTTTTGACTTCAAAAATAAGCTCAGCACCTCCAAATTAGCTTAAATTGTGATTTTCAGCCAAATTAGGTAACATTTGAGGTTTTGTCCGTCTTTTGTTTGAAGACCTGCCACTGTGTACCGCGTCGGACATACAACGGTTAAGCCAAATCATCCTCATATAGCACAATACTCGTACCGAAACAAAGAAGCAGAGAAGGAAAACTATATACCAGACCTTTCACATGGTGGACTGATGGAGCTATCTGACCAGTAGTTGCTTCAATCGCGACAACTGGATAATTTTTTAATGCCCTTCACAACGGAACAGATAACACATTCTTCAAACAACCTTAAATGGTTAGAGCAAGGACAATAGTTCAGAAACAATTTCCTGAAATCTCACAAGATATAAACACCTGCTTTGTTAGAACTAGAAAAAATATACGTGTACTAAGAAACCAATAACCGAAAAAAATTGTTAAACTACAAACTGAAATTAAAAGGCATGGACAAAACGAGTTCCCGATCAGAAGAGCGTAGCAAAAAATAACACAATTATAACTATTGTTGATATTTATAACAACTGGGGTTATATTCAGAAAACGGAATATAAAGTGGATTGCGGACAGTTTTCTATACTATCAATATTATAACACAATCTGTTATGAAACGACCAACTTGTGAATTGAGCGTTTATTACTAGATCACTGTCATTAGATGATTATATCTAATACAGTTTTTGTCTAATCTCTCACAGAGGTTGCAATTAAGGTTTGGAAAAAAGATTATATCTCATTTTGTTTCAACTTTAATAAAATCATATCAAATTTTGTTACAATTTGTTATCATTAGCCAGTTTTTTGTTTTATTTTTTGTTATTTTAACAACTAACCAGCCGGATATAGGTTCGGTTTCAAAATATTTTTGAAATATATAACTCCAGTTGTTATAAATCTGTTATTCTCTTCTGATCGGGTTCCGCTATGAGAAAAAATGCGCCGAAACTCAAGCATTTCCGCAATATAAATAATCATTTTAATTATTTTGTATTCTCCTTTGTTCTTCATATCGATTAGGTCCTTTAACATAGGTCTCAAAACGCGGGACGATATGGTTGCTTGTTTACATCCGTAGCTCATGCACTGGATGTCCAGTACCGTAAAACGGGGTATCTTTGATCACCGAGGTAAGTTTGATCAAATAAGACGTTTTTGAGAAACGTACGATAAGATGATTCCCTCTAACAAAACCAACGAAACAAAATATAAACCATATTCTAACGATGTTCAGCATGTATCGCTAACGATTATTTCGTCATTTAATGTACCTTTTATGATAATTTCAATTTGAAAATGATACAACTCTCATGCATCGTTCAAATCTGTTCAATCAATTCCTTGTATATTAATGAAATCAATCAATTTCAACTGAACTGATCACTTTTTTAGAAACCGTAAATATTTTTGTCCAATAATTCATTTTAAAATTCGAGACTTTGTTGGTAACTATTTTATTTCGAATATTTTCCTGAAAAAGTTAGACAAAAGTTGGCTGTATCCTTCTAAGCAATTTTGTTTTCTTACGAGACGACGCAATATCGGGCCATGAAATTGCCTACGGATATGCAATTTACATCTCTCATTTCAATACGCATAGTTTGCTGATCAAAGTTATACCAAAAACAACGAATAAAAATTTACGACAATTTAATTTTTTTATAGTAAAGCGAAATAATAAAACCAACAATTTGAACATTTTCAATCCATGGGTGCTGGTACATGTTTTAAAAATACAAAAGGCTACATGTACTTGAATTGAAGATAGTTATTCGAAAAACTTTTGAAAAAGTGATCAATGTTCCCCCATTTTACGGTATATAATTTCCTTGGAGCACAAACTCCACAGACTTACACTGATTGCAAATCAGTCTAACTAGCAAATTATTGACCGGAGTAGGAGATATTCTCGCAGGTAAATATTATTTGTATCGATCCATCCGTAATGGACATGTAATGTAGCCTAGTACAATAGTTCACAAACATTTTTCGTCATGAGAGAAAAAGAATTGTGTTCAGTTGCTAAAGGTAAGGGTTCCAGCGTAAAACAAAATCAGTTTTTTCGTCAATTTTTTTAGAAAGATGGGTGAAGCGAATTGATCGAAACTTTTGTACATTATACTACATCATTTAAATAACATTCTGTAACTTTTTCATGCAAAAATATCTACAAGCGACTTGGTGATGAAGCTTTTTGTGGAACGTCTCTGGAAAAACACGATTTGCGGTGTTAACTGCCATTCCAAAAATAAATTGACCGATTTATTTTAAACTTTGCATACACATTCTACGTAAAAAAAATTCTAACCCCTACGTTGAGTTTTTGGGATAATTTTTCAATTAAGGGGACTTTTTACTCATCAAATGACGAAATTTTTCTTGTAAACGATTCCACCATTTTATTAGTAAAAACCCCTTAATTGAAAAATAATCTCAAAAACTCAACGTAGGGGTTAGGATTTTTTACGTAGAATATGTATGCAAAGTTTAAAATAAATCGGTCAATTTATTTTTGGAATGGCAGTTAACACCGCAAATCGTGTTTTTCCAGTGACGTTCCACAAAAAGCTTCATCACAAAGTCGCTTGTAGATATTTTTGCATGAAAAAGTTACAGAATGTTATTTAAATGATGTAGTATAATGTACAAAAGTTTCGATCAATTCCCTTCACCCATCTTTCTAAAAAAATTGACGAAAAAACTGATTTTTTTACGGTGAAACCCTTACCCCCCACCCCCCCCCCCCCCCCCCTTAAGACAAATTAACCATCCGGAAATAGCATGATGAACATAATACACAACGTTCAGAAATTTCACCATCTGTAGACGGTCGCCTTAATGTACACATAAACGCAACTTCAGGAAGATTAATTATGTACTAAACAACTTGTATACTGTCAATTTTCAACACAATCGTAGGTACATTTTGTTCATTAGTTTAAGATGAAGATATGTGGAAGCCAGGAACGCACGCTTGTTGCTAGGCACCGACGCGCTTGTTTACATTGAGAAAAACCTGTTTTAATCCACCTAGTGGTGCAATTGAGCCTTTCTCAATCATGAACACGAGAATTTTTTCGTTGTTTATATTCATTAAAAGCTTTCAAATGTATATATTATTTATGGTCAAGGCTTCTGTCTGTCACGTTACATTTTTACGCATATTTAATAAGATAAGTCAACAAAAACAATAAAACCATATTCTATCACAACTGCACATTATTAAGGTCACTAAACCGCACATTTTTTCTACAGAAAGTTTTTGTTCTATCATGAACCGTTTTCACTTTATTGTCATTTTGATACGTCTGTCGCGTTACACAATTTTCGCAGTTAGTTTGGAGGTTGTCCGACTAAATAGAAAAAGTCTGTTCCGTTGGCCCCCAAATTTGCATGAAAACAATTTTTAGTTGAGGCTTAGAAAGCAAAGAAGAGTTTGAAATATAGTTTTCCTGAAGAAAAATTTTTTTTTTGGATTTTATGGAGTATCCTCAATGATCTGTCACGTTACAACCAGAATCTGTCACGCTACAGTTCTGCATTTTCATTGAAGCATCTAGGAACTGAGAATTCATGTTTATTTTGAAAAACATATTGGTTTTGATGAACAAACGTAAAAAACTTTTGAGAAGGTCGTAATTTCACGAAGTAACATATTATGTCGAAAGAAAATCCAAAATAACTTGAAAACATCTGCATTTTGAAGGATAATTTTTCGTAAGCATTTTAAATTGAAAACCCATTTTGAAATACATTCTATAACTAAATTATTTAAATAAAATAAAAATTAAATGAAAATTCAAAATTAAAAGAATTATTACAACTTTTTATTGTTATTTTCTCTACGATGCAATTGTATTTTAAAGTTTTTTTTTATTTGCAATTAAATTTTAAACGCGTTATGTTTTTTTGCGTTTGGTATTTGTGAGTAATTTATTAAAAGGGCGTATTTGCACTACTAGACATTTTTGTTGAAAAAAAATCAAAAAATTTCGAAAAAAAATTCATAAAAGCATTTTGCTTCGAAATTATATTTAGTATTAATATTGTATAAGAAAATTATATTTATGACTGGCAAATGCTAAGAAATTTAGAAGAATACTTGAAGTTAAAAATGTTTTCTTACTAATAACTTCCTAATAGTGCAATTATAGTTTCATCAGTTTACAAGCTTTCGTTAACAAAAAAACATTGTTTTTCTGTAATTGTATTTTCATTTTTTTTTGTTTTTTAACAATATATTTGTATTTTTAACCCTTTATTGCTTTTTTACATTTCTTATAAAAGAAATGTATAGAATTCGCTCAAACTTTCAAGATTTTTTCCGAGGCCCGGAGGGCCGAGTCTTATATACCAATCGACTCAGCTCGACGATTTGGGACAATGTCTGTGTGTGTGTGTGTGTGTGTGTGTCTGTGTGTGTGTATGTAACGGACAAATTCTCATTCGTGTTTCTCAGCAATGGCTGAACCGATCTTATCAAAACCAATTTTAAATGAAAGAACTACAAAACAGTATGAACGCTATTAATTTGTTTTTGATTCTGATGTTTAATTTCCAAGATATGAATGTTTGAATGCGTAAAAATGGCGTTTTTTGCAGTTTTTTTGAATTGTCTGCCGAAATTGACATTATAGATTAACAATTTATATGTTTTTAAACAGCTTTAACGAATACCTTTCGAACAAGCTATAGATTGTTGAAATCGGACTATTATCAAAAGAGATATTTAACATTAAATGCGGACGACGGATTTTTATCATTTCCCATTGCCAGAAATATGGCCAAAAACATGTAATCTATTATTAACGCCAAAACGGCTTATTTTAGGTCAATAGTATCTTCGGAGAATTTAATGGAGGAAATATGCCCTTTCTTTTGGTATTGTGCTTTTGCTGATTAATCCCCCTATGAGTGAGATATTTTCACAAATTTTCTTGGAAGTGATTATATCGAAATGATGCCTTCAGCAAATTTGTAGCTCTTACTTTTGCGAATAACTTTACTGAAGACTTCAAATATCTATTTTGAATACTTTAAAAGTTATGGCTTGTTGTTTGTGGATTACTCTTTGTCGCCAATTTATTGTTCAATATAGTAATAATCAATTGAAATAAGCCAAACATTATTTCGATAAAACGAATTTTGTATTTCATTTTTCTATCTACAACCGCTAGAAATAATCACCGAACACTTTCAAGTTGTCTGGAAGGAACTTGATAACTTATCAGTGCAAAAATGTTCATTTGTGCGAACCTTCTGACAGCAATTTTTCTAACTTATAACCATCGGATCGATCTGAAACATATCGAAAAATGAAGAGCTAATTAAATAACTCCAAGCAACGGCGTAGTCAAGAGAAGGTTTTGGGGTTTAACACCATACAACCCACCCCCCACCACACCCAATAAAAAATATTGGATTGAAGTTGAAAATTTATTGATGCTGACTGATTTAATTCAATATTACAATAACAATTATCTGATCCGTACATTGATATCTTGTTGTTGTAAACATCATGAGAACTTTGGATAAATTGTCGGAATGGGGTCCTGATATGTAACTGATCTATTGGTCTTGATTTCACAGTTGTCTAATTGCATCAATATCAAAATCCTGCCTGAAAACATTCCAATAGAAAATTCCAGAGTTCTGTAATCAATCATAATCCTCAGATTTCTTTTCAAATTGAGCTCGTTTTTGTAGAGATGTACTGTAATAAGGGTCTTTATTTAATAGGAAGCGAAGTTAAAATTGATTTAATGTCTATGAAACATAGAACTGCGCACCAAAAAATGCATAACTTTCAACATTTGCTAAAAATGTTTTTGCCTTTCTCATTCACTCTAAAATTCGTCAATCTAATCCCGACCGAGAGGGCCGAGTGTCATATGCCAATCGACTCAGATCGGAAAATGTCTGTGTGTATGTATGTGTGTGTATATGTGTATGTGGAAAATAATGTGACCTCTGTTAATCAGAGATGGCTGGATCGATTTGCACAAAGTTAGTCTAAAATGAAAGGTACAACCTTCCCATCGGCTGCAATTGATTTTTTTATTGATTGGACTTCCGGTTCCGGAGTTACGAGTTGAAGAGTGCAATCCCACAGCAAATTCACATATAATCTGAAATGAAAATTTTTCAAAATCAAATTTTTATTTTTGATGCCAAATGACTTTATAATGCATGAACCATCGAGATTTGATGTAAACTCGAAAAAAATAATGTTTGACAAAAATTGATTTTTTTGGACTTTGGTACATTTTTGCCTTTCTCATATAGAAAGGTTATGCAATCACTCTAAAAATCGTCAATGATACCGGCCCGGAGGGAGTATGCAGTGAATGGTTGCTACTTTAAAATTGAAACTAGTTTAAAATTTCGTAACAAGTTGAAAATTTTCGGCAGGACCCGGACCTCCCGGATCTTACTATGTGATACTGAAACATCGCTTGAAACCAGCGGCGATCAAGCGATGTTTCAGTATCACATAGTATCTCAAGATCGTGGCTGTCGATCCATTGTACGTATGTACAAATCGTACTGAACATGTATTATTCATTTCCACCATTGTATTGAACATAACCAGCCATGGAATCGTAGTCTGGACAAATCAGAAAAGCACAATTGCACCACTAGGTAGATTAAAACAGGTTTTTATTTTGGGAATGCGTCGAGTTGAGACGGAAACGTAATATGATTAAGATCGAGGATAACACTTTCCGAATGTAGAGAGAAATTTATGAGAAATGACGATTTCCATTCGACTCAAGCAGGTCCTGATCGAATTTGATGAGAATTTGATTTTTGTTGTATGACCAATTATATGTATAGGTCAAATGTTCAAAAACAGTAATTTAAGGTCAAGATAACATCATTTCGAAACCGCCAATTTTAGAGGTTTAGTATCTTCGATGAGTTTTACAAACGTTAAACAGCGCATCATTTGATAAAATAATTTTGGCGGTATATCGTCCAAAAAGTATTTATGGTGAATTTTCTCAGGTTAATATTCATGACTACAATAAAGTCTCAACAAATTCGTTAAAACACGAACTCTGTTACTATTTTCTGAAAAATTAATTCTGCATAATTTTAAAACTTCAAAAATTACGGTTTCGGAATTATGCCGTTTGGACAGTAAGATCGATTTTCACCAAACCCCCACCAATTGTAAAAATGGGTTTGTAAAAAAACGTAAGGGCGATACTTCAATGCTGATAGGTGGGACCGAAAAAGTAAACAATCGTCAAAGGGGCGATACTATCATTTTGTCAATTTCAATAGCAAACACATTTTAATTTAATAATTTCAAATACTTCATGAAGTTTTGGGTTTCGATCACTGAATCATGCAATCTAGGATGTAAAAAACACAATAGTTCTTAAATAGGAAATAAAACCAAGTCTGGAAATATTCACTGTTGATTTTCTTTGAATGGTGTCACTGCTAGTATCGCTTTTTTCCAGAAAAAGCGTTGATTTTTATGTCTCAGTCGCGTTGGAAATTTGAGTAAAGTATAAACTTCATTTCTATTCAAAAAAAAATTCGTTTTTTTGCCTCAGTACAATATACATGTATAGGTCAAAAATTCCCTTTAGGAAAATTCAGTTTTCCCACCAGAATGCATTGATTGAGGAATTTAGATATTTTATTAACAGAGCATTAGCAATAATTCGTTTGTATGTCTATTTTAAGGGCCATTTTTTCGCTTTCCCATTGATTTGGTTTGAGATTTATAGCGCTGATGTTGTCCTATGCTGATTTGAGCGATTCTCTATGTCCTGCCACAATCCCATGTAGTATGTGTTATCAAAAACATCGCGAAGCATCAAGTTCTAAATGTTCTCAAACGATATAATATCCGAAGAGAGTGATAAGAGTTATAAGAAATGTCTCATCACACTGTTAGGTGGATTAAAAGCGTTTTTTTTGAAAAATTTCACCAAAAAATATTCACACAGAACAATTAATTCCCTAGAACTCGCTATCGCTAGTTTTGCTGCACAAATGGCGATTTTCGAAAAATATATATTGAAAGTAGTGCATTCAAGATCTCATACGCCCTTTTTAAATATTACTCTTGAATAAAAATTGCTTGTTTAATATTGAAAAATACTTAGTCTCCCATATATATGAAACGTAAAAGGTTTCATCAGAATCAAAGATGGTCACCAATATTGACGCAATTGAATCAAACTTGATAGAATTGCTTTACAGATTACAGCAGAAAAAATCTGTCACGTTACATAAGATAAACAGTGTTTTCTAAAAATTAATAAAACTTTAAAGTTTTCACAATACAGTTTCAAAAAGTAGACTCAAAGGAGTAAGAAAAAATGCAGGTTAGACATTGTATGCATGCTGTTAATGTGGTCCACAAAACTTTTTTGAATTTTTGATTTGTCACGTTACAAGTTATTTGGTTTCCAACTTCACAACTGAAAATAAGCAATAATCCATATTCATCAAAAATTTTCAAGCAATATCATCAAATTCAAATTAGACTACGATAGAAAAATGTGGTTGCAAGTAAAAAGTTGAAAATATGGATTTTGTTTACCTTTTTATCTCATTACGGTCTTTTAGTCACTTTCAGGTCATGCAAGTAGCATCAACAAACTTTCATAAATGACAGACATGAAATTTTTTCTGCGATCACCATTAATATTTTTTAATATTAGAGGTTATATACATACGGAAAACAAACAGTTTGACGCAAAATTTGATAAAAAATAATTTCGGCTGTGGTTGCCATTTTCGGAGCCTTGATCATATACATTATACACGACATGACAACTATATGCAAGAAAAGAAATCATTATTTGAGTTCTAAAATTTTGTACAAGAAAAAACAGCCACGGTAATATTAAACTGAAAAAAGTCCCAAAAAGTCGATCTTCATAAAAAAAATTTTTTCGTGATAACATAAAATGTCGACGTTTCATGCCTTTTAAAGATGTTTGGCATCAAAAATACGAATTCGATTTCTGAAATTTCATGGGATCCCCCCATTGAAAAAAAATTTGAGTTCAGGCTTATATGGGAATTTCATATGTGGCCGGACGGTTCAGTCTATATTTCCGGACCCATATAAGCGATCCGTGCGAAATTTTATAAACATCTGTGGGGATAATATAGCTATCATTTGGGACTAAGTTTGTGAAAATCGGCCCAACCATTTCCGAGAAACTCATATGAATTTGCTAGTTTTGAAAGATGGCCACTTTTCCCGGGCACTTCCGGAACCGTCTATGTTGGTCAATGTAGTCAACGAAAGTTTGGTTGGCCGTCGGTGACCTAGAACTGCAAATTTGAGTTACTTGAGAGACATTTTAGCGAAATTTTTACCTTTTTTTGCTTTCATCGGAGTATCGGTTTGATTCACAATTTGCTATATGATCGCACGCCACAACCCGTAACTCCGGAACCGGAAGTCGGTTCGGGATAAAATTTACTAGCCATTTACGGGGACACAACATCTTTCATTTGAGACTAGTTTTGGTCGATTCGGTCAGAAAACGATGCGACTGTTATTCTGAATTTGGATACTTCCGCCGGGGCTTCCGGAACCGATGATGGTGGCCAATGTGACCAAAAAGACTTTGAATGACTGTTAGTGACCTAGTACTACAAATCGAAGCAGTTGTGGTCACATTTTGGAAAAATTTTCACCATTATACATTCATTGCAGAATTTATTAAAATCGACATTTTCTACGTGATCGTACTTATCACCCTGTAATTCCGGAACCGGAAGTCGAATCCATTAGAAATTCAATAGCAGCCTATGGGAACGTTGCACCTTTCATTTGGGACTAAGTTTGGTTCGATTCAGCCATCTCTGAGAAAAGTGAGTGAGATTGTGTTCGCGTACACACACAGACACACATACATTCACACAGACATTTGCCCAATTCGACGAACTGAATCGAATGGTATATGTCACTCGGGCCTCCGTTAAAAAGTCGGTTTTCAGAGCAATTGCAATACCTTTCTATTGAGAAAGGCAAAAATGGAATTCGAAGTGAAGATTCAAACGCACAAATAGGAGTTTTCGGACATTTTCCTTCGGTCATCTACACATTGGTAGAAAATTTGAAATTTTGTTAGTAAACGATTAAAGTTTCGCGGGTGTGCACTGAAAATGAGAAGAAAAATAAGAGTGCTTCGAAAAGAAACCTCAAGGGAACAGGGGTGATATTTTCGCACAAAATAAGAGCTACACATGGAATTCCGTCAAAAACTCGGGTTGATTGTATAGGAAAATGTTCTAGCTTTCTCAAGTAACAGTTTCATGGTACACCGGCAAGGTTAGTGTATTGAAAAACGTATTTTTACATTTACTCATGTCAGATACATAGTTGGGCAGGGAGAGGGGTGTGTGTGGCGTAGGAGCTATGTTGTGGCTCGCTTGTATATTGCTCGTAAAAATAACTAAAAAGTGCATTTCAAAATTAAGGAAATGTAAAGTACAACCAAATAGCATGGCATAATGTGAATATCGCATTGTTCTGTTGCACAGCGGCAGGTAGCTGAAACATCAATACTCTCGAGCTGTCGAAAGCATTCAACGTTCAAACTTTATCCTAATACACACCGATTACTCATCTGATAGCTTGTATTCGAGAGTAAAATGTGAAAAAGCACCGATCACTCGATGGATAAAAGCATCTCTTGAAAACGACTGTCATCTAGTGGAAACACCAAACAGCAAAGCTTTTATGTTCAACAGAAGCCTCGTCGACAGAGACATCTGCGGAAGCAAAATATGAACGGATGCTAATGCTTTATATTAGCTTTCGAACGTAGATTTCATAGTAGTGATGACACTTTTTGATCTCTGTTGTACAGCAAAATGTGTGCTTTATAGTATTTCATACATTCTGTGTGAATAAATAGTGAAGTTGTGCAGTTTTGTACCAGTTGTGATCGAATGCAATGAATGAATCTAATTAAATCCCATTCTGAAGAAAATCTAGATTAGGTCAAGGATTCGGTCGCGTTTACTTTTTCTTTCGGTTATTACGACGTTTTGTGCTAATTTTCCAATACATATCGAAAGCCAACGGTTTTTACTAGAATGTTATGCAGAGTTGAGTAGTAAATATTGAAACGGCCGAGTAGTGAACAGCAGAGAAAGGGAATTGTACTATCCAGAAGACTATAAAACCTATCAAAAATGTTAATAAAAATCCTTTTTCAATTCAATAAACCATGGAACTGTAGTAAATAGCGTACGAAGACTAAATATTTGAAATATTACTATTGAAACAAACCGCTCATTTGAAAAGCGCGCATGCTCACCATACACTATCCTAGCGCAGATAATGGTGATACCGGCTGTGTACTTTTTGACAATCTAATGAACAGATGTCATTCAATTACAGCGCACGAGCTGTCACGTTGCCAGGGGATTCTTGCTCGCGAGCTCGTGCCCTTTCTCTCTGTTTTTATTCGAATGCCAAGGCAAACAAATGCGACCCAGTCCCAGTATAGTGTTCTATGCTGGCGAAGAGAACGAAAGAGTGACGAGCGTGGGATGTTTCACGCAAAAAGCTAGAATGTGGGATCAAAACAGTACGCTCGCTGTGGTACTGTTTTGTGTAGCTGTCAGAACTGCATGGAAACCAAAAGTATGAAAAACATTGCACGATGCGTGGTTCGGAGAGCTCGACGAGAGTTGAAGACGGAGAATGTGCTCAGTTTTCCAGCTGCTAGCTATAGGTTCCGTCTTCTACCAGAGTTACAGCACAGCACACGGGGCTTGGCGTGACTAGGACGGTGATGTGCGGCTCGTAGTAACTGCACGTTGCTCTCTCTGCTCATTGGTTTTGCGTGCGTTTCACTGAACGGTCACTGAAACGCGGCGGAACGTCGGTCGCTGTTCCCACTAATCTGCTGAATATATAGAATTTTTCATAGTTTTGTGTGTAGAACCATAGAGCCGATTCTTTTAATTGACTGATCAAAGATTAGTCATCTTTCGATTGAGGCCGTCGGTTCGATAGGGTTCATTGCAACCGTGTGTGAAATAGTTCTAGTTTTCGTGAAAAAATAAGAAGCAACCGTAAGCAGGCCAAATTGAACAGCATCACAAAGTGGTTTACTGGGAAAAATCGATTCACAGTGTGGCAATTTTCAGCTGGTAAGGCCAAGTAGTTCGTTTTCGTGGTAGCAGCGGAAGGAAAATTGGGGTTTGTCCCCGTTACATCTCTTAGGGGGAAAGCATATGTATGGTTTGTCATTTCTCTGCAGCATGGTGCAGCAGCAAATCGTGAATAAGTGATCCAGTGAAGGAAAAATCGTGAGCATAGGAAAATACGTATTGTTGGGTGCGGTGTGTGGGTTATAATAATCTTGAAGAGAAATTGCCCATCCCCTCTCGGTCAAACAAGTGCTGGTCAGCTCAGTGAGAATCCAATCACGAGGAGGTGTTTCAATTGACCAACGGCTTTTAATGATAATTGGTTGCATTTTTTTGTTCGTGGTGTAATCAAAGTACCTAGCTTACCTTGGAAGTTCGCCGATCGAATCAATTCGTAGACCGGCGGCGAGAAGTACTGCGGTGATGCTGTGCGAATCAATTCGCGGATAGTTTGAATTGGTACGTAGCGACAAAATAAAAAGAAAAAAGATGGGTGGGTAATGTCTGCGACATAACCGGAGAGATGTAGAATACATAAGGAACACGTTCTTCAAATATGTTGATACTCATTAGGATTTTTGGACAAAAGCTGATTTGGGCGAGGAATATTTCAAATTATTCTTTACAAAAATGATGGTGGTCCTGAAAAGGACCGGTTTTGTTGGCGTTGTTGGCCTTGGTGAGGGAGATGGCTAACGATGAAATTAATTGTTAGCATGAGGAAGTCGCGTAGTACTGGCCAATGGAAGAACAGATAATAATTGATTCCTGAAAATCAATTTTTCTTTATTCATGTAAATTATACATACTTACAAATCTAACAGAAGATTCCTGATCATATTTCTGAATCATTAGCGTGAACATTGTGTAATTTGGTTAAGTACAATGAAAGTTACAAACTTTCCAAACTCGACCTTCTGTTCCTTCAGAAATATTGAAATGGGGTGTTAGTCGTGGTCACAATAAAAAAAGATGGGTGGGTAATGTCTGTCACATAACTGGAGCGTCGTGATTTCAATTCGAGACGTTAATTTAAATCTAATAATATTCAACAGAATCACGTTTGAATGGGAAATTTTCAAATAATTCTCTATGGTAATAATGGTGGTTCTGAAAAGAACCTTTGGTATCGGCGTTGGTGTTGATGGTGATGCGCTGGATCATTGGATATTTTTGGCATGATAGTTACGTGCCTGGCGAACTGTTTTGTAGCCTCGAACAAAACGACAAGACTGGCTTCTTCGGGTACCATTACGGCTGAACTTTATAAGCTTAGCTCGACTTTGAAATCCTGCACAATCTCACGAATCAGACACTGGTAGGGCTATTTTGTTTGCTACTAGCACGGAGCTGCACAAAAATATCATTTAATGCAGTTAGTTCACGGGGGCTGCCAAAAAGCTTGAATAGAAGCATGCGACTTCAACGTTTCTCTTAAACACATGCAACAACACATTCGTTTTGGTAATACTGATAATAACAGTAGAAAGGAATGGAAAAGCAGTGCACGAAACGAGCGAGAGGATAATTTAAATTTTTGTTCCGTGTGCAAGCTACTTCTTTCCACCCAACGTATTATGTTGCTTGTTGAAAATTTGCTACGCACCTTAAAATGAAAGTTTCAGTTTAACTCTCACTAGAACACAATTGATTGGTCCTGAAAAGAACCGTTGCTTTTATTGTAATTTACGCCCACTCCCACAAACCGACCAAGTAGGCATCACTGGCTTCATTACGGCTGAGTTTTGTAAGCGTAGCTCGACTTTGAAGTAATACACAACCTTACGAACCAGACGCTGGAATGTTAGCCAGCGGATTAGTTGCTCCGTTGCCCTTTAGTTGGGGCGAAATACTAGCATGGCGACAGTTCCTGATCGGTAGTTGGTTGCGATGGGCCACCAGTAGCTGGGGCACTTTTGCGGACCGTCATCATCGCCAATTGCTTTCCTCCGGTGGACTGGCTGCTTGCTAGTGCTTGAACGAATACGAATGATGAGAAAAACCGACCGACCAATATTCATATATGAAAACACGAGAAAGCACTACTATCGCTCTCCCGCTCGTTTTCGTGCCATTCCTGTGCTTTTCCTTTCCGTTCGGCTACCAATACTAGCATAACCAAAACGAATATTCTGTCTTTCCATCGCCTTCAATCTAGTGGCCAGTGCTAGCAAACTTGCATGTTCAGTTTTTCAATAACAACATTCCAACAATATTTTCAAAGAATGTTGCAGATTTGAAAAGAAGGAAGGAGAAGATTTTCACAAATTTAAAATCTTTCGTGTTATTTGTTAGCGCTGATAAAGGCTATTTAGTTTGCTACTAGCAAGGAGCTGCACAAACAAATCGATTTATGCAGTTAATCAACGGAGGCTGCCAAAAAGTTCGAATAAAAGCATGCGACTAGTGTACTTTGCACGTTCTATATTTTATAAATACTAGAGAGGATCAATAAAATAATTCAAATTGTTATAGCGACATGCAATTGTGGCAACACTGGTCATGAGATGGTGGGGGAACACGCACATTCGTTTTAGTTATGATGGTAGTAGCAGCAGAAAGGAATGGAAAAGCAGTGCACGAAAACGAGCGAGAGAGGATAATTTAAATTCTCTTTCTTTCTTTCCACACATCGTATTTCTTATATTGCTTTCTGAAAATTATTTGTTATACACCATAAAATGTAAATTTCAGTTTAACTCTTATTAGAACACAATTAATTGGTCCTGTAAAGAACCGTTTATTGTTTTATTGCGGGAGCATAATTCAGACGCACTCCCCGCGGACACGGTGAGCTAGAAAGCACTATTTTGCATTCTCGAACAAACCGACCAAGTAGGCATCGTTGGCTTCTCGGGGCATCATTACGACTGAGCTTTGTAAGCGTAGCTCGACTTTGCAGTCCTGCACAATCTCACGACCCAGACGCTGGAACGATAGCCTACTCTGTTGCCCTTTAGTTGGGGCGAAATTCTTGCAGGGCGACAGTGCCGATGAGTCACCAGTAGCTGGGGCACTTTTTCCGCCGTCGTCATCGCCAACTGCTTTTCTTCGGTGGACTGGCTGCTTGCTAGTGCTTGAACGAATACGAATGATGAGAAAAACCGACCGACAGATATTTATATAATCGCGCTAATATGCACTACTATCGCTTTCTCGCTCGTTCTCGTGCCGTGCATGAGCCTTTCCTTTCCGTCCGGCTTCTAATGGCCTAACCAAAGGAATATGCCGTCTTTCCCCCACCAAGTGCTCTCGTCAAGCAACCCAATGCGAATAACCATACGAACAAACATGTAGTGGACCTATATATAAACTTTTCATTATTTTATTGTTCGGTTGGTCTACCATAACGACGGCTCTGTGCGGGATGGGCTGAAAATTTTCACTTTTCCGAGTCGTTTTCGAAAGATTTTTCAAAACACATTTTTTTTGTTATTAGTACATGTTATACATACTTCAAATTTTAATACAGCATAGAGGAACATATTTGCAACAAATTGGCCTAAAAATCAAATCATTCTGTTAAGTATGATAAAAGTTATTAACGTTCAAAATCTGACGCGGCGCCGCAGCCGATATTTTGAAACGGGACCCCTATATTGAAACCTTAAATGTATTCTACATTAAAAAAACGATAAAGCAGACCCATCAAATCGGAAGGTTGTCTGCATTCAACCAATCTCTGTGCTACAGACGACGGTGAAACCGCTCAAATCTGGCGGCGTGGAGGGCGGACGTTTAGCAATTGTGTACCTTCAAGGTAAGCGGCGTTTCATGTTTTTTTTCGTTGTTGCTATCAGCGTGCATCCCATAGCAGGTAACACATGTTGGAGCCTGCGAATTGCTGTTCTAGTTGTTGTATAGGGGGGACAAATTGATGCCAGTGATGCCGAATTAGGAACGAGTTCTCTTTTTGGAAATCTCTTCTTTATGGTTTATGGTACATTGCTAGTGATACGAAGGGTATAACCTTTCCTCGAACGATTCATTCTGGGGAGGATATGCGAATTTGCATGCACGTCTCTGTAATTGATAATTCATTCCAAATATGTACAGTTAAGGTTACTGTGCCCTAATTCATCTTAGCACCTCTATTTATCCCATTTATTTGAACACATTAGTGTGAGTAGTATCTGCTCTCTGTATTCAACGCATTAGCTCAAATGGAAGGACGAATAACGGTGCGTTGTACTCGACTTTTCGCTTCACTCAAACGCGAATATTTGACATGTTCCAGGCCAGATTTTTTATAATACTGCTTCTTAGAAAATATGCAAAGATTTTGAAACCTATTTAAGAGCAATCTAATCACTGGAAGCAGTTATCAGCGAAAAAAGTGTAACATCCTGACTAATGAGATGAATAAGGGCTCGTCTACCCTACTTCCAGTTTCTATATTTTCAACAATTCAACATCTTACATCACCCCACAGTCAAACCATCGTAATTCGCCAAAAACCGGTTAAGTTAAACGTCGCAGAAAATTATTTCAGTCACTAATGGTACAACTAAATTCTGAAAAGGAACAAGAGACGTAAATTATCAAATCCCAAAGATTAACATTGCTTCTCATTTGCGTGAAAATCTTGCCCCAGTCAGAGCAAATTAGCCTCAAGGTCTTTTCGGAGTAATTATTTCGATAACCGCATTGCGTGATACAAGCGCAGACTAGACTACATTTAAGCTTTTTTCTGCTGTATCTCGTTAGTGATTCGACCGCGGAACAATGATCATCATTGTGTTTTCGGAGAACAATTTGTTATTCATATTATGAAATAAAAAATCTCCACCACAAATAAAATTTTAGATTGGAGAAGAACGGGGAAACCGGGTGTAGAATACACGAGGGATTTTCGAACCCCCTCCCGAGTGCACACAGAAAAAAATATTTCGCAATTTTAAGTTTATTTTCATGTAACTATTTGGAGCATGAATAAAAATGTAAAATTAAGTTCCATCACAAAAACACACGACTTGTCGTGCTTTCTTCAACGAATATTATTATAATTTTACACGTGGATTGAAAATTACAGTTTCATCAAATGGGAAATCAATGCACTTCAATGTATTTTTATTCGAATATTGCTATAGAATGAATGACATGTAATATTACACGAATGAAAGTGTAAAATTCCCTCCCCGTGGTTTAGGGGTTTGACGGTATTGCAAACATCATCAAGCATCGATTGCTTTAAAATGGGTATTGCATTACGCCTCGATAGTGGTGCATCGAGAAGACCGAGAGGGCGTATGTGCCTTTTTTGTTATATGTTGCTTCATACTCTGCACCTGCGCATACCAACGCTAAACCACTGGTCTATGCGCGGTGTCGTGGCCGACTGGCGGATCGACATAGATTGACTTTCGCTGTGTGCCGTGTTTGCAAATATTGTTCTATTGGTGGTATTCGTGGACGGGACTCACGGAGGCAGTCATTGTGTCCTCATTTATCGGTTGACTTCGTTATTGTGCATACACCAATTAAATTAATTTAATAAACTAGAATAAGTAGAAAACTATTAGTTGTAACTTTGTGATAATCGTAGTTTTTCGTACTAGTGTACAACTGTTATGTGCTAGTCGTATGTCAATCTATGTATATATTCGTCTGAGTATTTGTGACAGTTGGGTCAGGGAATGGATGCAGAACTGACGTATATGATAGAATAGTGGCTAATACTTCTGGTGATCAAACTGAGCATTTAATTCTATTCATTCGGAAAAATCGGGTTGGATAAATTAGGGTAAAATTAATTTACCGACGCACGCGAGTCATCCATTCCCGGCTAGCATAGCATGATGAAAGTCTAACAGCATGCAATTGTCGTTAATGATAAATATACAACATTTGCTTCATTTAGACGAGTTTGATTGCATGTTACATATGTTTTTCTATTCTACTTCATTAGTCTGTTTCTTTTGTACATCTATTAGTTTGATTTTCCATTATTTATGTATACCAAAATAGTATTGTTCAATTTATACACTTCTAGTCAAGCTCTTTGCATCTTTTTTTCTTTATTCGGCATGTTATGATTCCTTTTATTAGTATATCTCTACTATACGCTATCTATACTCATATAGGTACAAACGCTCGTGGCCTTCGCGATAACACAAACCTAGCCACAAACGCGACCATGCAATTGCAATAATCCACATATACTTACGCCCGCGATTACGCCTACATGAAAACACCCCGTGGCATCTTTAAACTTCCAAACGCGGTCTCAAACATTAACTCACCACTCGCGCGATCATGAAACGGTCACGTCCGAAAGTTTTACCAGCCTGGACTAATGCCTTCAGTTGAACCAATCAAATAGTGACGCTCATATTCACTAAACAACACGTTCCATGGTGACATGACCTGGAACTCAAGTGATATGGGGAAACGGACTACCATCTGTACCATACACTAAAAATTAAGCTTCAGATTCACGGTCCGCGCGCGATCAAGCAAAAATACACACTAAGTCATTATAAAATCGAAGTTATACACGCGAAGTCACATACACGTGACAAACACGTTAATATACAAATGCTTGAGCCCTTCGCGATCATCCCCGGCATCTACAGCCGCGATCTAGTAAACATGATGGTATCACAGTGATAAAGTGAATGTCTCAGCTCCTATAAATTTTCAAACGCGGTCTCAAGCGTGAACCTAAAAACTCCCGCACTCGCACGATCATGAATCGATCACTTCCGTTGTTGTTTCTATCCTTGATATCAGCAGACTAGGTCCACGCCTTCAATTGGATCAATTAAAAAAAGAAAGCTCTCATATCCTTTGGACACCACGTTACATGACGACATGACGAGGACTCTAGTGATATGGGGTAACTTACTCCCTGTCAGAATGTGAATTGTACACCAAAAACTAACTATCAGAATGAAGGTCCGCGTGACCAGTGATGGCATTTCACCCTAGTGATGCACTAGCGCGCAAGTGTGATGCCTACACAGAGGATACAATATCACACACCACAGAAAAAAACAGAACGCTCTTTCTTTCGGAGCTGTATTGACCGATTTCAAGTGTGCGCTGGCGTTGGGGTAGTTGGGTGCGAGATAACCGTGCTCTCTTGCTCTTGAAATTCTCTGTGGCGCGCTCAGATAAATTCACCACCGCGCGCGCCCCAGTGTCGCTGCGGTGTATTCACTGGCGTGTGATCTGGTTTGTTTTCGTCTGGCAAGCGGCAGACGAATTGATTTGATTTGCACTGGTGGCTTATTTCAAGCTTATATGATTTTCTACTGAAGATTTGATGCAAGTTGCTTGGTAAAGCTTACGAGCTTATAGAGTATTGTTACACTACCTGCAAAACTAAAAGTACTCGGTCCTCGGAGCAAGCTGGGAAAACTTTTTACGTATCATCGTATAGAGAGTTTTATAATGATCAGAGGCATCTGATATGCAAACTTAACTTAATCCTACAAGTTTAAAACGAAATTTTAGATTTCGTCCACATATTCAGTAAAATTAGGTATACGCTTGTGGCGATAATTAATTTACAGACAACATCAGCGTACACGATTTGTTCATTGGTGTATTATTTTGCGTGGAAATCGTTTAAACAGCAGGTGAAAGTTTCAAGAGCATGGGGGGCGGGAAGGGCTTTCTGCGCGTTAATGAGGAAATGAATGGCTCAGTTTCGGGTTCAAGAAAACTAGTGTTCACGCCTATTTAAAATGAGCAAGAATCTTATGTTTCATAAAAGGGTGTTATAAAATGGGTCAGCAGGAACAATGTTTATTATGATATACGTATTCTAGATTTTTGCGTCAGTTAATATTTTAGACCGTAATTATAATGCATGGACGCATTGCACGCAATATCAACAGCAAAACAAAGTATTAGTTAGGTAGTATCTGTAGGAATCTCTGTCAATCTCTATGAAATTTTCGTATTTTCAAGTAACAAGTAAGGTGTTTCCTCAAATTTAAACAAGCGATTTTTGTGTGATAAATTATTCCTCATTATAACTTTCTTGAATGAGGTATTTTATCAAAAAGGACTAGGAACTAGGAACAATGAAAAGTTCCAATTGCAATCTTGGAAATTTGCTCAAAAAACAGTTGAAAAAAAAATTGCTTTGATTTTTAGTTCCTTGCACGTATAATTGAGCTAATGTATTTATAGTTGCATGTCCCATAGAAGCCGCATTTTTTAAAAAAGCTTTATTATCACAAAAACTATTTAGTACATAGAATTCTGCTCAGTATATAATCAGTTTTCACAACCAATCTTGCACCCTTATACTCTACTATTAACAAATATATAATAATATCAAGAAATGCTTGAAATGTTTTTCAAAAAGAAACTTTTTGCTCCATCGAACTTCGCGTATTTTATTGTGTAACTCGTTCAAATTTCCATTTCCGTAATTTCTCACACAGTATGCCATCGTTTCAACTGTCAACCACAATGCTGCTTTGTATTTAAAATTATTCTCTGCTATACTTGTCGATAATATAGTTTCTGTATCATCGATAATGATTTTCAAATTTTTTCGTATTGTGTTATTCAACCATTCCCATATCACCGACGAGGCAACGCATTCTTTTAAACGGTGTTTAATGGTATCCACAAACCACAGAATTCGCAGTAGGGCGAATCTAAACCTCTAATGCCATGTTTATACATTTTAGATTTGTTTGGAATAATATCTCTGAGTATCATGAAAAAAATCGATTTTCCTGGTGACGATAGAAAATTGCTATTGTTATTTTCCAATAATGTTTCCCACAGTCAATTTGGATTAGCGATTTGCTTTTTGGTGGTAATATTTTTTTATCAAGTAAATGATCGTATATTTGTTTGCTTGTTTCTAATTTATCATTAATCTTACATTCTTCTACTATCTTTAACCATTCACGCGCATTTCTGGTTATATTTGTATTGCTCTGTAATCTGTTGTGTTAACATGAATAAGTCTATATCTACTGTGGAATTCATTCGCGAAAAAACAATATTTTTGATAAAAAGCGATTTACATTTGTTTTCAATATCAACCAGAGCTAGGCCACTTTTTGGCACTGGGAGGTATAATTCTTGACGGTCAACTTTATAGAAACATCCCTTCCATAAACAATTTCCGCAAATTTTCCTTAGTGAAGCCACGTGTTTATTTTCTGGTGGAATGATTTGAACTATGTACCATAATTTTGAAAGGATGAATGTATTCAAGATCCATACCTTTTGAAATAGATTCAGTTTTCTGTATTGCTGAAAAATTAAATTTGTTTGGATAGTCTGATCAATTTCGGCATAATTTTGTACGACTATTTTTTCATAATTTTGTTGAAATTTAACACCTAGTATTTTAATTTCGTCACTTTCCTTAATCAATTGTGGTCCAATTGCACAATTGTTTAATCTAAGAAAATAAGACTCTTTCAAGTTTAGTTTGATTTTTGAGTATAAACTGTAATAATTAATCAGTTCTAGTGTAACATTAAATTCATGATTATTTCTAAGGAAAACATTGATATCATCCGGGTATGCTATAATTTTTATGAATTGCTGATCTATTAATACACCACTGATATCTTGATCAATAAGTCCTAAGAGTGGTTCGATGTACAGTGTAAATAGGGCCATGCTCAACGGACAACCTTGGCGCACTGAGCAAGAAATTGCAAACGGAGATGTTAAAAAGCCGTTATATAGAATTCTTGATGTTGCATTTTTGTATAGTTTATAAATACAGCTGATGAATAACTGCGGGAATTGAAATTTATTTGAAATCGTCACAAAAAATCAATATGCACCCTGCCGAATGCCTTTTCCAGATCCAAACTAAGTACTGCTCCTTTGAACTTTTGGTTTTTGTTTGCTGTGATAATAACATATCGCAGTAGTCGCAAATTATTGATGCACGAACTGTCTGAAATACAAGCAGATTGTGCAAATCCAACTATCTTAGATAAAATCGGTTGAAAACGATTCCATAAAATTTTTGTGAAGATTTTTTAATCGGTATGTAACATACTGATTGGTCGTTTGTTCAATAAATCAAACCTGTCCCTCTTCTTAGGTATTAACGTGATAATGCCAGAAGTGAACAATGCTGGTACTCCCCACGTATCAAATATCCATTAAATAAATTTAGCAATTCATTCTTGATTAAATCGAAGAATTTAAGATAGAATTCATAACTTATACCATCGGGCCCTGGAGAACTTTTTTTTGATGCTGATTTTATAGCAAATTCTAGTTCATTCATCTCTATGGGTTTTATCAATGCATTTGCGTCTATTTCGTTTATTTTTTTGTTTATTACCTTCAGTAGTACTATGTCCCGTAACTTTTGATCCAGAGCCATAAACCAAAGCTTTTTAAACTCCTTAGAACGACAGCAAGCGACGCACGTAAGATTTTTTCTATGTCTTGATTTTTCGCGAAATGGCACACTTTTTAGTCGAAAAACGCTGAAAATGTGTTAAAAATTGCTTATTAAAAATTATGCAATGAAAAAATTAAATCCCACGTACGTCGCTGGCGAAAGTAATCTTGAACGTACTGTAAAAAATTTGGGCTGATCATAAATCTTTTTTTTCGAGATATACATAAGAGACGTGGCGGAAAATTTGAATATTTATTTATTGTTTTCTCGATTCATTTTTTGGAATATCATTTTCAAAATCCTAAAGCACATTTTAAACCAATAAATAAAAATTCAATGTTTTGAAAAATCTACAGTACTGTAACCCCTTAAGAGCACTGTACCGGACAAATAGAAGCGCTTCTAAACTGGCGCGTCATTATTTTTAATAACAATGTGAATCCTCGTGAAATTTACCTGGCTTTATATGGACATTATAAACGTATGCGTTAGAAACAATTATTTTATTGTGGTCTGAATTTAATTTACTCCGTACATATACATGATTCTTTAGTTAAACTTGAGCTTGTAAGTAGGGGGCTTAAAATGATCTGCACTTTTCTTCAAGATTATAAAACTAGCATGAGCACTAGTCATATGTTGTACCTGCGATTACAGATACAGCAGGCCCAAGAAATAATCATCTAGCTGTATTTTTAGAAATAAGCCAGTTTAACATGTGTAAAGTAAATGAAGGGTCAAATCAGATAACAAGTACTTTTTGGACCCACTGTAAGTAAACCATAAATAAAAATAGGTTCAATCCTCGACCAAGCAAGATTCTTAGTTTCAATGGGATTGTCGCACTAACCCTTCAATTATCACGTATGATAATAATCGAAAACGCGTGTAATACCAGGACATTACTTGTAATGGATCACTTTACTTGTTGGCGTCGCCAAATTCGCAATCAAAATAAGTAAAATACTTCAAGTTTCCCAGGACAGTGTAACAACACTCTACAAACTCGTAAGCTTTACCAAGCAACTTGTATCAAATCTTCAGTAGAAAATCATATAAACTTGAAATAATCCACCAGTGCAAATCAAATCAATCGCTCTGCCGCTTGCCAGATGAAAATAAACCAGATCACACGCCAGTGAATACACCGCAGCGACACTGGGGCGCGCGCGGTGGTGAAATTATCTGAGCGCGCCACAGAGAATTTCAAGAGCTCTTCTCCACACTCTAGATCGTTCCAGTGTTGGGTGTATGAAAATTTACCTCTGATATCAGCATGCGCTCACACATATCAAATACGGTGGTGTATATGAACGAAAGAGAAGCGCTCTCGTTTCGCTTGGCAGAGTGTGGGGAGCAATTTCAATTTCTCTTTACTGCACAGAGGATAGGGACATCACTGCGCGTGACCATCCAAGAACGCACGCGTTTATAGGAAATGCCACACGGTTACAAAATCCAGTCTTGTACACGCGAAGTCACATGAACGCGAGCACACGTGACAAACACGTTAACGTACGAACGCTTAAGCCCTTCGCGATTAACAACGCACACCTACGTTCGCGATCGCGCAAACTTAATAACACCCCGGTAATAAGGAGAACGTTTTAGCACTCACGAAGTTTCAAACGGTGTCTCAAACACGAACCTACAAACGTCCGTTTTCGCGCGCTCATGAATCGGTCACGTCCGGAAACCATTACTCTCTGTCCTAATAACTTAGGTCCATACATTCAGTAGGACCAAAAAAAAATAAAGCACATATCCACTAGACAACACGTTCCATGGCGACATCACCGGGCACTCTAGTGATATGGAAGATCTCACACTCTTTTAGCATCTTAGCAGTACACCAAAAAATAAAGTATTAGACTCACGGTCCGCGCACGATTATCCAAGAACACACGCAAATATGCGAAAGGCACACGGTTATAAAATAGAATTTATACACGCGAAGTTACATACACGTTAGCACACGCGACATACAAACGTACACGCGATCGAACACGTTAACTACAAATGCTCGATCTCTTCGAGATGATACACCCGATCGCGAGTCCCTACGCCCGCACATACCTGAACCGTACAATGAATATCACATTCAGAATCACGGCCCGCTACAATTGGCCTAATGCAGTGTTTTAATGGGCGACATTACCTGTCTCGTCTGCAAATTGTAGTATGTGATTCTGACGGGGAGCCCTTCCGAGAACCTAGCTCTACAGCTCCAGTAGGACAACTCTCGAAAAAAAAACGAATGAATGACATGTAATATTACACGAATGAAAGTGTAAAATTGTTCGCTTTTTTATTCATTTCGTTTATTTGATAGGCACAAATGCGTTAGCTTGACGGTGCCAAATTCTTTTGTTTTTACATTTTGGATATTTTAAAACTAGGAGGTCACAATGGTGAAATTTTTTTTTATGAAAGAGAAAAAATTTACTGCTATCTTAAGACTAGAAATAAGATTCTAGATACAAGAGAGGGGGCAAAAAAATTTTTTTTATGAAAAATTTTAAAACAAGGAATTCAATAGTAATAGTTTTTAGGAAATATTTACAGTTATCTTAAAACTAACAATATAGTTTGGTACACAAAAGGGGGAACAAATATTTATGAAAAATGTCACCGGTGTTTTAAAACTAGGGATACAATTCTATTTACAAGATGGGGGACAATAGTTTTAACAAAGAGGTAAAATTACAAATATCTTAAAAGTAGGAATACGGAATACAAATTTGATTTTTTATCGGAGACTTATGCTTGGTCAAGATATTCAGAGGAGGGATTATTTCCAAAATCGGTGTAGAAGCAGTTGTATCAAGGACAGGGGAGAGAATGCGTAGGTGGTGACCGGAAGAGAAGAGCAAAACTTGCAACTTTCGGACAAACGGGAGATCAGCAAAACCAATTAGCGCCTCAGTCTAGTAGGTCGGATTGGCGAATGGTATTCTTCGGACCCGCGGGGAATCCTTCAAAAGTCATCGGACCTCGAGTCGCTCTCGGTTCAGTTTCCGTAGTGGTAAGCGCGACGGCGGTTACATAGTGGCAGTCTGGAGCTGATCAGTTCCACACGGCAGGAAGAAACTTCTAAAAACGAGAAATAAAAAGAGAGGGGCTAAATTGGGATATTTATCGTTTTTATGAAAGTATAAATAAGGGACATATAGGGGAAATCACGATTTGCCAGTTACAAAATCCAGTCTTGTACACGCGAAGTCACATGAACGCGAGCACACGTGACAAACACGTTAACGTACGAACGCTTAAGCCCTTCGCGATTAACAACGCACACCTACGTTCGCGATCGCGCAAACTTAATAACACCCCGGTAATAAGGAGAACGTTTTAGCACTCACGAAGTTTCAAACGGTGTCTCAAACACGAACCTACAAACGTCCGTTTTCGCGCGCTCATGAATCGGTCACGTCCGGAAACCATTACTCTCTGTCCTAATAACTTAGGTCCATACATTCAGTAGGACCAAAAAAAATAAAGCACATATCCACTAGACAACACGTTCCATGGCGACATCACCGGGCACTCTAGTGATATGGAAGATCTCACACTCTTTTAGCATCTTAGCAGTACACCAAAAAATAAAGTATTAGTTCCACACGGCAGGAAGAAACTTCTAAAAACGAGAAATAAAAAGAGAGGGGCTAAATTGGGATATTTATCGTTTTTATGAAAGTATAAATAAGGGACATATAGGGGAAATCACGATTTGCCAGTATATCTCGGACTGGGACATTGGGTGGTCTACCTCGGGCCCGAAGGGAATCCTTTAACTGAGACCTGGCGCACAGACTACTCTCCGCAAGCCCAATACGCCGCAAATGCGCATCTAAGGTGTAGTGGTTGGACATAAGTCGGGACATTACACGAATATAATCCCGACCCACATCCATCCCCCTGAACCAAGACTTCGTTGATACCTTTGGGATAATGGAATGTATCCATCGTCCAAGTTCACCATTGCTCCACGAGGTTTGCCAGCTGTTGAGTGTCCTCTGACGACAAATACTAAAAAATTCGTTGAAGCAGATTGGTCTTTCGTATATGTCACCATTTAATGCGCCCACCTTTGCTAATGAGTCGGCCTTTTCATTGCCCGGGATAGAGCAATGAGAGGGGACCCAAACAAAGGTAATCTGGTAAGATTTTTCAGATAACGTACACAAGGACTCCCGTATCTTCCCCAGGGAAAAATGGGAATTGCTTTTTGGGCTTCATCGAACGAAGAGCCTCGATAGAGCTGAGGCTGTCCGAAATGATGAAGTAGTGATCTGTGGGCAGAGTGTCGATGATCCCAAGGGTGTACTGAATTGCAGCTAACTCTGCGAAGTAAACTGAAACGGAATCATTGAGCTTGAATGAAGCGGTGATAGTATTGTTGAAGATACCGAAGCCAGTGGACCCATCGAGATTTGATCCGTCCGTGTAGAACATTTTGTCCCAGTCGACTTCTCGGAATTTATTATAAAATATATTGTGGATCACTTGCGGGCGCATATGGTCCGGGATTCCACGAATCTCTTCCTTCATGGATTTGTCGAAGAATACAGTAGAATTGTATGCTGATGCTCCAATCGGGTGCATTGATTTTAATGTAATTTTCAATTTTTTGAATGAAGCTTTGTTTGTTTACATTCGTGTTGATTTACATGTCGCTTAAATTTCAATATTTTTTGGTGTATAATATTTCGTCGATAATTTTTGAATCTTCTCGAAAACAACTTTGCTTTTGCCAAGACCCCCCGCTGCGTATACTGAAAAAATCTACATTAAAAATGTCTCACTTCACTATCTGTAAAGTTTGCAAGCTTATAACTCCGCTATTACTAGCTCGATTTAACTCATTAATACACCAGCCGATTCAGTAACGCCTAACTTGAATGTTAATAATTGGTAATAATTTAATATCTGTGCAATAGAAGTAGTCTATTGAAAATCGGTTAATTTGAAAAGTTCACGAGAAAAAGAAAAAAATCCATCAACCAGGCAGCTATTTCAGGCAAAACCGTCAATAGGAAGCACCTAACTGGCTCAATCAAACACGAAAAGTTATAAATAGAAACGTCGCGTGTATGCTAGAATCAGTTGTTGCTCTTATGCCAATGGAGCAACATCGTGGCTATAGCGTGTGGACGCTACAATAAGCAGTAGATGCTATGGATTTTAGGCTGGTGTGGCATTAACTCGCATAGTTAAACCGTGTTATAATTTTTCGGGTACCAGCACGGTGTCACAGAAGTCGCAAACTAGGTAGGTGGGGGTGGTTTTGAATTGAGTTCAATCAGACCAGTAGCGAAGATTTTGCGTTAGGAAAGGCTTTGAAAAATTACATACATCTTTTCATTCTGATGTTAGCGCTAAATCGAAATGAGTAGAAAAATTTCCATAAAATGTTCGGCCGAAGAGAATGCCGATATTTTCACTAGGTCTTCTGATTTAGCAAGCGATTAGTAGATGTCCAGAAACGGATCAACTTCTTTATTTCTTGATCTAGCGCCTCCAACTATTACCAGTTTAATGGCATCAACATTTTTCTGGTGTATTCTAATTAAATAAACTATTTTCAAGACTAGCCTTGGCCTAGCAGATCAGTACCCAAGCCAGGAAGGATTCTTGGTTATCAATAGGATCAAAATGTATATTTCAATGATTTAATCAACTAAGGGACACTGCTCAGAATTTAACATATTAAAGAAAATTGCCCAGAAATTAGCCACAAATCGAATGAAAATCACTTAACACTGATTACTAATATCTTCAAATTTATGTAAAATTTGTTAACTGTATCATTGATGACACCACCAAAATAACCAGAAACTATAAATATAAATAAGCTAAATAATTTCAGCATCTCTTGCTTCCGACACATTAAAGGGAATACATTGCACTTAATTTCCCTTTGCGGAAGACTATAACGCTTTCTGTTACACTTTCTAAGTCAAATCGTCACTTCGTTAAGCAATTACATTGACAATGATCTGTTTAGTAATTCGTTTGTAAAAGTAATTACTTCTTTCCCCACAATTACCACAAAGATTTCAAGGTGCGACTACTTGAACAAAGCTGTAGTGTCTGTTTGATTACAGCTTCATTTTATCACAATTTAAGAAACATTTTCAATTAAAGCCGTTGCACCTACCGCATCAAAGTCCTACGCACAACGAAGACGAAGGGGTATTCCGAAAATGAGAGCATCAGAGCGGAATTCCGAAAGCACTCGAATAGAGTTTATAGAAAAGATAGAAGAAGTGCTCTTGAGTTGATTTCAATTGAGTGACTGTTTTCTCTCTTTTCTCCGTGATTTTTGATCATGTTTCTCATTTTATTCTATAACGAACAAAAATAAAACGAAAGACTGTCATATACTGAAAACATGAAATCGAAACAATAATCCAAAACTTATTAACTTATAGACTCAACTAGTTATAACATTTTAGTCGCCCTCCATGATCGTCTACTGATGTTTGTTCGCAGATTCGTCACGTTGTTTTCAACCATAGACAACAATTGTAAACCATAGAAAGCAACTTGAATGCGGCTGCTGGTAGCAACATTAAGTTCATCATGATTGGTTGATTAATATGTGATTTAGCATCAATTGACATCCAATAGAAAGTAAGGACAAAATCACAACAGTTAGTCCCACCACTACTTTCTGCTGATGTAGAGCAAATTTAGTAAAATACGAGTGTATATAATTCGTGAGTATATGAACATCTCGGCAAAACCGCTGATTTACCACTTTTTGGATTCTTTACTTGTACACGTTTATCTTATTTATTTTTCGATTGCTAAATATATCAAGAATTTTCCGGAATAAAAGCGTTTTTTTAGTACGGCATGCATTCCCCGCATAAAAATTAAATTGAGTACCTATAGAAATATTATTGCATTAAAATGACGCGAAAATAAAAACTGTTTACTCCAGATACAGAAACAGCAAATTGAAAAGTTTTTGCCAAGCATAATTAAAAACTTGACATTTAAATAGCTAACTTTGTTCTGGCCAACATTTAGCATAATATCTCAGTTTTGTTAAAGGTGGCACCAGCGATAAAGTCTCATTTGATTCGGTTCAATGCTGTGGGTCTTTTATAAATTTCCTTAGCGCAAACAATAAAAATCATAAAACGTTAATGAGTGTCCAACAGATCTGGTGTGAGCGACTAGCGATTGCGTTTGGAGACCTGTTTACAAGGCTGAGAAATATTTTGCCTAACCAACATAGTTTCTTGGTGGTCACTCAATCTAGCTCGTACACTTCCATGTCATCATCATGGTTACTGCCATGTACATGTTCGCGAACATCTGATTTCATCCTTGTTTCTTGCGCCTACGGATCACAAGGGTAGACTTCCTCAATGATGGTGCTGGTTGTTGATTTTGATATACTTGACGCAACATTTGCCGTTATTATTACCTGAATAGCAACCTCAAATTTAGCAATTGTGCGTGGTTCAGGTAATGGCATTAGATAAGTATTAAGATAGTACTATGGATGTGCAAATATGTTATGTGTGTAATAACACTATCGCATTATATTTTGTACGTGCATGACCAGGTAGGAAGAAATGAGTCGGCTCACCTAGATACCCACCACAAAAACATTTAATATATGGGGAATAATTTTCTAGATGTGTCCTTTATAATGAATTCCATTTCTTCCAAATGTGACATGAATCTTTTGATGGCCACGATGCAAGTAAGTGGTATCAGATCTTGTAGCCGAACATTGATTTTCTGATCGTACATATATATGAGGTTATTTGGTTTCAAGTTATTATTCAAAATGGTTTTAGCCCCCTAGTCTGGTTACGTGCTTGAGTTCAATACTGCAGGGTGTGACGAGTGTGTGCTGCTTGAGAGTTTGTACAAAATATTTATTTTTAAGCCTATATGTACATTACGTCAACCCATGTCGGCGGCGGTTTGTAGGTACGTAGGGTAGTGAGCCTATTGGCCCACAAGTTTCATGTAGCGGACATATGTGATACGTTTTTAATCACAACGGCATCTGACAGCATGCTTCTGTAGTTATTTCTAAAGCACGGGTGGACTTAACTGGATTTGCGCTTAAGGAAAGGCGGGAGTTAGTTGGAGAATTTGCTAGGCAAGGGGACTATGTTAGAGCAGTTTTACTTTTGATTTGTTAGCAAAAAGTTGCGATTCTTGTTAATTCACACAAAAGTAATGCCATCGGACCAAAAGAAAGCACTGTTTGGTTTTTATCACAGGTTTGCATTATTATTTTACATCGATCGAATTCTTTAGTAGTAGTATTTTATATGGGAGTTTCAAAGTGGAATTGGAGCGGAAACAAGCACGTTTCCAGTAGAGCTTTTTGATGTATTATTTCGAACAGTTTTGTTTCGACCCGTATGGCTGGTATACACTGCCATTATTTCAAATTAACTTTTTTACTCGATTTTATTAAATTCGATTATTGCGTATTACGTAATGTGTTCATTTCAAAATCGAAATTTCAAACCCACTAGTAAATTTTATTCTGGATCCGCCCCTACTTGAAACAAAATATATAATATTTAATTAGCTTAATACGCATCAGCTCAATGTAAAGGGCGAACACGATATTATTGCGACACTTTCAACAGGCATAACTTTTTTACCATTGGGTAAAAATAAACCAAATTTTGCACACTTTCTCATTGATGTGTATTGTTTACATGCTGTCAAACTCCAAGTCGTGTTTTTCGATTCAACGAAAATGGAGGTTAAACAACGCGAGTCGAGAGAACAAATTCTTTCCAAACACCTGGAATTTCCTGACCTGTCGCACCGGCAGTTGGAAAAAATGTTGAACATTCACCATTCAACCATCTCCAGAGTGTTGAATCGGTTCCAGGAGCGGTAGACGTTGGACCACGGCAAAGGAGCTGGAAGAAAACTGGAACCGGAGAACAAAAAGACGGAGGGAAAGGTGAAGCGGATGATTAAAGCAAATCCCAACGTCTCAAGCCGTGGTTTGGCTAAAAAGATCTGCATGTCGCAGAGCTACGTCCAGAATGCAAAGAAGAGAGCTGGACTACATACATACAAGGTACAGAACTTCCCAAACCGCGATGAGCGGCAACAATCGACGGCTAAAACTCGGGCTCGGAAGCTCTACGAAAAGATGCTGACAAAATATGGCTGCTGTGTGATGGACGACGAAACGTATATAGAAGCCGATTTTAAGCAAATTCCGAGGTTGGAGTTTTTCACCGGCAAGAGCAAGTTCTATGTGGACGACAAATTTAAGAAGAAGAAAATGTCGAAGTTCGCCTCCAAATATCTCATTTGGCAGGCCATCTGCTCTTGCGGACTGAGGAGGGAGCCTTTCGTGACAAAGGGCACAGTAAATGGCGAGATCTACAAATCTGAGTGCCTCGAGAAGCGCCTTTTGCCGTTCTTGCAGCAGCACGAAGAAGCTCCGCTATTTTGGCCAGATTTGGCAACATGCCACTATTCTACTAAGTGTCCTGGAATGGTATGAGGCCAATTCTGTCCATTTTGTTCCAAAGGACATGAATCCGCCAAACTGTCCGGAGATGCGCCCGATGGAGCAGTACTGGGCAATGATGAAGCGGGAACTTCGGAAGAGCAAGAAGATAATCAAAGACGAGAAGAACATGTTAAGAAAATGGAAAAAAAACTGAGAAACTGGTAACGGATGACACTGTAAAGACATTGATGGAGGGCATCAAGCGAAAATGCGTTCAATTTTACACTCAAGGCTCCATCGATTAACTTTTCTTTTGATTTTTGAAGTAAATATATGTATAAAACTACCCTAAAATTTTGGTTTGATTTTAAACATTATAAGAAAATTGGCATGACATTTTCGGTGTCGCAATAATTTCGTGTTCGCCCTTTAGTCTTTCGGCTGGCTTATTTTATCATGTGGGGGCGTGTGTGTTAAGAGGACGAACAACCCACAACCGAAGCAACCCAGACTATCGTGGGTATGTCTACTGGGTGAAGGTGATTGGGATGAGAGAGGGGTAGGTCAGAAGAGAGTGCATGAGGTGAGAGAAACCTGGGCGCTTGCTGGGAGGAGACTTGAGCGGGGAGGGGACTTAGGGAAGCGTGTGCAATATGGGGGACAACACTCGCCGCATACCCCTAGCTATGCCCCTGTTAAATGCAGAAAATCTATATAAGTCAAGAAAAAATAGTTTGACGATTATTTTGGCGTCTTCAGAGTGATTGCATAACCTTGAGAAGAATGGCAAAAATGGCAAATTTTTTTTTTTGATGTTTCATCAATCTTGACGTTTCATGCATTTTAAAGACATTTGGTATCAAAAATACAAATTCGACTTTGAAATTTTCCTTTACTCTCTCCTTTGAACATTTTTCAGTTCAGTTCTTATATGGAATCAAGAACCGTTGTAGGTGGCCAATGTGGTCAAAGCGACTATGGTTAGTCATTGATCTAGACTGGCAAATCAAAGTAATTTTTTGCAACCATTTCAATAAGATTTACATCATTTTGATATCATGATGGTACCAGTTTATTTGTTTATTTGCGGTACCAGGAAATTTGCTGTGTGGTCGCACTCTGCAACCCGTAACTCTTGAACCGGAAGCCCTACCAATAAAATAGCAGCCATTGAGAAGGTTGTACTTTTCGTTTGAGACTAAGCTTCTGGAAATCGTTCAAGCCATCTCTGAGAATCAGAGTGGACATTTTTTCCAGATACACAGATACACATACATACATACATACATACATACATACATGCACAGGCATTTTCCTATCTCGACGAACTGAGTCGAATGGTATATGGCACTCGGTCCTTCGAGCCGGGATTAGGTTGGCGATTTTCAGAGAGATTGCGTAACCTTTCTATACGACAAAGGCCAAAAAAAATACTTGTTAAACTTCCGGTAGTCGCGCTAATGCACTGAGTTCACGCTGCTCTGAAAATCTATCGAAATTGTCTTAGCGCACCAGCGGCTGTTCATTCAGTGGGCCATTTGCGCGACTTCCGGATGGCTAACCATCCCTTTGAGAGCTGAATTGGTTGAATCGGTCATTCAAATAAATATTTTGTACGAATTCTAAATAATTCTGTAAATCAATAAAGAATGAAAATACACTACAATAAAAATGAGAATGATTTCACTACCTTTCTGTGTTTAAATTAAAGTGTATAATTTTTTTCTCTAAGAGAATTGCTCTCTGGATTCCCTAGAAATAGGTGGCATATTTCTTTTCGCTCGGGTGCTGTCAGTTCAATCGAATAGGGCGTCGAAACAGCAAGCACTCCGCGAGCGTGTTGTACGGTTTTACGAAACGCATGGTCAACGTGGAAAAAACTTTACGGTACACAGACGAGCAGAGAGTGATCGTGAAATCGCAGTGCCGGTAGATGACGAAAAACTACCGCGGGACGTCGTTCGTGCTGGACGACGAAAGTTACTCTCCGCTCTCGAATACCTACATTCCAGGAAATGACAGCTACTATTCCGGTGACAAGTCGGCCACACCCCCCGAAGTAAAATATAAGATAAAGCATAAATTTGAAAAAAAAAGTTATGCCGTACATCGCCATATCGGACAATTTCATTTCAAAGCCGTCGTTCAAGCCGAACGATCTTTAACAAAAGCACTGTTTTGAGAGACTTATAGCCGTAAGCTCAAACGCGTACTAACTATATTTAAACCGGACTAGCTTTTAAACCGGCCTAAACTATTTTGTAAGCTTTAACCCAACGATGCTGTCATTTATATGGCTGCGTTCTGATCTGCGATACACGACAATGTTAAAAAACAACAAATTCATGTTAAAGAAAATGAGTAAATTAGACAACGGAGAATTGTTTTTTATTCCGATATTTTCTTGCAGTAAAATAGCTTTTCTTCGTCATATGTCTCGTTCCATAGCGTGTGAGAACAATAATTGTTATTACAATAATAATTATTGTCACCATGTAACAAATATGTTTCGGAACTTAGAACTTTAACTTGGTGGATAGTTTATAGTTGGCCGATGATGTACAGCTTTTTGTAGTGACATAATATTTAATGCACAAAAGAAAATAAGCGCTACTGTCTCCATGTATTCACGGACTGAAACATGGGGTCTCGCTCTAACATATTGCATCCCATTACTTTGACAGGTTTAAACCCGGGCAATATGTGTCAAACTAATGGGCCTAGCATATGTAAGAGCGAGATGATAAATTTTCAGTGTTCACAGCGACATGCGACCTCTATTAGTTATAATCTCTTTTGGTTGAACCATCGTTTGTAACTGGTGCCATGATAGTTATTTTAAACTTTGATTAAAAAATTGGTTGAAATATTTCAATTTGGATTCAAAAAGAACTGTGAATATCATTCTAATTGAACGCGATACCTGTGGACACGGGGGGAGAATATTTATATTCGTTTCAAGCTAATTTTCACAAGTTTGGAATAAATATCAATTATAAATAAAGGTTAGATCACACTCTGCGAATAAAAATTGTACATATTTCTGTAATGCATCAATGCAGATTGGAACGATTTAATTTGCTAACAAAATATCTACGATTTTATAAATAAACAGAAATGAAAGTTTTGAGCATCCTAGTAATATATTTTTACGAGCAAATATATTGATCGCCGTTGCGTTCGCAATCAATTATAAAATATTTTTATTTGGATGTTTTATGTGAGTTTATTCATATAGGAAAAATGCGCATATTTAAAATCTTTTATTTAATATTTGCTTAGGGTATTTATAGACTTACTTTGTAAGCAGTTAACATTCTGATTCAATTTGTGAACTGGTAGTGAAAATAAGAAAATTTATAAAATAGTGCATTTTACGATCTACATAAATCTACATTTATTTGGATATATCCAATGAAAAAAAAAAACTAATTGTTTCGTTATTCAATAATTCGTGATAACATGCTATTGATTTATATTAAGCAATAAAATGATCCCACTTATTCTCACAGCGATATGTAAAAGAAAATAATCAAAACAATTCATATTGCAGTTTTGATTCGAATTCTCAAAAACAACTTTGATCTGAATATGAGATAATTGATTCGATTTATCCAAATGCTCTCCTGTAACTCTTCGATGAGCAATTGGAATCAAGCGTGTAGAGAGAAGGAAAGAACAGAGAAATCAAAATACAGGTAAATATAGTTCGACGGTGCTCGTCTTTCCTACCTGTTAAAACTGGCTTATTTATTGCCATCTATATTGCAAGCAAAGAGAGTCATATTGATCCAAAAGAAAGCCGAAGAGAGGATTGAAAATAACGAAGTATGCGCAAGAGGAGCATGTCATATCTCGACAAACATAGGATTACGGCTTAAAAGCCAACTGTCAAAATTCCCTTTGAAAGGAAATTCCGGACAAACCTTTACTCACCAATCACAGGTGTTGGTAGTAAACAAAGGAGAAAAGTTTCCTCTTTCATTAACTGCTACGAACTGTTTTTTAGCGAGTAACGGTTTGTCCGGAATTTCCTTTCAAAGAGAATTTTGGGCCTTAATAATATGTTTGTCGAGATATTTTTGTCTTTTTCCGGTAACATGATGCTGCCATTTGCATTACTGCGTTCTGATCGGCAGTACACGGCAATGTTAAAAGCCGTACAATGAGGTTAATAGAAAATTCACGGTTTATGCCATTTAATAGTCTGACGTATTTATATTTTGTTAAAATAATTTTGGAATCTTCGATTTAGCTTAAACAAAGTAACATTAGAACTATTTAAGATTCAAGTGGCTAATACTACGTTCACACAACAAGTAAAAACGTGTTTTAACGCTATCTCGATGACATTTTTCTTGTTGCTAATTATTATAACATGTTTTAACTCTGTAGTGTGAACATGGTATACAACGTTATTTCACTTTTTTGCTAATAATGGTGCATACTATCGTGAACGTTATAAAGTTGTATTATTAGTCTCTAGCCACTCCAAGGATTGAAAAAGCTTCTCTAACATTATATTTAGTAGTCAGACAGTTCCGCCAAATCTGACTATTTCAAATTAAATCAAATGCTTAAGAACAATAATGGAGGCTTACCTTTTTTGGAAACGTTTGTATTAGTTGCTGTTCTGCAGCACATGAAAAAACCAAAAACAATTATTTATTTGCTTCAGATAATTATGTGGTCATTGGAAAAGAAATCTGACATTTTAGAGTGGTGGGGCTTATTATACCATCCTACCCAACTACTCCACTAACCATGAATATAGAATTTGGCGGACCTACTGTGCTGAAAATGAAGTAGTTCAAATTATCAGCACGATTACCTAATCAATCCTGAAATACCAAAAGTTCAGTAATTGAGCTGAGAATTTGACAACTTCAAAAGCTGATTTTCAACGAAGTAAATCTGTCAAATGGGTTAAATCCAAATTGCTGAGCTTTCAACATCTTGGATTTCTAAAACGTTCAATTCAACTAAATTTTGCGACGTCGTGCGAAAATTGAGAAAGCTACAAATCCCGGTTACAAAATAATAAATTACAATTAATTACTTCCTATAGTCTGCAATATGTCTGATAATCAATTGACAGATATAACTTAACAAATTGAACCTGATACTTGATGCAGACAGTGAATCTTCAGGAGGGAATTTCCTGGATCAATCGTACTGAATTTTGCAGTTTTTCTTCTTCACATCATTGCCCAGGTAACTACAAAAGCTTTTTGCAAAATATTTGATATTATTTTTTCAATAGCATTTTCATCGTTTTTTAGCAATAATCGGACTTTGGCTTCAAAGTGCTACGAAAAGTTCGAAAATCGACTAAGAAATAAAAGCTCCATTAGTTACTTTTGGAGTGATGTTAAAAACAACTATGCAAATGTATCAACGATAGGTCCAGCAGATTTTGAGTTATGGTGTACACCGCAAAACAAGTTTTCGACGTGGCACCTGACTGAATAGACAATCTTTGCATAGAAAAAAAATTAAGGAATCCAATTTTTTTGCCGATAATGCTTTACACAACCCCCTTACGTTCCGACACGATTTAGGCGATTCTTCCGCATTCAACTTTTTGTGTTATTTTTCCAAGTCATTTGTCCAGTCTCAACTTTAACAACTTCTTTCAAACCCTGTGCATTTCTGTTGTATCACTAAGAATTAAACGACAATTTGTTCTACAGTGGAAATGCTAATCGTTCAAGATCTGATGGAAAATTACAAATAGTGAAACAATATAAGCAAGCTTCAATATTATTTAAATAACGATCAAAATGAGAATATTTGTAGCAGATTGTTTACCGTCATAGTGTTACTTAGGTTGTATGGCATGGCTTTATTTACAATCTTTTTTTAATCTTAGTTTGGATTCTTTCAAAAGCAGTAAAAAAATAAGAAAACATCCACTTGATTATTGTGTTCTTTGTGAGAAGAGTAGAAGAAGTAGAAAAGGGTACACATTGTGATTATGTATTCTTTTCTTTTCCTCTAGTTAAACTAACTAAAAAGCTGTGGGTAAATTAAACAGCTTCACTCATTTTGATAGCCATAAGTAAAGTAACAAACGAAAACAATTTTTATTTAATTGAGCAGTGCATCCAATTATAAAATTTCGTTCTACGGTTAATTTCAAAATGATTCGACTTCTGCTAACCTGCAATATAACTCTTCGACATGACATTTTCAAATGAGCGTGCAGCACCTTATAGATAGGACGATAAAGAATATCAAAAAAATGACATTTAAAACTCGATTATACCTGTTTTTCGTACGGGATAAAACTTGCTCACTTGCCCTCATATGGTTTGTGTGTAAGATGGGCCATAATATTGCACATAAAGGTAGAAAAGTTGATTCAAATTATTCAAATATATGCAAGAGCAATATGGCGCCCCTTTATACTGTTTTCATTTGGCTTCAGGATGCAGCCATTTCTGCAATGACAGGTACTAACGTTAGACCGGACTAAACTCAGGCCTAAAATCAAAGATAGTACCGTGCGGCGGTACCAACTAGCTTCAAGCTCACCACTATTAGTGGAATGCTATATTAAACAAACAGAAAACGAACGATCTTGCCATTTATCAACAAGTGTACCAGTAGGAGTATCTTGAGATAATTCTTCTGCCGTGCTTAACCCTCCGGCACTTGCGCGAATGGCTCCCCGAATGAGCAGCCGCTGGTACTGAAAGAAAATTTCGCTAGAGTTTCGGAAGGAGTTGCACCAAATACAACGGCACGAGTGTCGGAGGGTTAAAGGAGCATCATGAGGCGGGGAAGTACGTCTTCGGGCCGGACAAGGCATCTTCCCATTACGTCAAGATGACGCTGAAGTATCTTAAGCCGAAAAAGATACCGTACGTGCCGAAAGAAAGCAACTCGACCAACTTGCTCCAGTGCTGTCCCATTGTGGCTCCCGGGCCAAGGATACGAAGCAGTTGACCACCAGGATCCGGAATGGTATCCGGAAGATGGACATCAGTGCCGTCCAGTGCTCTTGTGAGGGTATCGCGACTAAGTTGCGTCGTACGGCTGAAAAGGGCCCCTTCTCCAATATTCATTGGCGTTTTGTTGAAGAATAAACATTTTGTTTTTAATAAAAAAATACTGAATTCGTTGATATTGTTTTTGTTTTTTTAACTACATGACTGAATAAATTTTCATTTTTTATTGAGCACCCGTTAGTATAGTGTTCATTAAGGAAAATTATATTTAGGTACGAAAAATACTGAAAATCAATATAAATTTTACGTTTTCTGTATCGATTTTGTTGGCTATTTTCGGCAAATTTGAGACTAAGCGAAACGAAAGCAATGAAATTGAAAGACGGATAGGTATGCTACAGCGAATCAGTTATAAACTTCGAACGGAAAACTGGGACTAGGCAGGCTCATATGGACATTATCGAAAGGAAATGTTAAGAGTCTTTTGCCTTCTGCTAAGTAGGAGTTGGGCGTTGCACCCAAGTCTACCGCATGGTCATTGTTATAACACAACTCATTATCATGTTTTACCGCCGACGCCGGCGTCTCTTAAAGTTCAAAGTTCATATCTCATATATCTCATAACGATAACATTACTTCAGTATCTTGTGTTTTGAAATTGCTTCCTAAACTCTAAAAGGCACGTGACTATGAATCGCAAGAAGAAATAAGTTGAAATAGCAGAAGAAAATAAAACCATTCAACAAACCGCTGATTGGAACTATAATATCTAGATGATTATGTACCGCCAAGAAATGATAGTTTTAATTCTCCTTTATTGACAGTTAAAAATACAAAATAAAGTACGAGAAATGAACCGCCCGAAGCAGCGTCACGTTTTCGTACCGTTTTGCTATATGTATACATATTCGAAGGCGTCCATATACACGAATCGTGACATCAATCGTGTTGTTCTGTTTCTTGCCTAGGTAAGACAGTAGAAAAACAGCAATAAAGATGGAAGATATGCTATCGCCTGAAGAAAAACTGTTTCACTATCCCAAACTAACGAAACACTATAAAGCATACGTTTTCTGACCAGAACTGTGCAATTATATTTAAAATTGACATAGAGTCAAATCGTTGAATTTCAATGAAACTAATAAGTTCAGCGCTAATAATTATTAGTGGCAGTGCAATATGTAGGTGATAAAGCCCTATAGCAAATAAATTACGAGAAACTAAAAAAGTTAAAAATTCCCGTTACGCCTTTTGCCGATCTATCCACCCTACTACGCAAGTACGAAGCATGAATTGACAAACTAAGACGCCCATCAGCCATCAAAAGCGCGCTATTCAGCGATCAGCCAAGCTGGTGGGTGATATGGGGGTCGGGTGAAAACCGTCAAAGTCAAGTAGGTATGTATCACCACTCCGCCTAGTGCTTTGAAGCACTGCAGCTGGCATGGTAGCTACAGCCCACAACACTTTGAACGCACTCAACCCAATCGGAGCTGGGCGATAAATTGAGTGATACCCTACATTTCGCACTTTGAGGCAGGTGGTCGCAGGTGTTAAACGTAGCTGCGCGAGATTGAATCAAAGCAGCTGCTTTTCACGCGAGGCCAATGTCTTATGCACTCTCATCGGTTTCAGTACCGCCTCAAGGTTGGAATTATTTGCGCCAAAGTTTTCTTTATTGGGTCCGAGTAGTTAATAGCAACGCTGTGGAATGAGTGATGGCATCATTAAAGAGTGGCTCGTGGACGTTGTTGTCCAATCGTCCCGAATCGGGGGAGGTGGTTTGTCTTACCTACTCCACTTCAGCGGAAACACGTATGAACAGATAAATGAATCACTTAATTCGGTTGAAAGTAGATAGGTAGATATTCAATAACATCAGCGGCAATTCCTTTGAATAATTAAGTGGAAGTGCTCCTACTTATAAGGTCAAGTGGCGACTCGATATCTTAAAAATGCAATTGTCGCGATTCACGCGATCGATGGTAGTGTACTGTAACGGGGGCGGGAAAGTAAGTGTGTGTCTGGTTTTGTTTCAGATAGGGTTCGCTGCGGTGCGGATACGGGCGCTAAGCAGATGCCCTGCACCGCAACAGAAAAAAGAAATAAAGCCACACAGCAGACAGCACCCACACAGCATTTACAGCACGTACAGACAACCAATAAAAAACCTAAAGATTGGCAAAGCTTTTGATGAAAAACACACCTCTTTAATTTTAATTTTGTAAAACTCTTAAATATATTAATATGGCCAGAGACTGTATATTGGCTCGCCACGAATTTTTTTTTAAAGTTGTTCTACTAGAACTGTTGCGCTGGGTTCCCAGAAGGGCTCCCCGTCAGAATTACTCTCTACAATTGTCGACGAGACGCGAAATGTCACCCACTAAAACACTGTTTAATGTCAATAACAGCGGGCTGTGGTTCTGATCGTAATATTGAGTGTACGGTTTAGATGTATGTATAGGGACTTTATGATCGCGTGGAAATGAGTGTTTGTTTGGGCGCGCTTGAGACTGCATTAGTCAGATTACAAGTGCTACAGCGTTCACTAAATCTTTGGGGCGTTTTTGTTTTTTTCGAAATCTTGGACGAAGTTGTGCGTGGATTATTGCGATTGTATGTTCGTCGTTGCGTATCATCGCGAAGGGCTCGGGCGTTTGTATGTTAACGTGTTCGATCGCGGTTGCACATCGTGTGTACTAGCGTATATGTAACTTTGCGTGTTAACATTTGATTTTTTAACCGTGTGTCCATACGCATATTTGCGTGTGCTTTTGGATGATCGCGCAGACCGTGAATCTGATATTTAATTTTCAGTGTGCGATTCATTAAACATTTTTGTTTAGAATGCCTTATACATACTGTAGATTTATTTTTTGAGCCGTTCTTTGGCAAAATTTGATTGTTTTAATCTTTCCATATTGTAGCCGTAATTGATCAACTATATAGCTTTTTATTAACAGCTAATAAAACATAAAAATTAAAAATAATATAGACGAATTTCGTGCTAACTCGAACAAATGTTGGCAGCACCCTCTCAGATTTTTATGAAATTTTCTGTACATGAAGACTTTGTCACAAAAAGCCACTTTGCATACTTTGTTTTCCAAAAATGATCTAGACTGTCTTTTGAAAAGGGTCAAACTATTTTTACCAATTTTTTTAAATGGTAATAGTCTAAAAATGGCTACTCTTACAAAAAAAATGTTGTAGAAGTGATTTTCACGAAATTAGTCCAATTTTTGAATATAAATATTGAAAAAATTCTTCATCGACTCCTACACCGAAAAAATCGATTTTAAAAGTTTAAAGTCGATTTACAAAAAACCCCATCTTTCATGTGGATGAAATTTTGTTCTAAGGTAGGTTCTAGCTACCGTAAAAAATCCGAAAAAAATTTATTTGAAAAAGTCATAATCAACTCAGAATCCAATTTCCCAAATGTTAGTTGCCTGATACATGCAAAAAGTATCAGTAATGGATTTGGTATATATTCATAACAAACTTGAATGTAAACTTTCAAATGAGCTCAATAATTAATCGCATATTTGCGTGTGTTTTAGGATGATCGCGCGCGGTTCAGATGCCAGAAGAAAGTACGATCTTGTCACCATGGAACGTGTTGTCTAGTGGATATGAGCTTTATTTTTTGGTTGGTCCAACTGAATGTATGGAACTAAGTTGCTAGGACGTAGGCAAATAATATCCGGGCATGACCGATTCATGATCGCGCAAACACGGACGTTTGTTAGTTTGCGTTTGAGGCCGCGTTTGATACTTCGTAAGTGCTCAAACGTTTATCTTATTACCGGGGTGTTATCAAGTTTTTACGATCGCGGGTGTAGGTGTGCGTGGTTGATCGCGAAGGGCTTAAGCTTTCGTATGTTAACGTGTTTGTCTGCTGTGCTCGCGTGCATGTGACTGTACTGTAAACTCGATTTTGTAACCGTGTGGTCATTCACGTATTCGAGTGTGTTCTTGGATGGTCACGCGGACCGTCATTCTGGTATTTAGTTTACGGTGTACAATTTACATTCTGACAGGGAGTGAGTTACTCCATATCACTCAAGTTCCCGGACATGTCGCCGTGGAGTTGTCCAGTGGATATGAGAGCTTTCTTTTTTTAATTGGTCCAATTGAAGGCATGGACCTAGTCTGCTGTACTAAAGATAGAGGTCTTTCCGAAAGTGACCGATTTATGATCGTGCAAGCGTGGGAGTTTTTAGGTTCACACTTGAGACCGCATTTGGAAATTGATAAGCGCTAAGATGTTCACCTCATCACCGGGATGTTATGATGTTTGCGAGATCGCGGGTGTAGGTGCCGTGGATGATCGCGAGAGGCTCAAGCATTTGTACGTTAACTCGTTTGTCACGTGATCCTTCCTCAGAACTAAACGAGAGCATAAAGAAGTAATAATGGAATATTTGTTTAATTACATAAACTCTTTTCAATGCGCGTCTTGATTAACAAAAATATTAATATAATATGCTAAATTAGACAATATCTTCTCACAAACTCACAAGTTTTATTGGATTCTGAGATAATTATAATTTTCATTGGTTTAGTTTTCGATAAAAATACATTGAAAAAAAATCTCTTTTGGACAAGGAAAGGTCTTTTTAAATAACTTTTTTTCCTTGAAACTGCCCAACTTGAATTTTTGACGGTAGCTATGGAACATAATTACCTATCTTGGAACAAAATTTCATCCAAATCAAAGATGGGTTTATTGTAAATCAACTTAGTTTTTAGAATCGATTTTTTTAGTGTAGGGGTTAATGAAGAATTTTTTCAATATGTTTGCTCAAAAAAATTTGACTGATTTTGTGAAAATCACTCGTACAACATTTTTTGTAGGATTTGTCAGTTTTAGATTATAGCCATTTAAAAATATGGTAAAAAAAGTTTGATTTTTTTCAAAAGACAGTCTAGATCATTTTTGGAAAAACAAAGTATGCAAAGTGGCTTTTTGTGACAAAGTGTTTATGTACAGAAAGTTTTATTAAAATCTGAGCGGGTGCTGCCAACTCTGAACACGGTTTAGCGCGAAATTCGTCTATAAAGACCTTTTATGTTATAAACCGTCGTACATGAATGGTCACCCAAACGATGCGCCTCACTATATCCTGACGCTATGAAATATTAAATTTATTTTTGGAATATTAGAGTATCGGAATAGCCAAAGTTTGGCTGCCCGAAAGTGTTCATAAAATCTTTGATGGAAATAGTGTAAATTGCAATGAAAAATATTTTTAGAAGTCCAAATATTGATTTTACGTTATTAGTTTCTCCAAGAAAAAGTTTTATTTTAGTGATACCTGCAAGTTTGTAGAACATATTAAATTAATCAATTAAGGTTTTGTCATGGAAAAGTCGAAAAGTTGATTTTTAGGTTATATTTACAAAAACAAAAATTTCGCCTCAAAAATGAGGTCTGATGTCTGTGATGTCTTAGATAAAGTTATTCAAAACATAATATTTTACAACTTTGCCGACGACACCTATCCTCCAACATTTTTTTTTTGAATTCGATTTTTTTTTTTGCGTTAGTCAAACCAAAAAACATTTTATTTATAAAGTTGCAGAATAATATTATGAACATATCCTACGAATAAATGCTGGCTCTAAAATGACACCTAGGGCTTCGAATAGGTTTTGTCCCACATTTTTTGGATTGGTCCCACTGTGCCGCGGGCTTTGGTGTGCGTGGATGATCGCGAAGGTATTAAGCGTTTTTATGTTGACGTTCCGAATGCTAGAAGAGAGTGAGATTCCCCATATCACTAAAGTTCCTGGTCATGTCGTCATGGCATGTATTGTTTAGTGGATATGAGCGTTGTTTTTTCGATTGATTCTACTAGAGGCATGGGCCTTTGGGCATTGCAAAAACTTTTTTTTGTGTTCTCAGAAGTCCCCCTTTCATATTCTTACAAATATCAAAGTAAGCTCAGATGCCAAATTTCCCATCATTTTGACAATTTTAGACCCCCTCCCACTTCGCTTGAAGTTTTTGACATTAGTATTCAACTTTCCCGTATCTTTCTAGGAACGAGCATATCTCTATTCAAATACGAAGGTATCTTCCTGTAAAAAGAGAGTATAAATTATAATTTTCCGAGTACTACTTCAAAAGATATAGCATTTAAGATATTCTTTCTCCACATTTTCCCAATGAACCAATATCGTAAACTTCAAGTGATGGAGGCGGGGGTCTAAAATTGTCCCAATGATGTGAAATTTGGCATCTGTGCTTACTTTGACATATGTCACAGTATGAAAGTTGGAGACTTTGAGAAATCGCAAAATTACTAGGGCCGATGGTAAAGAGTTTCGGATGTGGCCGATTCATGATCGCGCGAACACATGTGTTCGTAGATCCGCGCTAGAGAACGCGTTTATGAGTCTATAAGTGCTAAAACTTTCACTTAATCACCGAGGTGTTTTCATGTTTGCGAGATCGCGGGCGTAGTTGTGCGTGGATCAGTGGCGTAGCCAGAAATTTGGTTTGGAGGGGGTTTTGATGAAAATCGCAATTTTTTTGAAAAAATGCTAAAATTTAATATGAGTTTGATAAATTATTGAAAACTCAAAAACATAAGTAGTCTAACAGATGTCATTCCAGTCTACAAACAAGAAGGATCAACATGGAACAGTTTTCAAACCTCTATAGATTATTTTCTTGTATAATATGTCAATGAAGTCAAAAACTGCGATCTTATAAAGTGGGATAAATGATCTAAAAAATTTTCAACGGTCAAGATCACCTAATATAATAATCCTTGACTTTGAAGGTTTGACAACTTCGGGAAGTTATCAACATAAAACAGCGCCTGCTTTGATATAGAAATTTTAGTAATTAATTCTCATAAAGGTAATTATGGTGAATTAATTTTTCAAAAATATTAAGAGACATGGTGCCTTCAGCAAAGTTTTTGATAATGTCATTTCAAGGAATTTTGTTGAAAATATGAAGGCTACATGAATTCAACATATAGCGATTTAAATGAACTGAGCCTGCTATATTTCTTCTTAGTGAAGAAAAATTTAGATGAAAACTATTTTTTTCTGCACTACGGATAAAATTGTTTGAAACAATCATTGCGAGTTGAGAACCTATAACTAAATTATGGATGGATGGAACTGAAACTTGCGTTTCGACTTCATCTCATCAGAATCCGACACTAACTTGGTGGGCGGACTAAGCTAGCGCCGAATTGATGCTAGCTCCTGAAAATGGAATCACTCTTTGTGTTTTTGAGTCCTTTTAATATCTGGGAATTATTTGTTTTAAATCCAGTTCCCTTATTTTTTTTGTAAGCTTCAAAGGCACCTTGAACGCAATGTGAATTTATTATTTAATTACCGCAGAAGAGATTTATCAAATACAGTAATTTCAGAATAGCTTGCTGTAAAGGTTTTCTACTACTATATTTCGATACTCTGAACATGTGGGATATTTATGTCTTTGACAAAGTTGTTTGAAATATCACTTTCGAAAACTTTGCTGGAGACATTAAGTCTCGACCCAAATTTGCTTGAAGAGTAATTCTTCTCTATAATTACTTCTAGGAGGATTAACCGTCAAAATTATTCTATCAGCAGATGAACAGTTTTACGTTTTGAATGTTGTTGAAATGTTGAAATGTATGCAAGTTTTCGGTAAACAAGCTTATGTTTTATATGCAATCAACCTATTCAAATTTGGATTCCCATTCGAAAAATTGTCTCTAATTCATATTTTGAAGCATCTTTCCAAAAATGAGCTCATAATAATTCAGACAATTATTTTATTTTACATTGAAGTAATTTGACAACTATGGGATTTTGGCTAAGAGATAAGTTACAAGATCCCCTTCCCACAATTTTCCAAAAGTTCTCATGACGCTTTAAACACAGTTCTCAATGTAGTGATCAGAGAATATTTTTCCAAAAATATTTTGTGGAATATTAAATTAAATTCGTCAGTATCAATTTTTTTTTCTTCAATCCAATTAATTTTGGTTTGAGGGGGGGGGGGGCATGCATGGGAAGCACTAATCTTTATGAAAAAAGGTTTTTCGAGTTTCTTGACCCCACCGTTTTCAAGAAAAAATAGTTTTGAAACCCTACACGCACCAGAAAAAAGTTGGGCATGCAAGGGTTAACCTGTATTCAATGCGGAGAACTCGGTAAAATTGTTTTACTGAATAGATTAACGAACGAGAAAATTTCGCTGAGCCCGGTGAATCGAACTTAATGCATAAAATTTTACCATTTGAAACAGATACAAGCAGAATTTTAAGAATATGATCATCGCGGTTATGTCCCGGATATTACCCGCCCCTAGTTTTTCGCTAAGCGTGATTCATTTCTGTTCGCTAGGAAAAAGATTCCGATGGTTGTTTCGAGAGATTTTTACATTGATATATCAAAGAAAGAAAATATGAAATTTGTTCATTTCATGAATGCATGTCTCAACGAGCTTAGAATCCAGCGCATCCCCTATCAACGCTGACGCCAACAACAAAGGTTCTTTTCCGAACCACCATAATTATTATAAAGAATTCCCACATATTCCATTGAGTATCATTCGATTTGAATTACAAGTCAAACGAGTAGTCACGACACTCCGGTTATGTCCTAGACATTACCCACCCATCTTTTTTCCTTCGTTCATCTGTCCTGGAAATTTCAGCATCCAGTTGGGTCCCTATACGAGCATTTCGCACGCTGCTCTGAAAATCTAGCGAAATCCAGCACCAGCGGTTGCTCGTTCAGCGGGCCATTTGCGCGGCTTCCGCAGGGTTGACTAGACTTGAGCGATTCGTGGTGCTGTTTCCTAAGCTCGACTCCTGCCAGCAGAAGACAAAAAACTACGCCCTAATGTTTTAAGCCTTTTTTTAATGACTGCCACTTCTGGTTTTTCGATCTGAATATTTCACATGTTAGTCGAAATGAAAAAGGAAACAATATTATTGGTAAGTTTTTAAATGCTTCAGTCTACCTTCAGAAATAAAAAGTTGCTCGCTTATAGCTGTCAATAAAATAGGCAATCATTTTCTACTGCTTTGTTGCTTATACACTGCACAAACAAAACCGTTCCCTTGACTGCGCAGTGATATGAGAAAGCCTCAGAAGTGAAAAGTGCCGCTACTACGCTACGCTATGTTCCTTGCGACTGACTCTATATCCTTGCGACTGGCCAACCGTGCACTAGGTGGAACAGTTACTAACGGTGAGAACGGAGTTTATTCTCACGGAATAAGCTACATCATGAGCATAATGTTGTACTGATAACGTTCATAAGTTTAAACCAGGCTGGAAGCATCATTGTGAAGAACAACATGCAACACAGCATATAATACAACAACGTTTGAACCAAGAGTTTAGGATAACCAATACAGCTGCCTTTCACTTTTTCAATTTATTAACTGACTGCATGATCTGATAAAATGATCCATGTAGAAACTTCGATTAATAGTTAATAGATTGTTGTGCCTAATGGATTGTTATTAATATTAATTTTTCATGTAACCGATATTCAGTACTCCCACCCTTTGCACAACTTACTTTTGTTTTATTCTTGTTCTACATAACGCAAAAAAACCTGCATCCACAGCAGGATAAGGAAAATGCCGAATGATTGCACCACAAGCTGTGAATGGAGCCCTCGGCTTGCACACAATTGACATTACGGCATATTAGCACATGGAACCGCTTCACAAGAGGGTGCAAAACAGCAGAACAATAAACTCCCAAAGCAGAAACGTTGGCCGATCTTGCACGTTTGCACACAAAAAGCTGCAGTTAGTGGAACGGCCCTTCATTCTGCAAAGGTACAGAAGAATATTTACTGCCATCGCTGCAATGTGCATACAAATCCACCGAGGATAATCAAAACCACAGCTCCCGAGAATGAAGAGGGCGGGAAAAAGTAGAATGTTTCCCTTTTTTTTCTTCTGCCGAGCGGCATAGTGCAGTGCAATGTGTCACGATTTGGTTGGGTTCAGAGAAAAATGGAAAACTGGGTTTCACGGAGCACTGCTTTGTCCAAGTGCCATCGTGGTTGAAGTTTTCGACCCATAAAAAATATGGAACATGTTGAAATGTAAAAATGGATTGTTTAAAAAGCTTTTTTGCGATTTTGTTTTCTTTGTGATACATTTGCTGTACCATGCTTATTTGTGTCATATAAATAAAGACAAACAAATTACAGGCACAAATCTCGATATTTTCTATACCATATGTGTCAATAATTTCAAGCATCACATAAGCCTTCAATATAGAAACTCACTTTTCAAGGCTGAGGCAATATATATTTAATTTTCCTTGCAATTACCCAATTGAATACTTATAATAAGATATTGTGTTAAGGACGGGCATAGCGTAGTTGGTAAATCGTTTGCCTTGTACGCAGCTCACCTGGGTTCGAATCCCAACCCCGCACATCATAGGGTTAGAGATTTTTCTTAAGAAACTTTTCTAACCCGAAGAAGCGAATAACCTTAAGGTTAAACGTCTGTAATCGAACTAAAAAAAGATGTTGTGTTATTTATGGCCAAGGGATTTGGTTAGTATAATTGCAATGTTAATATCTGTTTGTAAATGTATAACGAAAAGAAAACTGGTATCTTACACGTATTTGAGGATCGCCCATAGCGTTTCCTCGTATAAAAAAAAATATTGAGGACATTTTAGGCAAGATGAAAAGTTGCAAATTATTGATGGAAAGCGATCCTAGTGGCAATAAATCATTTGTAGTAGATGTTGTAGTATGTATACTTGTATGTATGTCTTCTTCGTAGTAAAGATCTGATCTGATCACTTTTTTTCCACACAACTATTTTCAATAATCTCCAAATAAAAAGGTACCGAGTACCTATAAACGGTATGTTTAGGCACACGAAGCAATCGCCCCTAACAGACTGCATATCTCAACATCCCAACTAAAACTCCCGATCAGGATAAGTAAGAAACTTAATTATAATCCTCCTATAATAACTCCATAAATGCTGCCGACATTTTCCTAGCCTTATTAATTGGTCTGCGATGAAGAGTTATTACGGTGGGGAAAAAAATGAAGGATCTTTCTTAGTCATGGCATCATTCAACATTCATCTTTTAAGCTATGCAGCGAAGCTTCTGGAGGCGATTTATAACCTCCAACGTCATCGTTCTCGTTCTAGAGCGGGGTACGGCTCTCATCCACTGCCGCCTTCTTATGCAGTATGAATAACACGGGCACAGTTTTGAATTATAAATGCTGACGATGCACGGTTGGAATAAAATATGACTGGATCTGTTCGCCTTCACCAGTGACTGCAATGACGAATTCCCCGTTTTTGCAGGTGCGTTCTATTGCGTAGTACACACTGAATTTTTTTTTTCATCCACTTTTTATTCTGTGTTTCTTTATGTGGATTTTTGGACCGTCTTTCGAAGTTATGAACTCTGAATGAATTTTTTTATTAACCCTAGTATGGAAATAGGCTTTTAGAACATATTCATTTTTTATGCTGATTGTCTCTGAGAGCCACTGTTTGAGCGGAAATTATTATACATAAATTTAGTTAGGTGGTATTTTTATACGGAATTTGGAGGTTATGCCGTTTTGACTAAGGTCGAATTCGTCTTTCTGTGAACTTTATGTCGTTTTTATCTGCTAAAGTAAAACAATGAGAACTGACGTCAGTGTAATATTGAATACTTCTCAAGTGTGGGACCTTTATACTTGTTTTGTTATTTACGTTACTTATGCGTAAAGTTGTCAAACAAATCGGTTAAGCGTAAAATACGGTACTTTTTATGAGTTTAGGCGATCACCCCTGGATATAACTCCGTTATGGATCGGAACTAGCTGAATTTGCGCAGAGAATTAACATGCCTGGGATTAACAAACCATTCTTCAATTTACAAATCCTAATAATGCCAAGTTGTTTATTGACCAATACTGGCATCGGCTAAAGGCTGTATATTGTACTGAATACCCCATTAGTGTCACAGGAGGAGCGAGATTGTTAGAAGGGATAGGGACTCGATGATTTTTTTTCTAGAATAAGTCCGCGTTTAGAGATATCAAAAGTCTGTGAGCGTTCGGCCACCAGGGAACTAATTAAGGGGGCGTCTGGTGTAGAGGGCAAAAATAATCGACTTCTTTTTCATCCGCTTAATTGTTAGTATTGAACCTCTAGCATAGTCTCCCGCAACCTCGGTGGCCACGCTGAACTTCTTTTGTTTTTAACAGCCATGCATTCCTCGCACGTATTTACTGTAACACACGAAGATTTTAATCTGTCGGCAACTATTTTCGAAAAACTGACAGCGATAAAAGTACAGTGTAAACAATACACTCTAAACTCTAAACACAAAATTTCAAGAGAAAATACACAAAAGGTCATTTTCTATAGCGTTTTTTCCGTGATGCAATTTGATGTGGGACACCCTTTAATAGCGTTTTTCTCGAAGCCGCGTTCTTCAAATTGGCGAACACGATAACTCATAAACTAATCAACGAATTGACTTGATTTTTTATGAGAATGCCCAATATGTATAGCCTGTCGGTAAACCACAGAAAACTGAATAATTTCTTTTCTCGCTGTTATTTTGAGGAATAATGAGCGATCTTTACAGTAAAATATAAGATTTTTCGGTTTTCTCGAAACTCGAACGGTTTGGTCCATCTAAGTCCAAGCTTTAAAAATCTTATAGAATTACCTGTATCAGACAATTTTATCAAGAGTTATCGTGTTCGCCGCGGCACTCCCCGACGTGGAAATGGTTGGACGTCTACTCATGGAACGCTTGTATGTGTTGCTCTGCGTGACTGAATTTTTTTTTCGTATACAATGAATGTATAAAACGATCCTAACATTACACAAAAGATCCATTGTTGCCTTCCCTGCAAAATCGTAAAACAAATTAATTGTTGTTTTGTGCACTTTACACCAAACGCTCTCCTTAAGTACCTGCAAATGCGGAATGCCGTAACGAAGACTACCAAGAAAACATATACACATTTGTGTAAGTTAGTTAAGAGTGTGTAATACAGGGGGAGGGCTTCTGGTGCAGTGCGTTAAATATCGAATTATTTTTCATTCGCTTAATTGTTAGTATTGAACATCTAGGGTAGTCTCCCGCAATCTGGTGGCCACACTGAACTTCTTTTGTTTAACCGTTATGTGTCCGACGCGGTACCCGGGTACCTTTTCAGGTTTCAATTAATGAAATTCCCATGTTTTATCCATAGCTGGAAATTTAAACTTTGAGACAACTTAGAACTTCACTAAGTCAAGCTATTGGGATAATAATATAGTTGATATAGTAAGGAGGAGTAAGGAGGGGCTCCTGCATTTTTTTAGTGCGTAACAGGCCGACGTGGGTGGGTACCGGTGAACTGCATACCCACAAAACTGAAATGCCAATAACTAAGATTGATACTTTTGGGTGTTTTGGATTCAAGAACTCATCCACTTTTAGACTTGATAAAAATGAATCGGGTTACTTATTTCGGTTCCCGGGAATCCGGATTTCCGGAAGCTTGTTCCAGTGCTGGGATACTATTTTTGTATTTCAATGGACTACTGGCAATATGGGTATCAAAATACTTAGAACTGCATCAGTAGGCTGTATCTCGTGGTTTTAGAACTATTTGGTGATTTGATCCCGGAACGGACATTCCGGAGCAGGTTCCCGTGATGCTTTGAGGGGCCAAATCCATTCCAATTCTATTTTTCAAATTGCCATAGTGTCCCGTAACAATAAATAACAGGCTTCCGAGAATATTTTAAGAGTATACATTCCTCGTTTTGATGTGAGTCTTTGTTTTTTTTTTTGCTTTTTGAAGGATTTTTATGAACGTTTCCGCTGGAAAACAGACAAAGAAAGAATGAACGGAACGGTGAGAATGATGAAACGGCGAAAATTCACCTTTTTATTGGAAACACTGAGAAAAAATGTCCTCAAGCAGGAATCGAACCTGCGATCTCCCAGTCTCTAGTTGGGTGCATTAACCACTCCGCCATCCTGGAACTGTGATGATGTCATCACATATTCCCAACAGTATGATGATCACCACCGCAGCCTCCAATTCCTCCTAATTGACCTATCGACCCCCACTGTCTCCTATACGCATCACCTCTCCCTCTCATCGATCGGGCCAAATCTCTCTCGTTATCTATTTTTAGGTCCGGTGGACTGCGTTTAAGGCTTGAGATATTTATTATCACTGTTTGCCTCCTTACCTAACTCAGTCGCTGCTAGACTTTGGTAGTGGGTAGAAGCTATGGATAGGGCATGTTGATGTCTGCCCCAAAGACTCACGTCAAAACAAGGAAAGTATAAATTCCATCAACGACTGGATTTGTCGTTAGCATCTGCCGATAGGCTTTGAGGCAGACATCAACATGCTCTCTCCATAGCTTCTACCCACTGCCAAAGTCTGGCGACGACTGAGTTAGGTAAGGGGGCAAACAGTGATAGTAACTATCTCATGCCTTGAGCGCAGTCCACTGGACCTAAAAATAGATAACGAGAGAGATTTGACCAGATCGATGAGGGGGAGAAGTGACGATCTGCTCATAGGAGACATTGGGGGTCGATAGGTCAATTAGGAGGAATTGGAGGCTGCGGCGGTAATCATGATACTGTTGGGAATCTGTGATGACATCATCACATTTCCTCGACGGCGGAGTAGTTAACGCACCCAACTAGAGACTAGGAGATCGCAGGTTCGATTCCTGCATGAGGACATATCTTTTCTCAATGTTTCCAATAAAAAGGTAAACTGAAGAAATATTTTTTTCATGTTATTTTGAAGAAAAGTGAGCGAATTTAACATTAAAATTTGAGATTTTTCAGTTTTTATCGTGTCATTTTCCGAAATTCAAGCTTTTTTCTATTGTTTTTTGGTTCATCGAGGAACTATAAGTCTAAGCTTCGAAAAATTTATAGAATTTCTTGTTTCAGACAATTATATCAAGAATTATCGTGTCCGCCGTGTCACTCCTCGACGGGGAAATTGTTGGATATCTACTCATAGTTCGCTCGTATGCGTGACTCAGCGTGTACACCAGATACCCCTCTTAAGGGGTTACACGACCGTAGATTTAAAAAAAATTGAAATTTTTTTATTGGCTAAAACATGCTTTAGGGTATTAAAGATGATATGTCAAAAGATGGAAGACAATAAAATATAAATGTCAAAAATATCAATTCGGACTCAACGCTTCGTATGTAACCCCTGAGCGTATTGAAAACTTTAACCGCGTTTTTCTCAAAACCACTTGTTTTTTTAGCTGACCGGAAATGTTACTCAAACGAATGATTTTTGATCATTCTGAAATGTTCACGGTATATTCAAAACTGTTTTCTCCTGCGACGTACGTAGGATTTTATTTTTTCATTGCGTAAATCATTTCTAATAAATAATTTTGTGTCGATTTTTATTTTGATATAAGGTAGAAATGAATATTTTACAATTTCTGTGATCTGTGATACCATTACCTGAATCGAACGGTTGCCGAATTGATGGCTAAAGCCAATCCAAGAAGACACCTTCGCTCGCAACAAAACATTTCAAAACATCATCAAAATCATTGCAAAGGGTGTGGACAGTAGATGACGGAAATTAATGATTGAAACCATTTTGAAATTTAAGGTGGAAGCTTCCGGTAACCACAAAACCACGGAAACCACCATAACTATGGGTGTCATTTAAAAAGGATTATCATTGATTAGAAATTTAGCAAATGACGGCATAGATAACTAACAACTCTTTCCAAACTCTGGAGACAGTAGCATCAACACTTCCTTCTAGTACATGTGGTACTTTCTCGAGTGATATACGTATCGCTATATAGCTGTATAATTGAAGCCATTTTAAATACAAGATAGCCACTTCAATCAATAATTTCTGCTGATCACAGGCTTTCAAATGACACACATGTCAATTAATGCTTACAATTTACATCAGGGGATACAGAAAATTGGGATTCGCTTAGATGATGATAATCAAGTTACCTAAAATGACTCTTGGAATACCTCTCCGAGGCTGGTATAATTAGCAAATGACGTGACGGTGACTCAAGTGACGTGATTGGGACGACTGTAAGAATAGGACCCTAGAAGTAATGAAATTAATCATATTGGGCATGAAACTTTATGAGCCCCATTATCATTCAATTGAACTATAGGTCCCAAAAAATAAACATTTTTCATATTTGATATGGTGGTATCAACTTTACTGTATGGTTGGAAGCACGTAACATTCTTCGAATATTGCTAATTATAAATATTCTGCTTAGATCCAAACTTTTTCTATGAGACGAAGATGTTTGATTGAACCATATTGAAATAGTCGATCGAAGCCTTTCCCAATCTCATCATCTTTAGTGGCCTTGTAACCTGAACATTTTCTTTTAATCACTATCCTTACACAGAAAAAAATATTTTGTAATTTTAAATTTATTTTCATGCACATATTTGGAGCATGAATATAAATGTAAAATTAAATTCAAGCACAAATACACAAAACTTGTCATGCTTTTTTCAGCGATATTTATCGTAATTTTAGGCGTTGATTGGAAATTACAGTTTCGTTAAACGGCAAACCAATGCTCTTGAATGTATTTTTAATCCCATATTGCTGTAAAATAAATAACATGTAATATTTCAGGAACAAAAGTGTAAAATCACATGCTTTCTGATGCTCTCATTGAGTGCATCGAATTATACTTAATTTTCAATCAAATTTTTGATTAAAGCTTTGTATAGTTACATTCATATTGATTTACATGTCGTTTAATTTTCATTACTTTTTTGTATGTAGGTAAATACCTGAAAATGAAACGCACACGATCTTACAAAGGAAGTATAATTTCAACCTGGATTGGTCATTCATATTTTAAAACGATCTACCAACATTCCCTCAACGACTGCCATCTTGATAAACCTTCAAAATTGGTTTTTCTTTCCCGTGAGATTTTATCCGCTTCTGAAATGGATTTCATTCCACTAATACACTTTGTTTCACCGATTGAAAACCAGCAGAATGTGATAAAAACAGTGAAATCCGAAAAAATAATACGGGAAGGCACCAGCATTAAAACCATCAGATATGCTGCTTTTGTGATTACATCCTCACCGGGATCGACCGTGCTGCACAGTAGGTATGCATCCTTTTTGGCGTTCTTTTTTTCTTCGGATCATTTTTCCGGAGACGCCATCGCACCGGGACGGCGCCAGAGCCTTGTCGTGTTCGGCAGGATGCGAAGCGGACAGCTGCATCGAACATGGATCGATGGAGATTAAGCGATAACGATCAATTTTCGCACACTTCGCCTGAGCCAACCGTGAGGCAGGTCATCAATCACTTGTATTCTTTTCTACCCGCATTTTGCGGTATTTTGTAAGTATTCTGCGGATAGCAGGAGGTTTCTGTTTGGACAGTCATTTCAACCTGAATAAACATTTTCGATGATTAGGGAAAGATACGCTGACTGTGCCATGATATGCAGAACAAAAAGTTTTCATTGATCAAAAAATAGAGAACAGCTCGAAATAATTAATAGCAACAGCTCAATCGAGTCCAAACCAAACTTTATATTTTAGGACACTAACTCAGTTTCTAGCTCTGCTAATGTCGTTTTGGCTCCATCAGGAAGCAATTATGTGCTTTAATAGCTTACCGGTAATTTGCATAAAAAGTTTCCTCTTCGCATCGTTATCGTTGGCTGTGAATAAAGGAAGGTTAATGTCATTACGGACAATCTGGATCGGATCATTTACCAAAACAATTCGAGAAACACTTCCACCTTTGCACTTGGTAGGTAACTGAAGGCTCGATACTAAATTGCTAGCAAAAGATTAGGAATCGTTTATAAAGAGGATAATCCTGGATTAATTTAAATGGAAGCAAACATGGTGCTTAAAATGAAGTACCACCGGTAGTACGCGTATAAGAAGCTGTATTCCACTTTTCGGATGAGAAAGAAATTTCTCACCCCCTCCTCTGTTGCGGTAGAAGAATGTTGTAGAACATAGTTCCCTCGCTGAGAAATCCAGTACATACACAGCGAAAAGCTGGCAGTAAATTACATTTGCACGTGATGAACAGCAACAGGCAATCTAAGCAAGGCTTGACTAGACGTTATAAAGCCTTCAAATTTGCATAAGCGTTGCTGTTGAAGTTCACGGGTTATACACGGCCAGTTGAGTCCCAAAGCTAGCGCTAGATTTAGCGCCGAAACAAAGTCAGTGTTTAGAAGTGATTGTACAGCCTTTCACATACACTCGAGAAAGGCAAAAAGTTCTCCCGCGACAAGGATAAATGCTTAGCATATATATACATGCTATTACGTTATAACGAGGGTAAGCCTAATGTCAAGTTGCTGACGGTGCACTTGGACGAGTTTACGGTATGTTGTCATGATATAAATATGTAATTCTAATGCATTAGGGTACAAACAGAATGCTCCGCAGCTGACGCAGCACTGGACTCCAATAAAAAAAATCATAAACTACGGAGCAATATGCCACATATCAAAACCGAAAGAAGTCCATAAATGGATGGGGGCTTTGACGCAGTGTCCGTATAGAACCATTCTGTTCGCGCCTTGAGATTGCATGACAATTAAATAGATTTAAATATAGACTCCACAGTTGAGTTTCGGAGAGGCAACTATTGCAGGTGCTAACGTCTGACTGAAAGTTTAACTTCTGAACATATGCTAAACCTGACGTTCAGTTATAAAATTAGGAACCGGAAACGATCAACTATATTCAACTAAACTTTATATACTTTAAACTATAAATAGATGACACCTGGCAACTCCCCACCATGTAGTAGAGAACAACTTTTAATCGGAAATCATTGCATCATGATTATCTAAGAACTCAGCAGTTGAACTGTGTTTTCCATTCTATTTTCTATTATAGAAGAGTTTTTGGTGTTGGAAAAATCTCTACGAACCCAGGTGAGCTGCGTACAATGAAGATGGGGCAGGCATAGCGTAGTTGGTAAATCAATTGCCTTGTACGCAACTCACCTCAAGTGAGTTTCAAATTGTCCCCGGGCTGAATAAAATTCTCTTAACAACGTAACTAAACAAGAATTAACCTTTGATATTATTCAACTAAAGCTCTTCATTTATGTTTTGACGTTTCTTGATAAAACATTAAACTTGCGTGAAAATAGTGTCGATTTGAGACAAAAAATACAATTTTTCGAATAAGGAAATGACGTGATAAGTCGCCAATCGAATTTTTAATTAAACGATTTAGTTTGCTTATTTAAACTAGAATTCTGTTTGTTTGACTAAATCTGTCAAGTAATGAAGTTTCAATGTCCCAAAAGTATTTTTGCCGTTCTCATTTAGAAAGGGGCAATCTAATCCCGCCCCGGAGGGCCGAGTCACATATCCCATTCGACTCAGTTCGTCAAGATCGGAAATAGTCTGTATGTGTGTGTATGTCGGTATATGTGCGTATGTGTCAAAATGTCAGTCATTTTTCTCAGATTTACCCAAACTTAGTCTCAAATGAAGCTCAGCTGCTATTGAATTTTGTGTCGATCCGAATTCCAGTTCCGAAGTTACGGGTTTAAGAGTGCGACCACACAGAAATTTCCATTATAAACTGGTACCACTATGATATCAAAATGATGCAAAACTTTGTAAAATGGACAGGACCGCCGAGAGCGGGGCGCGGGTTGTTTCCCCCTGGGCCCGAAGTTGTAGAGGGAGCCCGGACTTTGAACAGAAGAAGTGATTCTGACAAATATTTTTTAATAACAATTTATGTAGAAATGTAATTAGAGTTTCAATAGTAGTATGATTTACTTAGGATAGTTTGCCTAAATTCTAAATTGCAGCATGTAGGAAAACAAATATATGATTTTCTCAATTAAAAGATCAAACATTTCATGGTATAAACAATGTTCATGATTTGGTGAAATATCATGAGCTGTTTGTGACGTATAGTCAGTAGTATAAATTATCAGGACGTCGTGTTTTTATAGACAATAACAAAATGAAGGTGTTGCAAGTGAAAAGGCCAAACTGAGCTCATTGCTGTTGTGCTACCTTATGACAAGCGCCATTTAGCACATTTCGAGAAAAGCAATTTTTAAAGTTTGAGAGCTTATAAATTCAAAGAAGACAATTAATACTTCTATCTATTCTATACTAATCTCTGAAATATTACGAAGATCGGTTACTATGTTGAGAGTTTTTACTATAAATGTAAACAAAAGCCGCACTCGCACGTGTCATAGGTGTGTATTGATGACAAAATTTGTATGGCGTGTCATAATCGTGCATGGAGAATTTTCCATAGAAAAAAAATCATCAATTATTAACTTTTATTCACATCTTTGGTCTATAAAAAATCAGTGAGATGCATTTTGAAGGAATTTAGTCAGAATCTAGAAAAAAATAGTTATTTTTGATTACAGTGTTGCCAAATATGCTATATTTCCGGCTTAAAGCTTAAACTACATTTTTCTCACAATTCGTGTATTTTTGTTCTGAAAATGATTATGCCATTGTATTTCTCAGATCCTTTTACACATTAAAACACTTATTCATTAAGGTAACTTGAGCCAATCCCCACAAACAGTCATTTGAAGCAAAAAAATAAAAATTTCTCAGCGCGTTTCTCGCTATATCTCGTAACCACTTTGTAGAAGTTTTCTAGACAAGTGATGTGGCATATCTAACTCGGTTTACCCCAAAAATAGCGTTTGTCATAAGATAGAACAACAGCGACAGTGATCGGCGGTTCGCCCGGGCAAAAACAGAAATAACCAAATATGGTCTAATTTCTATCATTAAGATAATCGTAAATTGTATCATAAAGTTAACTGCATGAAACACTTATCACCTTTGAAATTTGCAACTTAAAAGTGATTTTAACGTGGAGTGTGCAGAAATAGAACTTTTTTAAACTAATAATTCAATTTTTTTGGTCTTTTGGCTTAAGTGCCAATACCTTATTTAGGACTCGTGGTATCCAGCGGGGAAAAATTAGTAAATTATTAGTAAAAATTGAAAAAAATTTGAATTATTAGATCTTTTTTGAAAATTGTGTATTAAAAGACTAATTTATTTTCTATTTTATACATATTTATTTTTATTGATTATTTAAAAAAAAATCTTTAGTGTTTGTGAGTTCCGGGCTCTCGAAAAATTAATTTTGATTCATATTTTACATATTTTAATGCTTCGAAACTTAGCAATCTGTGGGTGGGTCTAAAAAAACAATGGTTTATTTTTTTGCTTAAGTTATTCGGTTAAAATGGATGCATTGGTCCAATTGTGATTTCTTATCTTTTCAGGTGGATATGTGACTTCTATTTCTACTTATTTTAATTCTGCATAATTGCTCAATGAATCACAAAAGTATCTATTAGAAAAAAGAAGAAAAGTCAGCAACCTTCTTTAACAGTGCTCAATTGGTCAAATAGGACTCCAAAAACAAATTCTGAATAACTCCACATACAGGGGGACGGGCAAAGCGTAGTTGGTATATCGATTGCCATCCCAACCCCGCACATAGGGTTAGAAATTTTTCATAAGAGATTTTTCTAACCCGAAGAGGCGAATGACCTTAAGGTTAAAACCTCTATAATCTAAATAAAAAAAATAAAAAAAATCGATTGCCTTGTGTACGCAGCTCACCTGGGTTCGATTCCCAACCCCGTACATAGGGTTAGAGATTTTTCCAAAATATATTTCTCTAATCCGAAAAGGCGAATGACCCTACGGTTACAACCTCTATAATCAAAATTTAAAAATAAAACGAGGACAATAATACATAGTAATTTTTCATGTTCGCTTGGAAAATATTATTTCAATTAGCGAACCCTAAATTTTTTTTCCTCTTTACATATCTTTTTTATCATTTTTTTTCTGTTTCGTAGGAGAAATTCCATATTCTTCATATAATATAGTTTCCATTGTTTTCTATTTTTTCTCTTTCTCTATTGTTTCGTATTTTAATTTGCTGCATTTTTTATTGATTCTTTTTACCATTTCATTCAGGTTTTTTATCTTTCTGTTTTATCAATATATTCTTATTTCACTTTTTCTATTTTTATCATTTTTGCTTATTTTAATAATTCGTCCCATTTTTTTAATTCGTTTCATCTTTTTATATATCCTAATTTTTTTTTTTCATTTTATCTATTGTCTTATTTGTTTCTTTTCCATCCGTTCGTTTAATTGATTATATTATATTTATTTAATTTATTTCACTAAATCTATACTTCCCATTATTTTTTTGTATTTTTTCACATTTTTCTACAAACTTATTTTAGTATTCAAAATCTTTCACTTTTAGTTCCTCTCATTTTGTATTTTTTATAATTTTTTTCGTTTTAATTTCCTTTGTGTTGTGAATTTTACCGTTCTCCATATATCCGATTTGAAATTTATGGTTTCATTTTATTTGAATTTTACAACATTCTCCAAATTTTCTTTATTGTAATGTTCCATTATCTGTAGCATTTTACTCTTTACCCATTTAAATATTTTTGAATTTCATGTCTACCATTTTGTTATATTTTCATTTAAGCAATTTTCCCATTATTTTATATTTATCTTTTTGCGTTTTATGCATTTTTTGTTTCACATTTGACCAATATGAAAATTGGGCCACTTTTACTTGTATGGATTTATTTATTATTTACCCCTTTAATTTTTTTCAATTTTCTATTAGTTTTCGTTATTTTAACATTCCTATTTTTCGCATTTCTTCTAGCATTTTAATTTTGACACATTATTTTGATTTCGCATGTTTTCTATGATTTCACTTTTGTCTTTTTTTTGGTTATTTCCACTGGTTGCTGTTCTCTATCTTCTTCACCAATTTATTCCGTCCAATTGTTCCCATTTAATTCTTTTATTCCATTAGACTTATTCAATTCTAAATCTGTTTATTTGAAAAAATGATTTGACTATTTTTTGATTTTTCGCAGATTTTTTTGTTTTTATCTATTTATTCCGATATTGTTCTTTATCATTTCTTCTATTTTGAAACATTTGTGACATTTTTCCCATTTTCCTGTTTTTATTCTTTCCATTTTTTTATTTTGTTACCAATTTTCACACTTCAAGCATTTGTATTCTTGTTATTTCTACGTCTAACTTAGTGGATCTATTTTGTTCCTTCTTATATTTGTTTACTTATTTGTAGTCTCGCGTTTATTTATTTTTTGTTGCATTTTGTCGATTTTCGATTTGTTTTCCTTCATTTTGTCGATTTTCGTATATTCCATGCTTATAAGTTTTTTTTTTCATTTTGCCGTTTACCAGTTTTTCACTATTTTAACCATTTTGTAATATTTTTTTCTATTTTTGAATGTCTGTCTAATTTCCTTCTTTATTTCTTTCGTTTAAATTGATTATTTCAATCATTCAGTCTGTTTCATTTTGCTATTTCTGCAATTTTTTACATATTTTCAAATATTAACTTTTTATTTTGTCTTAATTTTGCCCATTTTCTATTGGTTTTCCGCGTTTGATTTTTTTTCTATTTTTGATACTGATAGGTTTTTGACTATTTGCTTATTATTAATCATTTATCCATTATTTTTTCAGTTTTCTCGTTTTGTTCCATTTTGTCTATTTTTTATTTTTTCCTCGATGGTTCGTTTTTTTATTTTCCTTGCTTTAAATTCCACCTCCATTAAGTGTTTTTTAAAGGGGTTCCACCACTGAGGAATTCAAAAAAAAAATAATTTTTTGCTTATAAGTCCAAAATGTGCTTCAGTACATTAAAAATAATATCTCAAAACATGCAAGACGGAAACAATACATAAATGTTCAAATTTTTGATTCTGCCGAAACGATTCTTTAACCGCATATTTCTCCAAACCACTTAGAGCTGGCCGGAAACATAACTCGAACGAATTTTTGATCGTTGCGAAATTTTCACATTATATTCAAAACTGATTTCTCCAGCGACGTAAGTATGATTTTTTTTTACATTGCTCAATTTTGTTTAAATTAACAATTTTGTGTCGTTTTTTCACTCAAAAGTACACCATTTCGGGGAAAATCAAAAATTTGGAAAATATTTTGGCTCTAGGTCAAAAATTACAGGAGGTAGTTTTCCGGCCTAGGGCTTCTTCCAAAAAACGCGAATGGGCAAAAATATCGCCATCTTGTTGTGAAATTAGTCGAAACAATTATTTTTTGTGATTTATTACTAAATGTTATAAATCTCATTATAACAAGATCTGATTCATCTTTTTCTTGCATCAAGAAAAATTCCCGAAATATTCCTATTTTTTTAGTTCTATATTGGTTTAACCTCTTAAATTCATTATATTTCAATTTTTGCACTGAATCAGTTCAGTCAACTACACTATCGAACAAATGAGATGTTTTATTTTCAGAGGCTGGCTATGTGTAGCGCACCGACTTTGCCGTATATTTTTTTCTTTGGCGAATTATAAGTGAAACCAGACAAAGATCTGAACAAATCCATGCAATACCTACACCTGGATAAATATGAATTATTGACAAATCGGCTCCTTTCAAAGCCACAAAACATTTCGTAGAGTTATTTAAAAGGTTTTGCGATCAAAATTTGGTGGACTTAAGCTTGATGCATTGCTTTGCACGATAGGAAGGATGCCTCTTTTTTGATTTTGACATTTACTCTTCAGTTATAAAAATGTCGTACAAGCAAGAGGAGCAACACAGCGAAATTTTACCCAAATCAACTTTCCTCAGCGTAATGACAACCGGTAGGGCAAAGTGACCGATGTTTACAAGCATGCGCAGCTGCGAATGTTCGTACAGAAATATCTAGTTTGGCAGGCTTTCTGTACCTGAGAGTTGAAGCGACATTTTCATTGCAACCGAGATCGTCAACTAGGAAATTTACGTAAAAGAATGCAATCTGCTGCCTTTCGTGAAGCAACACGATTTTACCATGCTATTATGGCCGAATTTGGAATCCTGCCATTACGGAAAAATGTAGTGGTACGCCACAAACATCGTTCAGGTAGCGCCCAAGAAGAAGAACACTCCTAACACACTACACACCAAAAAATAATGAAATTTAAACGACATGTAAATCAATACGAATGTAAACATACAACGATTGAATCCAAAATTTGATTGAAAATTACGTTAAAATCAATTGAAGCATCAAACAGCATACAATTTTACAATTTTTTTAGTGTAATATTACATGTCATTCATTTTACAACAATATTCGAGTAAACAAACAGTGAAGTGCATTGGTTTTCCGTTTAAAGAAACTGTGATTTTCAATCCACGTGTAAAATTATAATAAAATTCGTTGAAGAAAGCACGAAAAGTCGTGTGTATTTGTGGTGGAACTTAATTTTACATTTATATTCATGCTCCAAATATGTGCATGAAAATAAACTTAAAATTACAAAATATTTTTATCTGTGTAGAGGTCGGCCCAATCAAAGAATGTTGGTCCCTCGCCAAGCGGAACCTGAGGACGACCGAAAGCTGCTTAAGAAAACTAGCTGTGGCGAACAAAGTGGACGAGGTGGATGTACTTACTTGGATGGCAGTAGTTAAATGACGCTCAACTCAAAATTTAGTGAAAAAATTAATCAATTTACATGCATTATTGTTTGACCAAATGTTGATGATAGACACCGCCGATGGTTGAGTGGAAGACTCTGTGTCATGTCTTCCTTTGCATATCTCTCTAGCATCGGTGAAGGCACGTGCGGACAGAGACCGATGGAAAATAAATGAACAACAAAAAATGGATCGTTAAACCCTTTGAAATAAAAAAAAAAATTTGAATTAACCGCAATAAGTGTATTCTACTGTAGTTCTGCCACCAAAGTTTCTATGCACTATACATAATAGCAGAGAACTATTTTTTCCAATTGAAATCTACAACAATGGAGGGGGCTCGTATGCTGGACCCCCCGGACCTGAAATTTCTTTCTACAGCCCTTCCGATTCGTAATCGTGTGAATTCAAACAACGAGCAAACAAGTGTTGTGTGGGACAAAAACATGAATTTAAAACTGATTTACAATTGAATCATTTAAAATTTCTCAACACGGTTAATATTTAGGGGGAGGGTGGTACAGTCATTTAGCATCCCTTTCCTGTATCCTCCACTGCGCGCAAACAAAGCGAGTGCTGATTGCTGTCCTGTCAAGTGGAATCCGAAAATCCGACTTGATGTTTCGCAAAGTATAGTCCATAAGGCTATGAAACGATCCAGATTGAAAAGGCCCTCGGAAACTACGCGACGCTGCTAACGGTGCTGCGTCGTTGATGATGCGACAGAAATAGTTCACGGGTAAGAACAAGTTTGCTGTGAAAGACCGCTTCCAATGGATGAAGCTATCGGAATTCTACATAATATCAACGTAGTTTTGGGAATGTATGTCTGTAAGAATTGGTGCTTAGTGTGAGATTAACATTTTGTTTAGTTTTGAATTTATTGGTTCTATGTCACTTTCAAGTGGAATAAAACACACAAATCCTATGTAACCTTAATTTTTCCAAAAGAAAAAAAAATGGATAAACAAATATGCTCTTATGGGCACAAAAGTTGGATTTGAATGTTTCGTGATCCACTCGTCAGTAACTAACACCAACTTGTTATCAGTTAGACGATATATCCAAACTAACACCAAATTTGCGTCAGTCAGACATTCAATCCGTACAGTTCACACAACATTTGGTAGGTGTTAAGTCAGACCGGACTAAGTGACAAGAAATTGATTTCGAGAAAAACGAGTTTAAAGTTTGAATCGCAGCATCCTTTACGTTATAATTGAAAAAATATTTTTGTCATAATTCTTGTTTATTGTTACATATTTCAAATCTAGCAAAAGTCTAATGTAGCTGAAGAACTTCTTTATCCAGTGCTATCATTATCTTATTTTTTATGTTTTGCGACTTAGTCCGGTCTGACTTAACACCGACCATTTGCGAACGCCTAAAGCAACTGGCTGGTACCGCGTGATGCTCTGGTCTTTACAAATCCAATCTGGTTGATTTTTAGTTGCAAAATTTTGCTCAACAATGCAATTAAAATTACATTGTTGAGCAAAATTTTGCACTAGATTGGTACAACTTTCATAAAGTCAATCTATAGTGATAATTATAACAATATCTCCGTTATTAAATCTCTGATAAGTTGTCAGATGGTTTCTCGTCTCGTCTCGTCTCGTTCAGAAAGATTTTAAAGCTACCATTCGCAGCGAATTGTGCTAGCATTAATCGCCGTGCAGACACAATGTGCTACTGAAGAAGTTTTTCATAATTGTACCGTCATAAAAAATTTACAGACTAGACTCAATGTTTATTTCAATGATGGATCAACGCTTCATCAGAATCGTAAAGCTCCATACAATGGAGTCGTAAAGATTTCAAATATCATTTCGTCGGACAAAGAGAATGAATTGCGGTTATGCCGCAACAATGTGAATCTTTGTTTGGCGCCGGCATTCGAATCTGCTCATTCACGTCCTTCAACCGAAATTGATTCACCACAAAAGCATCCTAGTTACTTATTCAACAGCCCCCAAAGTTCAATCTCAATCCCGACTCGGTGAAACATTCTTGCCTCCAACTCTAATATTCACACTTGCCATCAACAGATCAGACACGATCGCGGACATGCTTTATCTGTTAGGCGAAAATCGTATTCAAATAGAGATGTAAAAAATGCTATCCATGGGAAAACAACCAGTGTCACAAAGCTGACTATATTCTCGAAACGGTCGTGGCATATTAATATTATGGTAGTCCTCTGTCCGCTGCAGCTGCCTGTGGTGTGTGAATGGAGCGCGTCTGAGAATGAAAAGTTCGCTTGCCTTACAGCAATAATATGGATGACTCACGAAAAGTTGAAGCGAAACTTCAGCTGACTAACAGTGCCGACGGGAAAAGTTTGGAATAAATTTTATCTGTGAAAGTTATCGCGTTTCATTAATCGTTTTTCGAACTGGTTTGATTAGTTAATCAAACTGTAGTTTAGATGCAATAAACGGTTTCTATCAAGAGTTGCTAGCCGGAAATTTTATTTTTGAACTGAAGACACTTATACGATCCACCAACCACAGTTGAAAATTTAATAACTTTTCGCCCTGATAATGATCTAAAACAGGTGCCGTTCAACGAGATTAAACATTACCAACGTTATGTACGCTATCGTCATGTTCGCACTAAATTATTCCCACATGTTCCAACTCCCGGCCACTTGCATACCACAGAAAAACATGCTCTGAAAAGCAAGTATGAGTGTACCTGCCTAATATTAAATAAATCATAAAAAATGCAACACTTTCAACCCACACTGTTCGACCCGCGCCGCCAGCGATCAGGGGGCAGCAAGTCTCTCGTCCGATACCTTATCCAGTTATTATATTAAGTGTAAAATGTGGAAGTAGCATGCGATGTAGCCCTGTTATGTCTGAAGTTTGTGCCTTTAAATTGCTTGCCGACATCCACACCTCATCGCCTCACCGCGCACGCACAAGTACACCGACGAACGACGCTCGAATCTAGAACAGGCTCCATAACAAATCAAGTTTTGCATATTTCGAAAGCGCGTTTGCTCATGTTATTAACTTCAAGTTAGGCAGGGTAGGTAGGGTACGGAGAGAGAAGGAGAATTGGACCTGGCAAAGGGCACCAGCCAGCGACATACTGTCTGGCAATGCCATGCCGTAGCCATGTATATTAAGCAGCCTATGTAGGAGCGTATGTTGACTTCGACGAAGCTCGATAGAGTGCGGCTCTCGATGGCCTGTGGTGAATAAGTGTCGTCGTTACGGGCTGGAGTGAGGCGGAAATTATGCTGACTGAGTGCCTTTCGTTATGGCTCCTGGTGACCCATGCTGCGACAACACTGGCACCCCAGTTCGTTAGAGGACACGAGTTCGAATGTGTTGAAGCATAAACATAACACGTAGTAATAACAGTAGATCACTTGGACGACTATGTGTCGATAGTGGTTAAGTTCTGGTCTGGTATGAAGAGCACTGGATAGGCTTCGTTAACAGCTCGAACGCATCGTTTGTTGGTTAGCCACCGTAAACCGGTGATGACAACGGAATTATTTCCCGTAGCACCATCGAAAATCATTATAAAGCCACTCTATGATGCTTGAACGGTCCTTCCAATTGAATGATTCGACAGTATATGGCATATGCTTGTGGATAAAGCCGCGTATGCATTATATGGGCAATAAAGGAACGGGTTAGTAGAATGAACGGGAAATTTGATGCTGTCTGATTTACGAAATTAAGTTCTCTTTTTTCATATCAACGATATAAATATCAATGTTACATTAGCCAAGGTACATACAACTAAAACTAGGAAATAATAAATCAATGAACACCAACACAGATATTCATAAAAAGGTAATTAAACTAATTCGTAGAATAGAAACAATTTAATTGAGTACCTTTACATGAGAAGAAAAAGTATTATAGACCCTAAAAAGGCAAGCTAAAATCATGAGTTCAAGATGCATCGCCCCTAAGATCCAGCGAAAATAAACTCACTGAAACTCGAGAATTGAAACCCTCTGAGACCCCTTGTCCTTTCGATGGCTACGAAATGACAATACATATTAGTATTGTAAAGAAATTTTTTTACTCGCGCTATGCTCATTATAAGTGACATTACTTCATATAAGGTCAGCTATCATGGAGGAAACGATTCGCATATTCAAGATTGTGCGAATGGGTGGGAATATTCGCACTAGTAGGAAAAATCCCCCCAAAAAGGCAAAGATAGTCAAATCATCGATTTAATTCACAGACGAAGGAATCAGTCACATAAACATTCCGCAAGATCTGATTGAAAATTAAAATATGGCAAGGTTTATTAAAATGAAACATAAAAAACTTTATTTTTGAAGTCGTTTTCTGCAACGAAGTATTTTCGTGCATTGTAAATAGTATGTTTCGTACATTTCATGAACAAGAATGGCCGCTTAGTAAACGAAAGCTTTCGTAAATTTTACACATTTAATGTACACGGCACGAATGTTATCGTTGATAACGATAATATTTTTCGTGAATGAAATGTTTTGTTTCTTTTAATGGACGTGCGTGCATATTACGAACGATTTCGTTGGTCTCACGAATTCATTTCGTTCATCTTGGGAAAGTTTTCGTATTTATTAGCCTTTTATTGTTTTCAGTCGATCATTTGGGATCGATTTTTGACAACGTCGATTTTTTATGATTTAAAAAATGGAAATCGATTTTACTGTGGTACAAAGAAATGGCCGCTTGATGAACGAAAGCTTTTGTGAATTTTACTTATTAAGTTTACATTGCACGAATGTAATCGTTGATAACGACATTATTTTTCGTGAATGAAACGAAATGTTAATAAACGTTTATGTATTTTACAATCGATTTTGTTGGTCGTATTCGATCTTGTAGGATCAATGTTTGACAGCAGCGATTTTTTATTAATTAAAAGAATCGATCTGACAAGTTCGATTCCATTTCAATCTGCTCATCATTATTGAGGACTAGAAAGATTGTGGTGTGAAGAAAGGGACGCTTGGTGAGCAAAAGTTTTAGTAAATTTTACTTATCTAGCGTACATGGCACGAATAATGTTATCGTTGATAACGACATTATTATTCGCGAATGAAACGAAATTATTCGTTTATTTCAATAAATGTTTGTGTATATTAAGAACGACTTCGTTCGTCGCACGAATTCATTTCGTTCATCTTAGAAAAGTTTTCGTATTTATTATCGTCTTATTTTTCATTCTTTTAGGATCGATGTTTGACAACACCGATTCTTTTTAATTAATAAAACAGATCTGGCAGAATCGATTTTATTGTGGTATGAAGAAATGGTCGCTTGATGAACGAAAGTTTTCGAAAATTTTACTTATTTAGTGTACATTGCATGAATGTTGTCATTGAAATCGACATTATTTTTCGTGAATGAAACGAAATGTTTTGTTTAGTTTAATAAACGTCTGTGCACATTACGAACAATCTCGTTGGTCACACGAATTCATTTCATTCATCTAAGAGAAGTTTTCGTATTTAATAGCATATTATTTTGACATTGCTCCGGCAGAGAAAAACTCAAGCTCACTCATACAAAACCAACGAGCAGTTCGCGCTGGCTCAACTGAATCCGTACTGCTCGGGATTCTGGATCAACTGGAAGCGGAAGAGGTTTAGGAAATCTTCCTGAAACCGGCGGACATGGATACGGCTACTAAATAGTCAGACCGAGACCATCGTGATGATCAACAATTATCTGACATATAGCAACAATGACTCCATATTGAAGCTCTGTTGACTTTGACGATTTGACGAATGGTGCTCGTAAATATTATAATGATATTCGTATAAGGCAGCGAATAATTCGTTTGCCGAACGAAGCTGTTTCGTAATAAGCCAACGAAAGTCGCTTCGTGGTTTTCACGAAAAACTCGTAATAAAAAATAAATGTGTTTCAATAGAACTACGAACGATTCATTATATGTACGAAAAATTCGTATATTTTATGAAAATTTTCTGTACGAAGCTAATTCCTAGCGATTTACGAATATATTCTATCAGTGAAAAAGCCAATGATTCCAAATGGTGGCGTGTTCTACTCTTCGTACTATAGTTCACTTACAAAAACATATAATGTTATTGGAGAATAGAACGTATGGGAGTATTTTACATTAAACTCGAAAAATATTTTTGCGAACAGCGCTGTAATTCATAGGCGAAGGAATCATTCATATGAACATTCCGCAAAATCTGATGGAAAATTAAAATATGGCAAAGTTTATTAAGATGAAACATAAACACCTGTTTTAATCCACCTAGTGGTGCAATTGCACCTTTCTCATTTGTCCAAACTACGATTCCATGGCTGGTTATGTTCAATACAATGATTGAAATGTATATTACATATTCAGTACGATTTGCAGATAAATACAATACATCGACAGCCAAGATCTTCAGATATTATGTGTCGACACTGAAACATCGCTTGAAACCCGACTCTGCCGAAAATTTTCAACTTGTTAAGAAATTTTAAATTAGTTTTAATTTAAAAGCAACAACCCCTCATTGCATACTCCTACCTAGGCCAATATAGCTGGGATTAGGTTTACGGTTTTTAGAGTGATTGCATAAACTTTCTATATGAGAAAGGTAAAAATGTGCCAAAGTCCAAAATAGTCAATTTTCGCCAAAAAAATTTTTTTTCGTGATTTCATCAAATCTCAACGTTTTATGCATTTTAAAGTCATTTGGCATCAAAAATGCAAATTCTATTTTGAAGTTTTCCCTAATCCCCCCTTTGAGAATTTTTCATTTCAGTTTATATGGGAATTTGCTGTGTGGTCGCACTCTTCCACCCGTAACTCCGGAACCGGAATTCCAATCAATAAAAAATTCAATAGCAGTCGATGGGAAGGTTGTACCTTTCAGACTAAGTTTGTGCAAATCGGTCCAGCCATCTCTGAGAAACAGAGGTGACATTTTTTTCACATGCACACATACACACAGACATTTTCCGATCTCGACGAACTGAGTCGAATGGCATATGACACTCGGCCCTCCGGGCCGGGATTACGTTGACAGTTTTTAGAGTGATTGCATAACCTTTCTATATGAGAAAGGCAAAAAAACTTTATTTTTGAAGCGTTCCATTTATTTTTGAAGGGTTCCATTTAAAATTTGACCGCTTCGCCTTAGATGATGTATCTAGTGCCAAGTAGCGAGAAACCAATGACAACTTACGAATCAGAATGGAGTGTTTAAGCAGAATTCATTACCCAAGTAACTATAATCATTAAACCATTGCATAATATTGACTATATATTTACACTAAAGCTGCAAAAAGCCCTATTTCAGCATTTACAATTCAAAAATCTCTATATTAGAATCTTAAATGTATAATGGCACAGCCGAAACATAGAATTAGTGGCAGTTCTTCATACGTATATAAAGCTGATATAAGACATACATGCTTCACACATCTTTAAAGCATGTACTTATTATAGTATTATGATGAAGCAAATGTAAAGCTACTATAATGCTAGTGCAACGTAATTAATGTATTCCGACATGACAGTAACTTGACTCTCCCAGAAAAAATTTGGAGGTGGAGCTCTTATTACCGTTAATGCAGACATTACTTCCGAAAAAATTAGAACTCGCAAATATAAAGAATTCGAAAATGTATGGGTAATATCTGAAAAAATGCATATCTTTTGCTGTGTGTATTTCCCACCTGATTTATCTAACAAAAATCAAATCATTTTAGAAGTTAAGAACGAATCTATATTACTTTCAAAAAAAAAACAAAAAAACAAAACACTACTATACCTTTTCGACAAAATTTCCCAATTTGGGCTTCACTAATTAAATCCCATAAAAACAGAAAACTTATATTTAGAGCTTTTTTCGCAAATTGTTCCGATGATCTTTCTGTGAATGCATCACTAATGGAAAAACAGATCATTCCATGCAGCAATTTATTACTCCATTTTTGCACATAAAAATTCTTTTCCAAGCGATTTGGAGTATGAGATAGTGCCAAAATACGTAGACTACGCTTAGTAAACTAGTTAAATGTAATAAGCATAGAAGGAAATGTCAACGACGAAGTACACATTTTTTATTTAATTATAAAGAACAAATTGATGAACTGATGAAGAAGAAATCATGATAGTAAGCTTCCTGTTTGGTTAGCTACAATCTCGAACGCATTAATTCGTACACAAAATCGCTTGTATAGTCGAGCTTCATGTACAAACACACATAATTAACATAGTATCGTACTAGTTGTCTCTTTTGCTCTACAAATCATCATCAGCGTTGACTCATTTTGCTTTGTGCGTATCTTCCATTTGTGTACGTACTTGCGTGTGAGTACACACAACTGGTTGATTCGAGGATTGTACAATAGAGTGGGACATGGTTATATGAAAAAAATAAAATTTCGCTCCGAGTAACTTTTTGGGTCCCATTTGGCTCCCAGAACAACTCTGCAAATTTTTAGTTCGATCGGTGAAACTATATTTTTGCGCCCACGGTTTAAAGTTTACATGGGATTTCGTATGGGGAAAACGTCTTTTACAAATTAATTCTTTCAAGAGTCGCCCGTTATCTCCTAAAAATAAATAGATGTCTAATTTTTATAGGAAATTTGTCAAGGAAACAAAGTCTAGAAGACCACGGAACGATCTGATGCTTGTGGAAAAAGTTATTAAGCAAAAACCGATTGATGCCCTGAAGGTTAATGAAAATTTTACTTTTCAAAGCATCACTGCTGCTGACGGTCGAATTATATACAAAAGCTGTGACTTTCTCTTATTATGTACAAAATAAGACTCAATTTATCCCTCAAAAGTCTTGCGAAGTGACCAAGCAATATGGATAAATGATTTAGACACATTAAGAGAAGATCAAAACAAAATTGCATATAATTGGACAACCAACAGCAGTGGTGCTAGAAAAATGAATGTTTCATCAATCGTCAGAGAATCAATTGGTTTCAGCTTAATAACTTTTTTCTCAAGCATCAGATCAACTTTTTGCCTTTCTCATATAAAGAAAGGCTATGCAATCACTGTAAAAATCGACTTTTTAACCGAGGCCCGGACGGCCGAGTGTCATTCACCATTCGATTCAGTTCGTTGAGATCGGCAAATGTCTGTGTGTGTATGTATGTGTGTGTGTATGTGTGTGTGTATGTGTGTGTATGTGTGTGTGTCATTTAAACTCACACAATTTTCTCAGAGATGGCTGAACCGATTTTCGCAAACTTAGTTTCATCTGAAAGGTATAACGCTCCCATAAGCTGCTATTGAATTTTTAGTTGATCCGACTTCCGGTTCCGGAGTTACGGGTTGAAGAGTGCGGTCACACAGCAAATTCCCATATAAACTGGTACCACCATGATGTTCAAATGATGTAAAACATATTAAAATTGATGTAACATTACTCTAGTTTGCGGGTCTGGATCACTAATGATCAATCAAAGCAGCTTTGACCACATTGGCCACCTATGACGGTTCATGACGCCCCCGGGGAACCCGCCAAGTTCCTAAGCTAATATCACACCCATTCCCCAACGAATTCTCTACCGATTTTTACAAACTTGATTTCAAATGAAGGATACAGTAATGCCATTGACTGCTGCTGAATTTCATTCGGTTCTGACTCTTGCTTCCGGAGTTACAGGGGTGTTAGTAAGGATACACTGGAATTTCCCATATAAATCGGTACAATCGTAATACCTCAGAGGCTAAAAACTATTGAAATGGTCACCAAATTACTTCTAATCGCAGATCTAGATCACTGATTGCCAATCAAACATTCTTTGAATGTATTGTCCACTATCGACGATTCCGGAAGTCCGGAATTCCGGGCATATTCCACAATTAAAGTCACATCGGTTCTTCGGTGATGACTGAACCGATTTTCTCAAACCAAGTCTCAAATGGAAGGCAAAATATGCAGTTGAGTATTACGTCGCCGCCCCTCCTCCCCCCGCCTTGCCCTTACACCTCCCTCCTTCATCACTCCCCTCCCCTTGGACCACCCTCACGCCCGCATTTCCTTCATCCACCCCGTATACCGAAATAAGATGAAGGATTTCTGACGCATCCTCCACTCTCACTCTACTAACCCATTCCCTCCACTTTCAAACCCATTCCACCAACATTTCAAAATATAATTACATGAGGATAACATTGAACTCATGCTGATTAAGGTAATTAAATACTATTCTTTTGCCTTTCTCATATAGAAAGGTTATGCAATTGCTCCAAAAACCGATTTCCTAACCGAAGCCCGGAGGGCCGAGTCTCATATAACATTCGACTCAGTTCGCCGAGATCGCAAAATATCTGTGTGTATGTATGTGTGTTTGTATGTGTGTATGTATGTGTGCATGTATGTATGTATGTATGTATGTATGTATGTATGTATGTATGTATGTATGTATGTATGTGTGTGTATGTGCGGATTTGTTAACAAAATGTCCACATCGGTTTCTCGGAGATGGTTGAACCGATTTTTAGAAACTAAGATTCAAATGAAAGGTATACTATTCTCATAGGTTGCTATTGAATTTCATTTTCAACCGACATCTTGTTCCGGATTACGAGTTGAAGAGTATGGTTACAAAACAAAATTTGTTGATTTGTCCACATCGGTTTCTCGGAATTTTCTGAACCGATTTTGACAAACTTGATTTTAAATGAAAGGTCCATCATCTGCTGTTGAATTTTGTGTGGATCCGAGTTCTGGTTCCTGAATTACAGGGTGATACGTACGATCACGCAGCAAATCTCGATTCTAACGAATTCTGCGATGAATGTAAAAAGGTAAAATTTTTGCCTTTCTCAATAGAAAGGTATTGCAATTGCTCTGAAAACCGACTTTTTAACGGAGGCCCGGAGGGCCGAGTGGCATATACCATTCGATTCAGTTCGTCGAGTTCGGCAAATGTCTGAGCGTGTGTATGTATGTGTGTATGTATGTATGTGTGTGTATGTGCGTCTGTGTGTGTGTATGTGACCAAAAATGTCACTCATTTTTCTCAGAGCTGGCTGAACCGATTTTGACAAACTTAGTCTCAAATGAAAGATACAACGTTCCCATAGGCTGCTATTGAATTTCTGATGGATCCGACTTCCGGAATTACAGGGTGGTGAGCACGATCACGCAGAAAATGTCGATTTTAATAAATTCTGCAATGAATGTATAAAGGTGAAATTTTTTCCAAAATATGACCACAACTGCTTCGATTTGTAGTATTAGGTCACTAACATCCATTCAAAGTCTTTTTGGCCACATTGGCCACCATCATCGGTTCTGGAAGCCCCGGCGGAAGTATCCAAATTCAGAATAACAATCACATCGGTGTCTCGGAGATGGCTAGACCGATTCAACCAAACTTAGTCTCAAATGAAAGGTGTTGCGCCTTCGTAAATGGTTATTTAATTTCATCCCGATCTGACTTCCGGTTCCGGAGTTACAGGTTGTGGCGTGCGATCACATAGCAAATTGCGATTCAAACCGATACTCCGATGAAAGCAAAAAAGGTAAAAATTTCGCTAAAATGTCTCTCAAACAACTTAAATTTGCTGTTCTAGGTCACCGACGGCCAACCAAACTTTCGTTGACTACATTGATCACCATAGACGGTTCCGGAAGTGCCCGGGAAAAGCGGCCATCTTTCAAAATTGACGTACTCACATCAGTTTCCCGGAAATGGTTGGGCCGATTTTCACAAACACTATCCCAAATGATAGCTATAGTATCCCCACAGATGTCTATAAAATTTCGTACGGATCGCTTGGATGCGTCCTAACTAATCCATCCGGTCACATATGAAATTCCCATACAAGCCGGAACTAAATTTTTTTTCAAAGGGGGGACCCCATGAAATTTCAGAAATCAAATTCGTTTTTGATGCCAAACATCTTTAAAATGCATGAAACGTCGAGATTTTATGTTATCTCGAAAAATTTTTTTTTATGAAAATCGAATTTTTGGGACTGCCGATTTCGCACCTTTTTTCAATTTAATATTAATGTTGCTGTTTTTTCTTTTACAAAATTTTAGAACTCGAATAGTGATTTTTTCTTGTATATTTGTCATGTCATGTATAATAATAAAATGTAATATATTCATTTGAAAGCTTTTAAAGAATATAAACAACGCAAACATTCACGTGTTCATGATTGAGAAAGGCACAATTGCACCGCTAGGTGGATTAAAACAGGTTTTTCAATTTAATATTAATGTTGCTGTTTTTTCTTTTACAAAATTTTAGAACTCGAATAGTGATTTTTTCTTGTATATTTGTCATGTCATGTATAATAATAAAATGTAATATATTCATTTGAAAGCTTTTAATGAATATAAACAACGCAAACATTCACGTGTTCATGATTGAGAAAGGCACAATTGCACCGCTAGGTGGATTAAAACAGGTTTTTCAATTTAATATTAATGTTGCTGTTTTTTCTTTTACAAAATTTTAGAACTCGAATAGTGATTTTTTCTTGTATATTTGTCATGTCATGTATAATAATAAAATGTAATATATTCATTTGAAAGCTTTTAATGAATATAAACAACGCAAACATTCACGTGTTCATGATTGAGAAAGGCACAATTGCACCGCTAGGTGGATTAAAACAGGTTTTTCAATTTAATATTAATGTTGCTGTTTTTTCTTTTACAAAATTTTAGAACTCGAATAGTGATTTTTTCTTGTATATTTGTCATGTCATGTATAATAATAAAATGTAATATATTCATTTGAAAGCTTTTAATGAATATAAACAACGCAAACATTCACGTGTTCATGATTGAGAAAGGCACAATTGCACCGCTAGGTGGATTAAAGCAGGTTTTTCTCAAGCATTCGTAGTTTTCGAGACTTTGTTTCTATGTAAAATTTCCTACAAAAGCCACATAACCATTTATTTTTAGGAAGCAATGGGCGACTCCTGGAGGAATTATTTTGTGAAAGTTAATTTTCCCATATGAAATCCCATGTAAACTTTAAACAGTGGGTGCAAAAATATAGTTTCACGGATCGAGCTAAAAATTTGCACAGATGTTCTAGGACCCAAATGGTACCCAAAAAGTTGCTCGGAGCTGGAATCTATTTTTTGTCCCACCCTATTGTACAACTGAACACCAGGGTTGCCATTATTTTTCAAAGAATATCTGGCAGATCAACTAAAATGTCTGACAAAATCTGTCAGTTGACGGCGATTTCAATGTTATCGAAATTTATTAATCAGTATTCGTTAAATTTGATAAATTATGACCCAAATATTCAAAATTTCTGTGCAACAACTTCTAACTATAAGATAAAAATCTGGCAGAATGAGAGGTTTGTATATTTATCTGGAAGCTGCCAAAATCTCTGGTTGTGCCAGATAAATCTGGTTTAATGGCATCCCTTCTGAACACCGTTCGTTTGGGTTCAATGTTTGAGGCGAATGTGAAGGTAGGGTTATCTGATTTGTTAGCGGTTGTTTCACATTTGCCTGCATGATCTTCTTAGCAACAAATTTCTTAGCAACAAATTTACGCGAATCGATGGAAAGTGCATCGAAAGTTTATTATTAACGTTCGATCAATTCCTTGATTTCATGTGATTCATTTCCACTCAACCTATCCTACTATGATTCTGCTAATAGATATCACACTACAAAGCCTATTTTATGAATGAATACACTGTCACTCGAAAAACCGTTACAAAAACGCATCTAAGCCCATATAAAAAATTGTTTTCGATTCTTGTACCTTTATAGCTTCGATATATGATTAAGACCTAGATTTGTATGCGTACTTTAGGAAAGTTACAATCATGGTAAAATATAACTAGAAAGTTTGGTCTTTACATAAAATGTGATTATATTGTCTAAATTTTTGATTTTTCTTCGCCGGTACGGGTTTTTACCGCACACAATCGAAAAGTTTTTTATAATTTTTAAAAGCTGATATTGTGCTATAAAGATTTAAAACAGTTCCACATATTTGTTCGATCGCGGTTTTCTTTCTTCAGATCTTCTCAAATAAGTTTAATATGATTTTACATTAAACTCGAAAAATATTTTTGCGAACAGCGCTGTAATTCATAGGCGAAGGAATCATTCATATGAACATTCCGCAAAATCTGATGGAAAATTAAAATATGGCAAAGTTTATTAAGATGAAACATAAACACCTGTTTTAATCCACCTAGTGGTGCAATTGCACCTTTCTCATTTGTCCAAACTACGATTCCATGGCTGGTTATGTTCAATACAATGATTGAAATGTATATTACATATTCAGTACGATTTGCAGATAAATACAATACATCGACAGCCAAGATCTTCAGATATTATGTGTCGACACTGAAACATCGCTTGAAACCCGACTCTGCCGAAAATTTTCAACTTGTTAAGAAATTTTAAATTAGTTTTAATTTAAAAGCAACAACCCCTCATTGCATACTCCTACCTAGGCCAATATAGCTGGGATTAGGTTTACGGTTTTTAGAGTGATTGCATAAACTTTCTATATGAGAAAGGTAAAAATGTGCCAAAGTCCAAAATAGTCAATTTTCGCCAAAAAATTTTTTTTTCGTGATTTCATCAAATCTCAACGTTTTATGCATTTTAAAGTCATTTGGCATCAAAAATGCAAATTCTATTTTGAAGTTTTCCCTAATCCCCCCTTTGAGAATTTTTCATTTCAGTTTATATGGGAATTTGCTGTGTGGTCGCACTCTTCCACCCGTAACTCCGGAACCGGAATTCCAATCAATAAAAAATTCAATAGCAGTCGATGGGAAGGTTGTACCTTTCAGACTAAGTTTGTGCAAATCGGTCCAGCCATCTCTGAGAAACAGAGGTGACATTTTTTTCACATGCACACATACACACAGACATTTTCCGATCTCGACGAACTGAGTCGAATGGCATATGACACTCGGCCCTCCGGGCCGGGATTACGTTGACAGTTTTTAGAGTGATTGCATAACCTTTCTATATGAGAAAGGCAAAAAAACTTTATTTTTGAAGCGTTCCATTTATTTTTGAAGGGTTCCATTTAAAATTTGACCGCTTCGCCTTAGATGATGTATCTAGTGCCAAGTAGCGAGAAACCAATGACAACTTACGAATCAGAATGGAGTGTTTAAGCAGAATTCATTACCCAAGTAACTATAATCATTAAACCATTGCATAATATTGACTATATATTTACACTAAAGCTGCAAAAAGCCCTATTTCAGCATTTACAATTCAAAAATCTCTATATTAGAATCTTAAATGTATAATGGCACAGCCGAAACATAGAATTAGTGGCAGTTCTTCATACGTATATAAAGCTGATATAAGACATACATGCTTCACACATCTTTAAAGCATGTACTTATTATAGTATTATGATGAAGCAAATGTAAAGCTACTATAATGCTAGTGCAACGTAATTAATGTATTCCGACATGACAGTAACTTGACTCTCCCAGAAAAAATTTGGAGGTGGAGCTCTTATTACCGTTAATGCAGACATTACTTCCGAAAAAATTAGAACTCGCAAATATAAAGAATTCGAAAATGTATGGGTAATATCTGAAAAAATGCATATCTTTTGCTGTGTGTATTTCCCACCTGATTTATCTAACAAAAATCAAATCATTTTAGAAGTTAAGAACGAATCTATATTACTTTCAAAAAAAAAACAAAAAAACAAAACACTACTATACCTTTTCGACAAAATTTCCCAATTTGGGCTTCACTAATTAAATCCCATAAAAACAGAAAACTTATATTTAGAGCTTTTTTCGCAAATTGTTCCGATGATCTTTCTGTGAATGCATCACTAATGGAAAAACAGATCATTCCATGCAGCAATTTATTACTCCATTTTTGCACATAAAAATTCTTTTCCAAGCGATTTGGAGTATGAGATAGTGCCAAAATACGTAGACTACGCTTAGTAAACTAGTTAAATGTAATAAGCATAGAAGGAAATGTCAACGACGAAGTACACATTTTTTATTTAATTATAAAGAACAAATTGATGAACTGATGAAGAAGAAATCATGATAGTAAGCTTCCTGTTTGGTTAGCTACAATCTCGAACGCATTAATTCGTACACAAAATCGCTTGTATAGTCGAGCTTCATGTACAAACACACATAATTAACATAGTATCGTACTAGTTGTCTCTTTTGCTCTACAAATCATCATCAGCGTTGACTCATTTTGCTTTGTGCGTATCTTCCATTTGTGTACGTACTTGCGTGTGAGTACACACAACTGGTTGATTCGAGGATTGTACAATAGAGTGGGACATGGTTATATGAAAAAAATAAAATTTCGCTCCGAGTAACTTTTTGGGTCCCATTTGGCTCCCAGAACAACTCTGCAAATTTTTAGTTCGATCGGTGAAACTATATTTTTGCGCCCACGGTTTAAAGTTTACATGGGATTTCGTATGGGGAAAACGTCTTTTACAAATTAATTCTTTCAAGAGTCGCCCGTTATCTCCTAAAAATAAATAGATGTCTAATTTTTATAGGAAATTTGTCAAGGAAACAAAGTCTAGAAGACCACGGAACGATCTGATGCTTGTGGAAAAAGTTATTAAGCAAAAACCGATTGATGCCCTGAAGGTTAATGAAAATTTTACTTTTCAAAGCATCACTGCTGCTGACGGTCGAATTATATACAAAAGCTGTGACTTTCTCTTATTATGTACAAAATAAGACTCAATTTATCCCTCAAAAGTCTTGCGAAGTGACCAAGCAATATGGATAAATGATTTAGACACATTAAGAGAAGATCAAAACAAAATTGCATATAATTGGACAACCAACAGCAGTGGTGCTAGAAAAATGAATGTTTCATCAATCGTCAGAGAATCAATTGGTTTCAGCTTAATAACTTTTTTCTCAAGCATCAGATCAACTTTTTGCCTTTCTCATATAAAGAAAGGCTATGCAATCACTGTAAAAATCGACTTTTTAACCGAGGCCCGGACGGCCGAGTGTCATTCACCATTCGATTCAGTTCGTTGAGATCGGCAAATGTCTGTGTGCGTATGTATGTGTGTGTGTATGTGTGTGTGTATGTGTGTGTATGTGTGTGTGTCATTTAAACTCACACAATTTTCTCAGAGATGGCTGAACCGATTTTCGCAAACTTAGTTTCATCTGAAAGGTATAACGCTCCCATAAGCTGCTATTGAATTTTTAGTTGATCCGACTTCCGGTTCCGGAGTTACGGGTTGAAGAGTGCGGTCACACAGCAAATTCCCATATAAACTGGTACCACCATGATGTTCAAATGATGTAAAACATATTAAAATTGATGTAACATTACTCTAGTTTGCGGGTCTGGATCACTAATGATCAATCAAAGCAGCTTTGACCACATTGGCCACCTATGACGGTTCATGACGCCCCCGGGGAACCCGCCAAGTTCCTAAGCTAATATCACACCCATTCCCCAACGAATTCTCTACCGATTTTTACAAACTTGATTTCAAATGAAGGATACAGTAATGCCATTGACTGCTGCTGAATTTCATTCGGTTCTGACTCTTGCTTCCGGAGTTACAGGGGTGTTAGTAAGGATACACTGGAATTTCCCATATAAATCGGTACAATCGTAATACCTCAGAGGCTAAAAACTATTGAAATGGTCACCAAATTACTTCTAATCGCAGATCTAGATCACTGATTGCCAATCAAACATTCTTTGAATGTATTGTCCACTATCGACGATTCCGGAAGTCCGGAATTCCGGGCATATTCCACAATTAAAGTCACATCGGTTCTTCGGTGATGACTGAACCGATTTTCTCAAACCAAGTCTCAAATGGAAGGCAAAATATGCAGTTGAGTATTACGTCGCCGCCCCTCCTCCCCCCGCCTTGCCCTTACACCTCCCTCCTTCATCACTCCCCTCCCCTTGGACCACCCTCACGCCCGCATTTCCTTCATCCACCCCGTATACCGAAATAAGATGAAGGATTTCTGACGCATCCTCCACTCTCACTCTACTAACCCATTCCCTCCACTTTCAAACCCATTCCACCAACATTTCAAAATATAATTACATGAGGATAACATTGAACTCATGCTGATTAAGGTAATTAAATACTATTCTTTTGCCTTTCTCATATAGAAAGGTTATGCAATTGCTCCAAAAACCGATTTCCTAACCGAAGCCCGGAGGGCCGAGTCTCATATAACATTCGACTCAGTTCGCCGAGATCGCAAAATATCTGTGTGTATGTATGTGTGTTTGTATGTGTGTATGTATGTGTGCATGTATGTATGTATGTATGTATGTATGTATGTATGTATGTATGTATGTATGTATGTATGTATGTGTGTGTATGTGCGGATTTGTTAACAAAATGTCCACATCGGTTTCTCGGAGATGGTTGAACCGATTTTTAGAAACTAAGATTCAAATGAAAGGTATACTATTCTCATAGGTTGCTATTGAATTTCATTTTCAACCGACATCTTGTTCCGGATTACGAGTTGAAGAGTATGGTTACAAAACAAAATTTGTTGATTTGTCCACATCGGTTTCTCGGAATTTTCTGAACCGATTTTGACAAACTTGATTTTAAATGAAAGGTCCATCATCTGCTGTTGAATTTTGTGTGGATCCGAGTTCTGGTTCCTGAATTACAGGGTGATACGTACGATCACGCAGCAAATCTCGATTCTAACGAATTCTGCGATGAATGTAAAAAGGTAAAATTTTTGCCTTTCTCAATAGAAAGGTATTGCAATTGCTCTGAAAACCGACTTTTTAACGGAGGCCCGGAGGGCCGAGTGGCATATACCATTCGATTCAGTTCGTCGAGTTCGGCAAATGTCTGAGCGTGTGTATGTATGTGTGTATGTATGTATGTGTGTGTATGTGCGTCTGTGTGTGTGTATGTGACCAAAAATGTCACTCATTTTTCTCAGAGCTGGCTGAACCGATTTTGACAAACTTAGTCTCAAATGAAAGATACAACGTTCCCATAGGCTGCTATTGAATTTCTGATGGATCCGACTTCCGGAATTACAGGGTGGTGAGCACGATCACGCAGAAAATGTCGATTTTAATAAATTCTGCAATGAATGTATAAAGGTGAAATTTTTTCCAAAATATGACCACAACTGCTTCGATTTGTAGTATTAGGTCACTAACATCCATTCAAAGTCTTTTTGGCCACATTGGCCACCATCATCGGTTCTGGAAGCCCCGGCGGAAGTATCCAAATTCAGAATAACAATCACATCGGTGTCTCGGAGATGGCTAGACCGATTCAACCAAACTTAGTCTCAAATGAAAGGTGTTGCGCCTTCGTAAATGGTTATTTAATTTCATCCCGATCTGACTTCCGGTTCCGGAGTTACAGGTTGTGGCGTGCGATCACATAGCAAATTGCGATTCAAACCGATACTCCGATGAAAGCAAAAAAGGTAAAAATTTCGCTAAAATGTCTCTCAAACAACTTAAATTTGCTGTTCTAGGTCACCGACGGCCAACCAAACTTTCGTTGACTACATTGATCACCATAGACGGTTCCGGAAGTGCCCGGGAAAAGCGGCCATCTTTCAAAATTGACGTACTCACATCAGTTTCCCGGAAATGGTTGGGCCGATTTTCACAAACACTATCCCAAATGATAGCTATAGTATCCCCACAGATGTCTATAAAATTTCGTACGGATCGCTTGGATGCGTCCTAACTAATCCATCCGGTCACATATGAAATTCCCATACAAGCCGGAACTAAATTTTTTTTCAAAGGGGGGACCCCATGAAATTTCAGAAATCAAATTCGTTTTTGATGCCAAACATCTTTAAAATGCATGAAACGTCGAGATTTTATGTTATCTCGAAAAAATTTTTTTTATGAAAATCGAATTTTTGGGACTGCCGATTTCGCACCTTTTTTCAATTTAATATTAATGTTGCTGTTTTTTCTTTTACAAAATTTTAGAACTCGAATAGTGATTTTTTCTTGTATATTTGTCATGTCATGTATAATAATAAAATGTAATATATTCATTTGAAAGCTTTTAAAGAATATAAACAACGCAAACATTCACGTGTTCATGATTGAGAAAGGCACAATTGCACCGCTAGGTGGATTAAAACAGGTTTTTCAATTTAATATTAATGTTGCTGTTTTTTCTTTTACAAAATTTTAGAACTCGAATAGTGATTTTTTCTTGTATATTTGTCATGTCATGTATAATAATAAAATGTAATATATTCATTTGAAAGCTTTTAATGAATATAAACAACGCAAACATTCACGTGTTCATGATTGAGAAAGGCACAATTGCACCGCTAGGTGGATTAAAACAGGTTTTTCAATTTAATATTAATGTTGCTGTTTTTTCTTTTACAAAATTTTAGAACTCGAATAGTGATTTTTTCTTGTATATTTGTCATGTCATGTATAATAATAAAATGTAATATATTCATTTGAAAGCTTTTAATGAATATAAACAACGCAAACATTCACGTGTTCATGATTGAGAAAGGCACAATTGCACCGCTAGGTGGATTAAAACAGGTTTTTCAATTTAATATTAATGTTGCTGTTTTTTCTTTTACAAAATTTTAGAACTCGAATAGTGATTTTTTCTTGTATATTTGTCATGTCATGTATAATAATAAAATGTAATATATTCATTTGAAAGCTTTTAATGAATATAAACAACGCAAACATTCACGTGTTCATGATTGAGAAAGGCACAATTGCACCGCTAGGTGGATTAAAGCAGGTTTTTCTCAAGCATTCGTAGTTTTCGAGACTTTGTTTCTATGTAAAATTTCCTACAAAAGCCACATAACCATTTATTTTTAGGAAGCAATGGGCGACTCCTGGAGGAATTATTTTGTGAAAGTTAATTTTCCCATATGAAATCCCATGTAAACTTTAAACAGTGGGTGCAAAAATATAGTTTCACGGATCGAGCTAAAAATTTGCACAGATGTTCTAGGACCCAAATGGTACCCAAAAAGTTGCTCGGAGCTGGAATCTATTTTTTGTCCCACCCTATTGTACAACTGAACACCAGGGTTGCCATTATTTTTCAAAGAATATCTGGCAGATCAACTAAAATGTCTGACAAAATCTGTCAGTTGACGGCGATTTCAATGTTATCGAAATTTATTAATCAGTATTCGTTAAATTTGATAAATTATGACCCAAATATTCAAAATTTCTGTGCAACAACTTCTAACTATAAGATAAAAATCTGGCAGAATGAGAGGTTTGTATATTTATCTGGAAGCTGCCAAAATCTCTGGTTGTGCCAGATAAATCTGGTTTAATGGCATCCCTTCTGAACACCGTTCGTTTGGGTTCAATGTTTGAGGCGAATGTGAAGGTAGGGTTATCTGATTTGTTAGCGGTTGTTTCACATTTGCCTGCATGATCTTCTTAGCAACAAATTTCTTAGCAACAAATTTACGCGAATCGATGGAAAGTGCATCGAAAGTTTATTATTAACGTTCGATCAATTCCTTGATTTCATGTGATTCATTTCCACTCAACCTATCCTACTATGATTCTGCTAATAGATATCACACTACAAAGCCTATTTTATGAATGAATACACTGTCACTCGAAAAACCGTTACAAAAACGCATCTAAGCCCATATAAAAAATTGTTTTCGATTCTTGTACCTTTATAGCTTCGATATATGATTAAGACCTAGATTTGTATGCGTACTTTAGGAAAGTTACAATCATGGTAAAATATAACTAGAAAGTTTGGTCTTTACATAAAATGTGATTATATTGTCTAAATTTTTGATTTTTCTTCGCCGGTACGGGTTTTTACCGCACACAATCGAAAAGTTTTTTATAATTTTTAAAAGCTGATATTGTGCTATAAAGATTTAAAACAGTTCCACATATTTGTTCGATCGCGGTTTTCTTTCTTCAGATCTTCTCAAATAAGTTTAATATGATTCGATCACCTACCACAAACGAAATGACCTGATAACCAAGAACGTTTTGTTCTATATGTAACAGTCGATGTTGATTGATTGTGCTTAAACTATACGTAAGGGATATATTTGATTTATTTTTACTCTAAATGTTCTAAGAAAATAAATATTTTACATTAAGTAGTGCAGTGCTACGTGTACAGTTCATGGAACCCCAAAGGGCTGCCCTTGTAGTTTTTAATAGAGCTTCGCAGTCTTTTAAAAAATTGATGATGATCAAATTAAAAAAAAACTTTGTCGAAGATACTGAATCTCTATGTCTAATATTTTTCATTTTTTTTTAATAGCCAAAAAAATTGGAGTTTTTTTGTTAAAAGATAGTTTCATTTGTATAACTTTTGCAGTTTTAATTTTTCGTTCAGATGACTTTAGAAATACTTTCCAATATGTTCAAGAAAAATAGTTAGTTCTTTCATTAGAATGTTATATACACTTTTTAACTAGTTTTTTGAGCAAATATTGCAAGATATAAAAATATTTTATGTATGATTTTTTGGCGATGTATACTGCAAAACATAATATTTCATATGCCAGAAACGGTATTTAATGTTGAGTGCCCTAATCGATAATAATGATATTTGTAACGAAAATAGTTTAGTAGTTGGTATATATGAATAAATTATGCGCCCTATAATAATATTCAAGTTATCTAAAGGTTACTTCAGCGTAAAATCAAAACTACAAAAGTTATATAAATAAAACCGAACACCCTAAAGCATATATTTCTAAATTACCAAAATATAATGTTCTATAACTTCATTAAAGACAGTCAAGCCATAAATCGAAGCTTTGGAAAATTCAAGTTTAGTTCTTGCTAAAATAAAACTACCCTAGCTGTTAGTCTGTTTGAACGGAAAGAAGGGCCTTAAAAAGTACAAGAACTTTCCTAAATATAGTTTAAGGCTCAGTTATTTAGTTTTCGCAAAAAGTTAAAATTCTCGCTAAATTTACATTCTAGGCCACCGTGCGATGTGTGAGACTTACTAAAGGTAATTTTCGTAAAACGAATTCATCATAACAAAAAGGAAACATAAGGATTGCAACGCAGAAAAGACAGCCAAATCAAGCTATTTATTGGAATATGTAATGTCGATAACAGTCTTTCAAATTTGACAGCTCTGCAATTGAGCTATTTAATAGCGTTAGTAACGCAGAAAACAACCTGCCAGTCTCAGTACTGTAATAGCATAATATGTCGCCTTTTCTGGCATTAGATCAGCATTTAATCAGTGCGTAGGGCCTATCGGGTCGTTAAGATTTTTCTGTATGCAGATCTAAAGCAGATATAATGCTATTTTTCAATCATTTTGATTACTGAGGTACAGCGTTAAAAGTTATCAAAGATAAAATCCAAAAGACGCGTGAAACATCTAGTGCACTCAAGGGTGTCATGAGGAAAAATATCGGGTTGTAACATAATTTGAAATTTGGCAATCGCTTAAATTTGTTAACGGGGTTTTATTAGTATTTATTCGAACTTTGCATAACTTTGAAGTGGGGTATTGCGCCCTCTTACCCAAGTAACAATATCAATTTTATGGCACACTTACTCTACAAAGCTGCTACAAAACAGTCATAAACCCCTCTCAAGTTGAAAATGGCCCATGCTCAAGATGGTTCCCACTTGATATATACAACAGCACATTATACTACCCAGAAAGAAACGAATTTTTGAAAAAAATTTCGGCCATCCATGAATCGATTCCTAAATCCACTAGAAGATTCTGCTACAAATTTTCACCAAAGCGGACAAATCTGGGTACTAAAACAACATATTTGAAGTTTGTATGGCATTTTTGATAATTCATATGGAGAAAATCCAAATGTTCACATTTTCACCGTTTAGGGGATGTTATCAAACTTTTAACGAAGCAATGTCTGAATCTGTTTTGCATAGGGCCTAACCGCATATGATGGTGAATCAGTTGTCGATTCCCACGAACTCTATTTTTTGGTTGGGAGCAATATATTTGGAAGTATTTTAGTGTAACGGGTGTTCAATAAAAAAATGAGAATGATTTCAATACCTTTTTGTAATTAAAGTAAAGAGCGTAATTTTTTCTCTCCAAGAGAATTGCTCTCTGGATTCCCTAGAAATGGGTGGCATGTTTCTTTTCGCTCGGGTGCTGTCAGTTCAATCGAAGATGGCGTCGAAACAGCAAGCACTCCGCGAGCGTGTTGTACGGTTTTACGAATCGGATGGTCATCGTAGAAATAAGTTTACGGTGGACCACTTTCGAGACGAAAACGTGCCCGTGAGTACAGTTTACCTGGCATCGCTGAGCGTGGAGCGGAAGGCCGGTAACGGCGAAGATAATGACGAAGAAGAAGAAGAAAGCGTTGAAAAAGCTGGTCGACAACAAGGATAGAACGAGTTTGCGTGACGCCGGCCGAAAATAACACTGCTCTGATACCTTGATTCACCGAACCCTCAAGATGGAGAACATCATCTGTCAGAAGAAGACTCAGTCCCTCGAGTACACGGACGAGCAGATAGCGATCGTGAAATCGCAGTGCCGGTGGATGACGAAGAACTACCGCGGGACGTCGTTCGTGTTGGAAGACGAAAGTTACTTTCCGCTCTCGAAAACCCACATTCCTAGAAATGACAGCTACTATTCCAGCGACAAGTCGGCCTCAACCCCCCCCCCCCCCCTCAAGTAAAATATAAATTTAAGTTAATTTGCTAATGCCTTATAAATCGATAACCTTTAGTCCTACAAGCTCAGGTTCTTCAACAAAATTCTTCACTACGAGTATTTCTAAAACTTTGTCGAAGACACCAACTTTCTAAAATTTAAAATTTATTTTTTTAGTTCGATCATAGTAAGCCATGCCCAATGTCAATTTTTATCAGATTCTGGGGAATATTCATACGAATAATTCCTCCAAAGACACCCTGTGAATTCGATTCGATGGTTTGGTATCTAATTAATTAAGTTCACGTTTTTGGCGTTTCCGACCACTGTGCACTGGAGTTCAAAGACGATTTCGCTTGATTTTCTGAGTGGCGCAAACTCTGCGTACTAGTGCGTCTGCCGAAAGGTTAACACCGATACTGAATGTTTTTCTAACGGGTGACGTAGAATTTCATCTCTATTGTATCTTTATAGCATGAATTTTAGTTTCAGTATATGGAATAATGTGATATGTGTCGCTAGGGGGTTTTCATTTATTTTCTTAATAAGCCCTTGAATAAATAACCGGAACCTGCGTCAGAATGTCCACGTTTGATCAAACTGCATCCTTAGTTTCGAACAAACAAGAATCGTCAATGTATCAACTACGCTACAGAAAAATACCAATATCAATCAATAACAACATGAGTAACAATACGGAAAATAGTTTTGGCTCTGGATATCTGTATATTTCGAATAAACTGGAGCTCTTTGGCAAAAATATTTCTTATGAGGACCTTTGCGGTGAATAAATATAAAGATTTTCAAATTTATCTGCCTCGATGGAGACAATTTTTTTTCATATGATCATTTTATCTTTTGGTCTATAGAAAGCTGGTCTTGTTATCTAATTTTTGTAACAAGATACATTTGAATGGAGAACTGCTGTGGAGGTTAGAAAGGCATTGTCATCACCTCCTGATGCAGAACGTGATGCTGCGTCATAATGGATTATGAAGAGTTGTTTTCTACACGGAATTTCAGTGAGTGTTGTTTGTTACATGTCGGTATGATATGTGCCTTGGATAAGAAACAATAACCATTTGCATGGAGTCATTGCAAAAGTGCACTGCAAATGTAATTTTCAATTACTTTTGCAATTCCTTTAGTGAGAATTATTTACATTAATGTTTTTGTTTTTCAAATCGAAGTCAACTAACGAATAAAACAAAAATATATTTTATTATTTTTATCTTCAAACGACTTTTCGTGTACAGTAACGTAATACATACTGACACACAAGCTGCTGGCGGATTCTGTTTCTAGCTGTAAGTAGGCACGTGAAAAAATATAAAACGAAAAAAGTTTGATCACGAAACATATCAGTTCCACACCTTAGGCGAACATCCACGCAAACAGCTTCAGTTCCACTGGCAGAAGTTCTTGTACCATCCACAGCTGTCAGCAAGCCATTCTCCAGAGCCGTGTTCGCGTGGGCGCAAATGTCTGGCACACGAGAACACACCATATTTTGCAAATATGTACGAAGCAAAACCAGTTCATTTGTAATTTTCCGAGAATCATTGTGCAAAATCGATTGGGCGTAAAGTGAAGGTACTGCCTGTGCGAACATGCCCAGATCCTACTAACGGTTCGGGGGGGTTTCGATGTTGAAAATATCCCAACCAGATCTGGGGGTTGGCTGACATACGAATGACGTTTCTGTCGATGTCTCCGACAGTCAGCAATAACCGCGTGTATCCATGCAGATTGAGTCGTGTTTTACTTCAACATTGTCAGCAAGCGGGAGACCACGGTTTGAATGCGGTATGGCCAGGGGCAGGGGAACCGTTTTTCATGCATAAGGTTTCGCTCGAGGGCAATATTAATGGTGCGGTGCGGTGCGGTTGTGTTGTGGCAAACAAATGTTCAGATTTCAATCAATCGATTAGACTTAACGGTGACAGTGCTTTGTGTTCCAAACTTGAAGCCAGTTCCTGTTGGACTTCATATTTCTTTTGTTTTGATAATGAAATGAGTCAATTGAATAGAATGTCGAATTAGTTCAAGGTAAGTTCTGCAGCTGTAGCTGATGCGTACATTTTTTTTTTAACTTGCTGATGATATTTTAATCGAGGCACAATTCACAACAAAGTCGTTATAACTGCATCATATTTCAAACAGATTATCAAAACACCATCTATCTTCAGAATGAGTCTAAATTTATGAAGCCTTCTGTCGATCACCAGTGATACTTCGAACGAACGGTACTAAATAACAGCAATTTATTCCAGTAACAGGGGTGATGCTTGGTTTTGGGATTGACGTATTCACGTTTGGATCATTTTACTGCACCACACACGATTCAATTCAATTTAAACTCATTTTGATGAAAGTAACAAGAACAACTCAAAACGTCAACTGAATATAATTTAGAATTTTTCGCTTTTTACTAAATCAAACCTAACTTTCTAAACAAGTATAAAGACCTTTAATTTATTTTTAATCTGTTTTGCTTAAGGCTCAAGTTACTTGTTTTGAGCATGTGTTAGAATTGAACGCTTGGTAATAGCGTAGGAAAAGTTGTGTTCAGCTTTGCCACTGGAATATTCATATAAAACCTTTTTAAAACTCTAAAAGAATAAAATCAGTAGTCGATTTATTTAATCATCACAATTCAAATCATGCAAAACAGCTGCTGGAAAAACTATCGGCTTAGCTGAATGGTGCTTTTGAAAAAGTAGTTGTGGCAGTTGTGTTGCGTACCACAGCACGGTGTGGTAGTGTGGCAAAAGTTGTAGAGAAACCACAAAGATTTTTTTTGGAAGACTGTTGGTGTTCGATATATAGGGCGTTATTTGTGAAAAGCCCCTCAAAATGGTTGTTGTATAGTAATTCTCCTACGAAATTTGAAATGCTTCTAAAATGTTATGTAAATAGCTAAAATCGACTACTTTGTAAAAGACTTGGTATCTCTTGTATTTACAAAGCTATTCTCGTTTCCGATTGAATTTTTTAAGGTCAAGAGCTGAAAAATGGGCAAAAACGGCGAATCCTTGGGTCACTAAACTAAAATATAAGAAAAATCTTTAAAATGCTGGACAAAGCAGAGCGCCTCAAGACTGCCCTCAGCCGTCAGATTCTACAGGCTATAGGTAACTTCAAGCCCCGCGCAGTTGCGCTCGATCACTGTACGATGTTACTAACAATTTAACTAAATTACTTCATCAAATATATTGAAACCATTTACAAACAAAATCTATTTAATTTTTTACGAATATATATGAAATCAAGAGCTTTTTTAACTTTACCATTTATCCCTCAACTTTTTGTGTACTACATTAGTAAATTTTAAATATGTATTTTAAAAAATCCCCGAAAAATGCGGGTTCTAAAAAGTATATAAAATATCAAGCAGAATTGTAATTTTTCTTCATAAGGAAGGCAAAGCCTACCAAAATACATCCTCTCCATTCATCCTTTTAATAGTTTATAGAGTAGTGGGCAAAAAAATTATTTGGTCAAAAATTAGTTTGCTTAGAAAGTTTATTTAGGGTAATTGAAAACAAATAAAACGGAGTTTCTGTTTGTGATCAATATGCGTGAGTATCTGAAGTAATTTTGGACATACACGAAATATTTAGACGAAAAATCAACTATAAAACAATCTAGGTACTTAATATACGATTGTAAAGAAGATTATACGCTACTATTACTATTTCCGTAGAAGGAAATCGTGGGGTGGGTTGATTTTTCTAGCATTTAGGGCTTTTCCCTGTTATTTTCATTCGGTAATCTTATGGTTTGCCCATTTTGGAGTTGTTGTCCTTGAAAAATACGCTATTTTAAATCGAAAATCGTAACTGGCTACATAAATACAAGTGCTATCAAATTAAAGTATCAGGAATCAGTAATCAGAATATATTGGCTCAAATGGTACGTTCCCCGTATGTGTTCGGGGATTTGTGCCTTGTAGTGTGTTTTCAACATTCCCTGAGCGGAAGAAAAGGAGAAGGAGGAGGGCGAAAGTAGAATTGGAAGGATGGGAAAAATAGCAGCACAAAAACAAAATAAATAGCAGGTAAGTTAAACTCCCAAGTAGTTCAACTCGCCTACGAGTAAGCCTAAAGCTCTTTACCACATTGGATAAGAAACTTTAGTGTCTCTGAGTTCCAGTCGTCGACTACGGAACCTCATATCATCTGATATGCAACTGTCCAGCAGTAGCGCAATTGCGATTTCGAGTTTTCGGCCGTCCTTACATAAACGACCCCACGTTTATGTAAGGACGGCCGAAAACTCGAAATCGCAATTGCGCTACTGCTGGACAGTTGCATATCAGATGATATGAGGTTCCGTAGTCGGATTCACAAAGATCACACGAAAAAGACTCAGCGCGCTGAATAGTTGCCATGTGATAATTGAGTTTGCAGTGGCTGCTTAAAGCCCTCGTCAGAATGCCGCAGTGGAACTTCAAAAATGCAAGAGATTTTCCGAAATCACTGGGCACGGTTGCTCTAGAAACGCCTTTGTTTGGTGGAACGTTTATAGATTTCTCCAATAATAGCGATGCTCGGACGGAGAACAACCGCAAATACTCAACTTCCGTATCTCAGTCCATCGCAGTGACGAGCAAATAATGCGGTTATTAAGCATTGCGTTTATCCAAGATACATGCAGATACTCCATGACCGCGCGTCGCTTCCAGAATAGACTGGAAGGACACATTGTGAAAAGCACCTTCAATATCTAGAAATACACCCAAGCTAGATTGCTTGAGCGAGAAGGCCCTCTCAATGTTGTAAACAATATCATGAAGCAGAGTGATTGTGGATTTCCCACACTGATATACATGTTGCATTTTGTGCAGTAGATATTCAATTAAACTAACATTTCTGATATGATGATCGATTATCCGTTTCAAAGCTTTCAGAAGAAAACAAACTTAAACTGATAGGCCTAAAACTCTTAGCTTCTTCATAGCTAGAGCACCCACCTTTGGGAATAAATCCAACAGTTATTTCTCGCCATGCTTTCGGGATATACCCAGTAGCAAGACTGGAAAGGATAATCTTTTTCAAGACATGTTTGAGAATATCAAATCCCTTTTGTAGTAGCACGGGAAGTATTCCATCTTTTCCTGGTGATTTATGTCTATTTTTCTATGTCTATGGAGCAAAGCTGTCAACTTCCCACTTGACCGATTCAGTGGTAAAGAATGTGCGTGCTAACGCCCACGACTCCGAATAACCAGATCAGGGCCGGCGGAAAGCGTGGGTAGTATGGGTAGTACTACCCACTCGAAAATAACCGAGTGGGTAATTACCCACTCGAAATTTCGAACCATTTCAAAAAATTTAGATGCGCAACGCATGTATCTCGCACTACACACATTTGAAAACATCGATGTACCACAATTCCATTTGCATAAACGAACGTGATTTAATGTGAATGTAATGTAAGCGTGTGTATTGCGAAAAGGGAAACAATCCTTACTAATGGACCCCTCACCCTATGCTTTCTACCCACTTGGGCGTAAAGTGTTTCACCGCCCCTGAACCAGATTGAGATTTGTGAACATTGTTCAGCTCCAGATCGATACAACCTGGAAAGTGTGCGTCGAAGAAACAACTAAGAACATCTTTTTCATCCGTCACATAAACACCATCGCTGGTTTTTAAGAAGTGCATTTGAAAATCTTTCGATTTCGGGAGAATTTTTTTAACCTGCTAGCCTCGCTCAGACTAGAGACATTAGTGCATAGGCTTTGTCAGGCATCCCGCTCTGCCGATCTAAGACATTTCTTATATGAACTACGAGCTGACCTGAAAGCCATGGAGTCATTACGCCAGTTCCAAGCCTTTCTCATATACTTCTTCATTCTGTCAAGCCATCCACCAAGGGGTTCCCTTAGACGATTTAACAGTATGAAGCGAACAAGCTTCTTCATACGATAGTACTATGAATGATTTTGTCATGTCCATGACGTCATACAAGTCGTCTGGTTGACTAATTGTTGGAAAATATCCATGAAATTTAGTCGTCAAGTTTTCCAAAAAAAGATCACAGTTTGTAGATTTAGGATTACGATATGTTACCACATTAAGGGTGACATCAAAATTATCGAAAATATATATTTATGATCGGATAGAGACGGTTCAGTTTCATTTGGAACCTGCCAATTTCCCAGCTCTTGTAAAATTCTTTCAAAGCAAAGCGTTATATCTAACACCTCCTCCTTCCCTGACCTCGCAAAAGTTGGTCGGTTTTCCACATTCAGAATGTGGAGATTTGTGCTACTGTACTACTGTGTCAGAGATTCGCATAACACAGTAAGGGCAAAACCCAAAATACTCCTTGCGCGACTGCCATATTTTAGACCTTCCAGTCATCAAGTCCTCGACACGGAACTACACCTTGACTTAGGGAGTCCTGCTTTCAGTCGCCTCCTACGACATGGGAGCAAGAACCCAGTGGCTCAATTCTTGGCCGGATACCACACGGCCTCTGGGCAGGTCCGTCTATACACATCGAAATTTGATAATCGAAACCCAGCAAAACTTCACCGAACTACCATCAGCCGAGAGTCTCAGCAACCAAAATTCGGTAAAATTAAGCGGATCATCGGCGAAAAAAGTTCGTCCAGCTCTTCCCAGGCTCCGTTCGCCATTGAGAATATTCTAAACCACCTCAACAATTTTACCCATAGCACGGGTCGCATGACACTATGGAATTGGGGTTCCCTGTTTGGTGGGTTTACACCACAGGAACAGGTAATCTGTAGTGTAGTTCTTAGCCAGTTGAAACAACCACTACCGACACTACACGACTTATCTAGGCTGATCGGAGAAAGAAGCTGACATTGAAGGACAGCTTCCATAGATGGCCGAACAGCCGGTCAACAAACTAACAAATTAAAGTAGCACACAAAGTTGTCTATTTCAGTAGTCTTTCTTTTACTAAACTTTCATCATCCGAAAGCGTTTAAACTTTTGGTGAATAAAATGGGGTCTTCACAAACAATGCCCTATATTTCGAAAATCATGACAACCACGATGTTGATGTCTTCGTAGAATTAATTTCTCTACAACTTAACTGAAGCGAGGTCTGAATTATTGAAGAGAATAAATTTTGTAACTCACCGTTAGGAGGATTAGTCATCGATCTTATGAGTTTGAAAGAAGAGAAATTTCATTCCTGTAGACTTCCTCAAAGGCATCTCATCTCATTGATAAAATCAATAGTTTTGACGTTATGACGTGTGAACAAATTGAAGACGCACTAAGGCATCTTTTACTTTTTTGAGCAGTAACCTGCAGGGATGCATGAAGCACAGCACGAGAGCTTAACACGAGCTGAGCGGCCGCTTTGAACGAACCTAAAGCGATAAGCACTGACACCGCTCGTGCTAGGTATCCTTCGTACGGACAACGAGTTAGCACGATGAGCTAGCTCGGTAAGCTTGCACGAGCTAGCTCGGTGAGCTAGCACGAGTTGCTCAATAAACTAGCACGGTAAGCTTGCCCGATAGAACGGCGTAGTAGAGTAAGCTATGGAACTAAAGAATAGGACAAAGCAAGAAATATACGTTAGTAAATGTGCGACAAGTTGCTGCAAAAAATGATGCAAGCATTGTTGCTTACACTAACGCGTTGTATTTTTCTACTTTGCTATACCTAAAGTCGGTGCAGCATGCTAGTGCTAGCTATCACCGTGCTAACGAGAGCTCTTGCTCATCGGTGCTCAATGAACTTAGCTCTGACACATTATGAACCAGTGCACAGGAATAGTACACGGTGCAGCACCGTTCTTGTGCATATCTGGTAACCCGTGTAATCTAGTTTTGTTTGGTGTTGAATTTGGATTAAAATCGTGTATGCGATGCACCTAACGAAAGAATGAAGAGGCAAATAAACGAAAAATCCATTCATCGCTGCGGGCATGAAATGAATGTCGTTTTTCTTTCAACCTCACCCTAGGTTGTCAATTTTTCTGAGCTCTTGTTCTTGGGTTTATGGGCGGACACAGTACCGAACTTGCGCACATGTTTTGTTATTATGCTAAAAGCACAGTACGAATTTCTGTACTAATAAATGAACACAAAGCAAGTCAGTAATTTAATACAACAATATATTGAAAATCAGAAAGTTCGGGAAATGAAATAAGTAACCACTGATTTTGTTTTTTTTTTCTAAAGAGATGAATCACTTTTAGGTTTCAGACACCGGATGGTACGATTTCCGTGTAAATCAAGAATAAAAAAATATTTCGCGCAAAATGAACTGCAACTGCGTTACCAACTAGCCGTTTATACTAATTTAAAAAATAAATTCTGCGTCGCCCTTTTGAAGTATTAAACAATATACCTTGCCTACATAATTTGCTGTCGTCTTTAATCAATCTACCAGGAAAGTTTCAGATTGATAGGATGCTTGGTGTTAGCTGTGGAAAAATTTTGCTAAATAAAGGATTCTGCACTGACAAGTGATTTTATTTATATTATATTTTATATTATTATTATATTTTTGGTAATCAAACAACTGGAACTTGTTCTTTCGTTGATTCAAATTTTCAATTCCTCTCATCCTAAATTAGGAACATATTTTTTTTTTTTTTTTTTTATCTTAAAATACGTTTATTTAGGCCCAAATGCTGTAGCTTAACGAGGCCGATAATTCATTTTTTTTTATATTACATGTCACATGTTAGTGGGGGAAGGGAAAGCCGTATTTAGGGGCGGCTTGCTCCCCTCTTATGTTAGTAAAGGAAAAAGGTAGGAAGTGGGATACATATTGTGTAATTGACATCGTCGTTTGCTGATTGATCATTGTGGCGGATATGCACACTTTGTTGTAGTGTTGTAGTTTCCAGCCTGTAATCGCAGGGGCGAGGGGAGGGTCGATATTTCGGATAATTATTGGCACTCTATATCATCTGCATGTGCGGTATGTCATGATGTTCTGGATAGACGGTTATCAAGAAGAGTGTGCACCGAAGACTCGTGAAGCAATGCCATATTGTAGATACAGGGATAGGTTGGTGCGATTCTACTGTGAATGAGAGAGGGTAAAATGTATTAAACTTGGACATCAATGGTTATCAAAAAGATATAGATAAGAAAAATATAGGGGTGGTCACGGCTTGCCAGGACGTCCCGGACTGGCACATAGGGTGATCTACCTCGGGCCCGAAGGGAATCTATTAGTTGGGACCTGGCAACACAGTACTCTGAGCACAGCCAAACAACATGCTCGATGTCGTGATAGCCGTTCTCACAAACACAATGATTATTTTCAGCAAGCCCTATACGACGGAGATGCGCGTCAAACGAGTAATGGTTGGACATGATCCTTGACATCGTACGAATAAAGTCCCGGTTCACATCCAACCCCTTAAACCAAGCATTCGTTGATACCTTCGGGATAATGGAATGTAGCCACCGTCCCAGATGCCCATTGCTCCATGAGGTTTGCCAACTATCGAGCGTCCTCTGACGAGAGATACTGAAAAATTCGTTGAAGCAAATTGGTCTTTCGTAAGTGTCGCCTTCTAATGCGCCCACCTTGGCTAAAGAGTCCGCCTTCTCATTGCCCGCAATAGAACAATGTGACGGGACCCAAACCAAGGTAATCTGGTAAGATTTTTCAGATAAAGCACTCAGATATTCCCGTATTTTCCCCAGGAAATACGGTGAGTGCTTTCCAGGCTTCGCCGCACGGATGGCCTCAATGGAGCTGAGACTATCCGAAACGATGAAGTAATGGTCTGAGGGCAGGGTGTCAATGATCCCGAGAGTATACTGAATGGCAGCTAATTCTGCGACGTAAATTGAAGCAGGATCATTGAGTTTGAATGAGGCAGCAAGATTTTCGTTGAAGATACCGAAGCCTGTGGACCCGTCGAGAATTGATCCGTCAGTGTAGAACATTTTGGCGCAGTCGACTTGATGGTATTTGTTATAGAAAATATTTGGGACCACTTGTGGGCGAATATGATCCGGAATTCCACAAATCTCTTCCTTCATGGATGTATCGAAAAATACAGTTGGATCAGAAGTATCTAAGAGATGAGCACGGTTGACGTTATATGTAGATGAATTGATGTTCTGTGCCATGTAATCGAAGTACAAGGACATGAATCGGGTCTGAGAATTAAGCTCGACAAGCCTTTCGCAATTTGCAATCACCAATGGGTTCAGAATATCGCATCGAATGAGCAATCGATATGAGAGGTCCCAGAATCGATTTTTCAGCGGAAGAACGCCCGCCAGCACTTCGAGACTCATCGTATGGGTCGAGTGCATGCAACCCAAGGCAATACGCAAGCAACGATACTGGATTCGCTCCAGTTTGATGAAGTGTATGCTCGCAGCGGAGCGAAAGCAGAAACATCCGTACTCCAACACTGATAATATCGTTGTTTGGTACAACCTGATTAGGTCTCCTGGATGGGCACCCCACCATGTTCCAGTTATTGTACGGAAAAAGTTGATCCTTTGTTGGCACTTCTGTTTCAGATACCTAATGTGACATCCCCAGGTACCTTTAGAGTCGAACCATACCCCGAGATATTTGAATGTTGAAGCCTGAGCAATAGTTTGATCCATTAATTGAAGCTGTAGTTGCGCTGGTTCACGCTTTCTAGAAAATACGACTAGCTCAGTTTTCTCCGTGGAGAACTCGATACCCAGTTGGAGAGCCCATGCAGACAAATTGTCCAAGGTATCTTGCAGTGGTCCTTGCAAGTCGACGGCTTTAGGACCTGTAATAGAGACCACACCGTCATCTGCAAGCTGCCTTAGCGTGCAGGAATTGACAAGACATTCGTCAATGTCATTCACGTAAAAATTGTAGAGGAGAGGGCTTAGACATGAGCCCTGGGGAAGGCCCATGTAGCTAAATCGTGATGTCGATAAATCGCCATGCGAGAAATGCATTTGTTTTTCAGACAACAGGTTTAGCTAAAAGTTATTTAAAATTGGCGAAAGACCATGCTGGTGCAACTTCTCATAAAGTATGTTGATCGAAACTGAATCGAAAGCCCCCTTAATATCCAAGAATACTGATGCCATCTGCTCTTTGTTAGCATATGCCATTTGAATTTCTGTTGAGAGCAACGCAAGGCAATCGTTCGTCCCTTTGCCTTTGCGGAAGCCAAATTGTGTATCTGACAGTAAGCCATTTGTTTCGACCCAATTGTCGAGCCGAAACAGGATCATTTTCTCGAACAACTTCCGGATACAGGACAGCATTGCAATCGGACGATACGAATTGTGGTTGGAGGCTGGTTTTCCTGGTTTTTGGATGGCGATGACCCTCACCTGTCTCCAGTCATGTGGGACAATGTTACCCTCAAGAAACCTATTAAATAAATTCAACAAGCGTCTTTTGGCAGAGTCTGGCAGATTCTTCAATAAGTTGAATTTAATTCTATCTGGCCCCGGGGCTTTATTGTTACATGATAAGAGAGCAAGTGAGAACTCCACCATCGTAAACGGTGTTTCGTTCGCGGTATTGTAAGGCGACGCGGCGCGGTAGATTTTCTGTGCCGGGGCGGAATCCGGACAAACCTTCTTGGCGAAATCGAATATCCAACGGTTTGAATATTCCACGCTCTCGTTAGTACTGTTTCGGTTTCGCATACGTCGGGCCGTGCCCCAAAGAGTGCTCATCGATGTTTCTCTTGTTAACCCGTCGACAAACCGGCGCCAGTAACTGCGTTTCTTAGCTTTCATTAAATTTTTCATTCGCTTTTCTAATATCGCGTACACTCGATAACTAGCAACTAACCCGTCGTTCCGGAAGGTTTTATACGCGGCAGCTTTCTCCGCGTACACGTCTGAGCACTCTTTGTCCCACCACGGGTTGGGAGAACGTTTTTGGGTGTTCACGTCGGGTACTCGTTTCGTCTGAGTTTGAATCGCGCTATCGAGAATCGAGTTGGACAAAAACTTATATTCTTCCTCCGGGGGAAGTATCTGTGTTGAATCGATAGTTTTGGATATCTCAGCAGCGTAGCTCTTCCAATCAATGTTTCGTGTGAGGTCATAGGGAACATTGATTGGTGTCGATGGTCTTGAACCAGTGGTGATTGCAATTACAATTGGTAAGTGGTCACTACCGTGGGGATCAGATATTACCTTCCACTTGCAATCTAACCGTAGTGATGTCGAGCATAAAGATATGTCCAGTGCACTTGCTTGCGCAGGTGGTCTAGGAATTCGTGTCATTTCCCCTGTGTTCAGAATTGTCATATTGAAGTTGTCACAAAGGTCTTGAATTGTCGAAGATCGATTATCGTCGTATAGACAGCCCCACCCCGTACCGTGAGAGTTAAAGTCTCCAAGAAGCAGGCGGGGCGAGGGAAGGTGTTCAATCACGTTGGAGAATCTTCGATATCCCATCATGGCCCGAGGAGGAATGTAAATAGAAGCAATGCAAAGATCTTTGCCTTTGATTGTTGTTTGACAAGCGACAACTTCAATGCCTGGCGTCGAAGGGAGGTTGATTCGATTGAAGGAGTAGCACTTTTTGATCCCTAAAAGTACCCCCCCATATGAGTCTTCTCGATCCAAGCGGATAATGTTAAAATCGTGGAAGTTGAGGTTTATATTAGAAGTTAGCCATGTTTCACATAGGGAAAATGCATCACAATGATTGTAATTTAGCAAGTGTTTTAATGAATCAATTTTGGGGATAATACTTCTGCAGTTCCACTGTAAAACAGTGATCAGATCCCTGATTCCGTCTAATAAGTTAGCCATCGAAGGATACGATCGCTGTAAGGAGGGGCCATTGTTCAGTCAACTGTTTTAAAAATGTTCTTACTGTTGGTAGAATAGCAACCAGCAAGCTTTTCATAGGATCGGTAATGTTGAAAGCTGTGAATATCCAGTCCACAATGTCAGAAAATTTAAGGAATCCCGTTTTAGGTTGAGTTTCTGACTGTAAAATTGGAGCACTTGGGATTTTTGGTGCCCCGGGGAGTGCTGGGAACTCCTGGTTGTATCTCAATTTCCCAAAACCAGGAGGTATTATCTTCGGATTTGTACCAGCACTTCCAGTTGATGAATTATTTTTATTTTGTACCCTTGTTTGGGACAACCTAGGACCCTTACGAGGAAGTTCAGGTGAGTTTTGATTAGGTCTTTTCCTAGAGTTTCCAAGCGGAGCCAAAGAATGCCCCTCGCAAGGGTCGTTAGGGGCGTTATCGTCAGTTGGCAAGAGAGCGAATGGGTTTTCGGAGATAAGTGGAACAGCTCTTTTAAGCATTTCTGCGTAAGAGCGTCTGGAGCGATCTTTGGCGGATCGCTTCAGTTTATCCGCGCGAAGTTTGTACGTTGGGCATGTCAAAAGTGCATGCGGATTCTCCCCACAGTAAACACACTTCTCAGCGGGCCTACTGCAAGTATCATCCGCATGGCGTTCCCCACATTTACCGCACCGTTGCTTGTTGCTACAGTAGGTGGCCGTGTGACCTAGCTGCTTGCAATTGGAACAATTCATGACCCGCGGTACAAACAGGCGTACAGGTAGACGAGCTCCTCCCACTTCAACGTAGCTCGGAAGTGCAGATCCGGCGAAGGTTACGCGAAACGAGTCTGATGGATAGTAATTACCATCTTCGATGGACTTTGAGTGCAATTGCTTGCACTCCAAAATCTTAACTGATTGAAGGTTAGGGTCCTTAAAGCGGCCAGCCCCATCATTCATCAGATCATCGACAGTTAGACCCGCATCACTTACCACACCGTCGATCTCCACATCACGAGAAGGGATGTAGACGCGATACTCCAGCGTAAAGAGGCTATTGCTAACGATATCATTGGCCTGTTTCAAGTCAGTAACGACTACGCGCAGTTTATCTGACTGAACCTTTTTAATCTCGGTTACGGCCGAGTAACGTTTTGTCAGCTCCCGTGCAACAGTTATGCTGTTTAACGGTTTATTTTTGGGCCGAAAGTATACCACCCAAGGACCAGCGGATCCATCCTGGTAAACCTTGACTCGGGGGGGCTGTGAGACATTGGGGGAAAGTGGGGGAAGTGGATCGACCATAACATTATCTGTCTCAGTATCAGATATACGTTCTTCTTCATAATATTCCTCTTCGGAGGGTGATCCTTCTGTTTGTTCCATTTTGTTGCGGGAGCAACACGCTCGACCGCACTGTTTAACTTAAATCAAAATAAAAAATCAAAAGCAATAAAAAGAAAAAAATCGATAAGAAAAGTAAAAAACGAAAAACTTCACCAGTTGGTTCCTGACGAGCTGGTAGGTGAATTGATCCTTCGTTTCTTTTATCCGTCACCCGCGTGACCTTCACACAGTAGAGCTGATATAGCTCGTCTAAACAAAGCCGTCTTTCAGGCAAGAAAAATGTTTAATAACGCACTTCACTGCACTACTTTAACTGATATCGCAGGTAACAATTATCACTCGCGGGACTGTTTATTAGTAATGCTTTACTGCAGCCTCTGCCACAGCAAGCACCTTCGTACCACCGAAAAAACTAAACCACACCGGAGAGAACAAAAAGCACTTGTTTCCCGGTACAAAGTTGGGTTACGAATGAGGAACATATTTTCTTAGTAGTAGTTTTCACGGACTATTGGCAATTTTTCAAACTTTTTCAAACTCTAGAAGAATAACTGATCTCTATTTCCTTTCCAAAAAATTCTCATGAGAATATCATAAGACAATTGCGAGTTCGAAATGATTTAAAATCTAAGCAGTATGATTAGTTCGTATATCGAATTTAGTTCCTTCGAGAGTTCGTTTTAGAAAGCACTCGTGATATTCAAATCAAAAACTTTTCAAAATTTTTATTAAACAATACTCTTGAAAAATAATTGTTATAACATTTAAATGTATTCTTTAAGCCTATTTCTTCTCCATACTATTTTTTTTTTGGCTTGGTTGGTGAAGAGTGTACTGGTGCCTAATGATAATTTAAACAAAGCAACGGCTTTTAATTTTGTGTGACTTCAGCCCGAAGGATTGAAGAAATGGGTCAAGATTATTTATATTGTGAATACAATACATACAACACACCCACTGCTATACACAATAAGGTCGACGCGAGTTATTCATCATGTAGCAGGTTTTGGTAATCTACTTTCATTCATCTTTTACGACATTCACGACATTGTACTACTTAAGAACTAGGTAAACATTACACAACGAGCTTATTATTTAATGCCTCCAAATGTGTACTCACTACCGGAAGGTGTTTGTCAAATAAATAAAATTGTTGTTTTTTTGTTCGCGTTGTTGCACTGCAGCACCAAATGCACTCGCTCAAACATGATTGCAATATGTTATCTATATCTATATTAAACGGCACCAGTTACGTTATAAAGCAAGTAGCATAATTTGTTAGTATTTGATTTTCAATTTCTACGTTTATGTAAAAATCGAAAAACAGTACATGTGCAACAGGCACGCACTTAGCGATAACGTACCCGGTTAAAGATATCCATCACTATAATGAAACTAGCACAAGTATAATCTCTATTTTGTTGGTACATATGTATTCGTCATTGCGTCAGGAATGCTGGCTAATTAGAGCTTTTATACGATCGAGCTATAATTCTCTTTTCAGTACATATTCTCACAGTTTTTGACGTGAACGTCGTACCTATTAACGGAAGGGAACTCTCCTACAACAGCCTATCCCATGATAAAATTTAGCACTCAGTAGTTTCCACCCATGCTCATTGTTCCCTTGATCATCATCATTTGGACGAAAAAAAAACAAAAACAAATTAGACATCGTCAGCTCGAAACGCTGCTAGCAAATAGTGCAGGCAGGCAACCGAGAAATGGAGGCAACGGAAATGTGTTGTTTATGAAACACCGTTTGTCATTTCCTTATGGCAGAAAGCAGCACAAAATATGCAAATAATGAGCCACCTAACAAACCCAAACAAAACTGACGTGGGCTGGTAATGGTTGTATTAACTGTTTCTTTTGTGATTGAATATCCAGACAAAATCCAGTGCCTCATTGTTCGCTGCTTACAATCATTCATTTGAATGCTGGCTAGAGTTTGTAATTTTGACCCCAAACAACATGATTTGATCATTAACCGTGGATGGAGCCTTTGTGAGTTTCGTTTATTTGTTTATGACATTCGTGATTATCTTTCACAAATTTTAAACCAATCGCAATATCAAGTACTGGACCACCAAATTAGATTTTTTTCTATTTTTTAATTCTTTTGCAATTTTTTTTTATTGGAAAGTTTTATGTTCCAGTAATCCATCATCACTCCGGATTTTTTAAATGTTAAAATTCACTCAAAATACGATTTGCAATTTACCAGGTCAGTTGAGCCGTTCATAGTATCAGCTCAGTTACGTCATCAAACGAAACTGCATTGAGCTAGTGTGTACTAAAGTATTGAAGGATCGTAATCTGTTCGGTCGAATGTAGTTGAATAAAAATCTGTCAAATATATTTATTCGCAGATTTTGACGGTTGGATAGCTTGTACTCTTCCCACCTTTGGTGGTATGCAAATCCACAAAACGCCCGCGGAATAAATCATCCACATGTCGATGGCCTGAGTGTAGCTCGATTAAAAATAAATCAACCTCATTCAAACGGTACGAGATGAGCAGTGGCGCGATGGTGGGCGAAAATAAGCCGTGCGTCGATTGGTCATCGACATTGCTGATGGTTGAACTGCATTCTCGTGGTGCATACAAATAAATAAACAGACTGGCGGACGAAGAAGCGGCAAATGGTGGCAATGACCGTCCGACTCGATGCGATCGGGTACGTACCTACTTCAATTTGAATCGGAAATTGATATTTCTAATCCCAGACGGAGACAGGCTAACTGAGGCACGAATCGCCGGCAGCAGCTCACATTTGTTGCAACTTGTTTGTCGTCGTAACCTGTTATCACACATTTGCACCTCGCTAGGATACTGCGATGTATATTTTATCATGTGCACTTTGTTTGCACGCTTTGGCGGCACATGGAAAAAGGGTTGCATTTCAGCTATTTCGGTATTTACTAAAATTAAACAAAAAAAGAAACATTTTCTAATCATTTTGTTTTTGTTTTATAAAAACCAGCTTGTCAACGTTGTAGTATCATATGCAAAACAGGGGTGCCATTCCGCATCTCGATTCGATAAAAATTCTATCGCATCGGCCTTTTTTTTTTCAATTTGTTTATTTGATAAGGCACGTATGCGTTAGCTTAAAGGTGCCATTTTTTCATTGTTTTACATTTTGAATTTCTTAAAACTAGGGGGATACACATTTCAATATTATTTTGTTTTATATAATAAAACTAAAAAAAAAAAACTACAGCTAACTTATACATATAAAAGAGGGTATAATATAATATTCGTAAGATTTGGGGGACGGGTCATTTGTGTGTTCTTTGTATAGTAATTCACTTTATGATTTTTAGAAGGGAGATTGTAGAAAAAATAATTATTAACTTAGCGGAACATTTCACAAGCTTATTAACTAGAGATAACTAGAAAGAGTGGTTCAAGATTAAGGGGAATTAATTAGGACTATTTTAAAGTAGTGGTACTGTTGCGCATTTCTTAACGACATTAAATATTGTTCAACTAAAACTAGAAGATAGGGGGGCACATAAATTTTGGGAAGATATTCAAGGGGAGAAGGGGGTGAAGTCATACATCTGTGTATCAGAGACATGGGAGGGTGGGTGGACAAGGTTGAAGGGGGGGGTGAGATATAAACTTTCAGTTTCCGGCATCAGGAATTAACGGCCAGGATTACAGATTCGAATGGATTGATCAACTGACACTAGAAGATAGGGGGGCACATAAGTTTTGGGAAGATATTCAAGGGGAGAAGGGGGTGAAGACATACATCTGTGTATCAGAGACATGGGAGAGAGGGTGGACAAGACTGAACGGGGGGGGATATAAACTTCAGTTTCCGGCATCAGAATCAACGGCCAGGATTACAGATTCGAACGGATGTATCAAGTATTGGGACGCCGGGCGGTTTTCCTCGAGCCGGCAGGGGTTCCTCCAGACGATTTCGTAGTACGGCTCAGATACGGATCGGGAACACACCGCGCTGCGCGTGTGATGTTGTACTGTAGATCTCGTGTTGTTGGTTCATTCGACAGATGTTTTGTCTCGTCTTGGAGTCGTATCAAACCATCGTTGGGGTACGGTAGGCGGAAGAGGGCACTTCTGGGAATGATAAGAGAAAAGATAGGGGCATTTAAATTTGGATATTGATGGTTTTGAGGAACGTGTATATAAGGGACATGTAGAGAATATCGCGGCTTGCTAGTACATCTCGAACCGGGACATTGGGTGATCTTCCTCGGGCCCGAAGGGAATCGAATAGTTGAGATCTGGCAGAACAGTACTCGGCACATGCCCAGACAACATGTTCGATTTCGTGATAACCGTTGCCACAAGCGCAGATACCGCTTTCCACGAGCCCAATACGCCGGAGATGTGCGTCCAGCGTGTAGTGATTGGACATGAGCCGAGACATCACGCGAATGAAATCCCGACCCACATCCATCCCTCTGAACCAAGGTTTCGTCGATACCTTAGGGATTATCGAATGTAGCCACCTTCCCAGTTCACCATTGCTCCATGATGTTTGCCAACTTTCGATGGTTCTCTGATGAGTAATACTGAAAAATTCGCTGAAGCTAATTGGTCTTTCATATATGTCACCTTGCAAAGCGCCCGCCTTAGCTAAAGAGTCCGCTTCCTCATTACCTGGAATGGAGCAATGCGAGGGAACCCAAACTAAGGTAATCTTGTACGATCTTGCAGACAAAGCACGCAGGCGCTCCCAGATTTTCCCCAGAAAATATGGAATGTGCTTTCTAGGTTTCATTGAACGGAGAGCCTCGATTGAGCTGAGGCTATCCGAGACAATAAAGTAATGATCGGTGGGCAGAGTATCAATGATCCCAAGGGTATACTGAATAGCAGCAAGTTCTGCGACGTAAACTGAAGCAGGATCATTGAGTTTGAATGAGGCGGTGAGGTTTTGATTGAATATACCGAAGCCAGTGGAGCCGTCGAGGCTTGACCCGTCGGTGTAAAACATCTTGTTGCAGTCGACTTCTCGAAATTTACTATGAAAGATGCTTGGGATCACTTGCGGGCGTATGTGATCCGGGATTCCACGAATCTCGTCTTTCATGGATGTGTCAAAGAAAACAGTTGAATCAGAAGCATGAAAGAGATTGACACGGTTGGGATAGTATGAAGAAGGATTGATATTTTGTGCCATGTAATCGAAGTACAAGGACATAAATCGGGTTTGAGAATTGAGCTCGATAAGCCTTTCGAAATTTGCAATTACTAACGGGTTCAAGATATCGCATCGGATGAGCAATCGATAGGAGAGTTCCCAAAATCGATTTTTCAGCGGAAGGACGCCCGCCAGCACTTCTAAACTCATCGTATATGTCGAGTGCATACAACCCAAAGCAATACGCAAACAACAATATTGGATTCGCTCTAGTTTGATGAAATGTATGTTCGCAGCGGAGCGGAAACAGAAACTCCCGTACTCCATCACCGACAATATTGTTGTTTGGTACAGCCTGATCAGGTCTCCTGGGTGGGCACCCCACCATGTTCCGGTTATTGTACGGAGAAAGTTGATCCTTTGCTGGCACTTCTGTTTCAGATACCTAATGTGACATCCCCAGGTTCCTTTAGAGTCGAACCAGACCCCGAGATATTTGAAAGTTGAAACCTGAGCAATAGTTTGACCCATTAATTGAAGCTGTAGTTGCGCTGGTTCACGCTTCCTTGAAAATACGACTAGCTCAGTTTTCTCCGTGGAGAACTCGATACCTAGCTGGAGGGCCCAAGCAGACAAATTGTCCAAGGTATCTTGCAATGGTCCTTGCAGATCGACGGCTTTGGGACCTGTAATAGAGACCACACCGTCATCTGCAAGCTGCCTTAGCGTGCAGGAATTGACAAGACATTCGTCAATGTCATTCACGTAAAAGTTATAGAGAAGGGGGCTTAGACATGAGCCCTGGGGAAGACCCATGTAGCTAATTCGTGATGTCGATAAATCACCATGCGAAAAATGCATATGTTTTTCAGACAGCAAGTTTAGCAAAAAGTTGTTTAGAGTCGGTGAAAGACCATGCTGGTGCAGCTTCTCAGAAAGAATTTTGATAGAAACTGAGTCAAAAGCCCCCTTTATATCTAGGAAAACTGATGCCATCTGCTCTTTGCTAGCATAAGCCATTTGAATTTCTGTTGAGAGCAACGCAAGACAATCGTTCGTCCCTTTGCCTTTGCGGAAACCAAATTGTGTATCTGACAGTAAGCCATTTGCTTCAACCCAATTATCGAGGCGAAACAAGATCATTTTCTCGAACAACTTTCGGATACAGGACAGCATCGCAATCGGTCGATACGAGTTGTGGTCGGAGGCTGGTTTTCCTGGTTTTTGAATGGCAATGACCTTCACTTGCCTCCAGTCATGAGGGACAATATTACCCTCAAGAAACTTATTAAATAAATTCAACAAGCGTCTCTTGGCAGAGTCTGGCAGATTCTTTAACAAGTTAAATTTGATTCTGTCTGGCCCTGGGGCTTTATTGTTACATGATAAGAGAGCAAGTGAGAACTCCACCATCGAAAACGGTGTTTCGTTCGCGTTATTGTGAGGGGACGCGGCGCGGTAGATCTTCTGTGCCGGGGCGGAATCCGGACAAACCTTCTTGGCAAAATCGAATATCCAACGGTTTGAATATTCCACGCTCTCATTGGTACAGTTTCGGTTTCGTAAGCGCCGGGCCGTACTCCAAAGAGTGCTCATCGATGTTTCTCTCGTTAGTCCGTCGACGAACCGGCGCCAGTAGCTACGTTTTTTGGCTTTTATCAAACTCTTCATGCGCGTTTCCGCCATCGCGTACTGTCGGTAGTTAGCTGGCAGCCCGTCGTCCCGGAAGGTCTTATACGCAGCGGCCTTCTCCGCGTACACGTCTGAGCACTCTTTGTCCCACCATGGATTGGGAGGACGCCCGCGTGAATTCGCGTCTGGTACGCGTTTAGTCTGAGCTTGAATCGCGGTATCGAGAATCAAGCCAGCCAGGAACCCGTACTCTTCCTCCGGAGGAAGCTCTTGTGTCGATTCTACTTTTTCGGATATCGCGGACGCGTAGCTCTTCCAATCAATATTTCGTGTGAGGTCATACGAAACATTGATTGTATTCGGTGGCCCTGAACCGTTAGCAATATTAATTACGATTGGCAGATGGTCGCTGCCGTGGGGATCAGAGACTACCTTCCACATGCAATCTAACCGCAGCGATGTCGAGCAGAGGGACAGATCTAAGGCGCTCGGTCGCGCTGGAGGGACAGGAATTCGTGTCATTTCACCCGTATTCAAAATAGTCATATTGAAGTTGTCGCAAAGCTCATGGAGTAGGGTAGATCGATTATCGTCATGAAGGCAACCCCATGCCGTGCCGTGGGAGTTAAAGTCACCTAAAACTAGCCTCGGTGCGGGGAGGAGTTCCGCAATATCGCAAAGCCGTCGGTGGCTAACTGAGGCTCTAGGGGGGATGTAGGTGGAAGCAATGCAAAGTTCTTTGCCTTTAATTCTGGTTTGGCAAGCGACAACTTCAATGCCTGGTGTCGAGGGGAGGTCGATCCGATTGAAAGAATAGCACTTTTTGATCCCCAAAAGTACTCCTCCGTAAGAGTTTTCTCGATCCAAGCGAATAATATTAAAATCGTGGAAGTGTAGGGTTATTTCTGAAGTGAGCCATGTCTCGCATAGGGCAAATGCATCGCATTTCAAATTATTTAGTAAGATTTTAAACGAATCGATTTTCGGGATAATGCTTCTGCAATTCCACTGTAGAACAGTGATTAAATCCTCGACCTCGTTCGATGAATTAGCCATCGAAGGATACAATCGCTGAAAGGAGGGGCCATTTCGCAGTGAACTGCATCAAGAATGTTTTTACTGCGGGGAGAAAGCTTATCAAGATACTTTTAAGGGGGTCAGAAATGTTTAACGCTGTAAGAATACGGTCCACAATGTCAGAGAAATTTATTAAGCCAGCACTGTTTTCTTTCTCTGGCTGAGATATGGGAACACTTGGGGTTTTTGATGTTCCTGGAAGTGCTGGGAACTCCTTTTCTGAGCTCAGGTTACTGAGACCGGGAGCGACTTGCTTCGGTTTTGCACCAGTACTTCCTTGAGTAGTTATTTTAGGGGGACCATGAAGAGACACCTTCTGGCCTTTACGACGAAGCTTGGAAGAGGAAATGTTCTTCCTTTTTCTACTACTTCTAGGCACAGCAGAAGATGTTCCCTCCTGGGGTTCATCACAGTCGCCTTCGTCAGTAGACAAGTTGGTAAAGATGTTCGTAGAGACAGGTGGCGTAGCTATCTTAAGCATTTCTGCAAAAGATCGCTTAGAGCGTCCCTGAAGGGAACGCTTAAGATTTTCCTCGCGCTGTTTGTACGCGGGACATGAAGGGAGATCATGTGGGTTTCCCCCACAGTAGAGGCACTTTTCGACATCTCTACCACAGGAATCATCCGCATGATTCCCACCGCATTTCCCACAGCGGGCTTTATTGCTACAATGGGAGGCTGTGTGTCCCAATTGTTTGCAATTAGTACAGTTCATGACCCGCGGCACAAAGAGGCGAACAGGTAGACGAACCTTGTCGAAAAGGAGGTAATTAGGCAGGGCAGAGCCGGCGAAGGTCACCCGATAAGAGTCTGAGTTGACGTATGTTTTCTTCCCGTCAGCTGCGACTGATGCTGAATGCAAACGTTTGCATTCCAGTATCTTCACTGGCTTAAGCATGGGGTCTTTGAAACAGCCAGTCCCATATTTTAGCAGGTCCTCGCAATTCAGACTCGAATCGGAAACGACCCCACTGACTTCAACCCTGCTAGCTGGAATATACACCCTGTACTCCCTCGTAAAGGGCTCGTATCCAGCAATATCGTTTGCCTGAGTTGAACTGTTAACCACCACCCGAAGCTTATCAGGCCGAATTTTCGATATTTCTGTCACGGCCGAATACCGATCCGTCAGAACTCGAGAAATCTGCAACAGATTCAAACACTTTTTTTCTTTGGTCCGAAAGAAGATCACAAATGGCCCGGTGGCCGAGCTCGGATATACCTTGAGCCGGGGAGCCGATTTTATTTCGACGTCCATCTCACCTTGAGATGAGCCGCCGTCAGGGGAAGTCATTTTTGCACGGGCCTATTGCCCAGTGCACGTTATTAAGACAACCAAGAAGGGGAAACGAAAACTAATACTTAGCTTGTGTATGTAACGGTATCCAGACGGCTTACTAGAAGAACACTGTTTCACTTCACTAACCGGCTAACGGTACTCGGAAACAGAAACACAAAAGAAGGGAAAAAATACTGAAACCTCAACTAGGCGCAGAGTGTGTAAATAACCTTGAACGCGGATTAACACTATTTGTCGCTATAGAGTGTACGGACCGATGACAAAAGACTTCTATCTCGACTGAGTGCTCGATAACGAATCAATCGCATCGGCCTTGTTTCGCATTATGGACTTCGATATGGGCTCAAGAGGTTTATTGCTGTGGACTTCCCTCGAAATTAAGTTTCGGTATATTTATTTAAAATCAGTCTTTAAATAGCCGTTTTGCCTTTCTCATATAGAAAGGTTATGCAATCGCTCCGAACATCGCCATTTTAACCGAGGCCACGAGGGCCGAGTCTCATATATGTATGTATGTATGTGTGTGCGTATGTGTGCGCGTGGCAAATAATGTTTCTAAGAGATGGTTGAACCGATTTGCCCAAGCTTAATCTCCAATGAAAGGTACAACAAGGTAGGGTTCGTCGCGGTTGCGGTAATTACCGCAACCGCGCGGTATTTACCGCACCCGCACCGCAAAATCTGGGGTGCGGTGAGACACTTTTTCCCGCAGATGCGGTGCGGGAAAAAGCTTTAACTGCGCGGTTTTACCGCAACCGCACCGCAAAAAAATAATTGATGAAGTGATAATTTTGGTTATTCTAAATTGATAAACAGACTGCTATTATGAAAGAAAATCGAGCTGTGTCCGAAATATTTTGATGCTATTATCTTACGACATATTTTGGACTAGTTATTTTGTACTTCTAAGTAAAACTTCACAAACTAACCATTTCAAACACATAAAATGCAAGATCCAAATAGAGCCCAAATTATTAGATCATCTAAAAATAATAAATTTGTACTCTTAAATCCAATTTAAAAGTGCATAACTTCTGTCGGAAATCTTATCAATTTTTCAACTGTGAATTTTGATTAAAGAAATTAGAGATAAACTAATTATGCTGGGACTTAAACACAACCCAATATAATTATCTTCATCAAACCAAACGAATTTGGAGTAATTAGCAGTAAAGGAGACAAATATATGAAAAGCGTCCAAAATAAGGAGGGGTTCAAATTAGGCTGATTATTCTATCATTCGTTCATCAACATCGTATTTCTATCTTCCATGATTGCTGTGTAAATTCAATGTGAATTGTTCTGAAGTCTAATTTATTGGACTCTTTCTCAAAAAGTATGATACATAACTTTTTTTCGCGTACTTCCATTCAAATTTACGATAGTTTTCTACCAAATTATGTCCTAATATTTTTTATTTAACAGTCCAGCACTCGCGCGAATGGTTCCCCGAATGAGCAGCCGCTGGTGCTGAAAGAAGATTTCGCTAGAGTTTCGGAAGGTGTTTCACAAAATACAACGCGCGTGTGCTGGAGGGTTAAGACTATTTTGTAGCTTTTTTGAAACTATTTTTTCCAAATACCACATCGTTTGACTCCCGTCCACTTTAATAGAAGTTTTTGCCATTGGCTCTTTGAGATAATAATAGAGAAAAATACATTAAATGCTAGAACTTTCGAACTAGCCTTTAGAAAATTACACTTCATACATTTTTAAAGGGAGCAATTTTAGTTTTTGAATGAGAATACATATGTTGCGGAAGTTAGAGCTTTGGGATATTTTGTCCATAAAACCCCCTATTTTTAATAGCATTTTTGCTACATGTTACAATTTTTTTTTGCAGTTTTTCTAATGTTCAATAATTCTGTACCGGTTGAGACCGGACTCCTGATTAGATGTAATGTATAGAGCATTTTTTTTGTCAAATATGGCGTCGTTCTTATTGATGAAATACAATATGTTTTTATTTCACTCTATTGAAATATATGCGCTAAGAATGAAAGATGGTTTTTACTACGTAAATGCGAAAATCATCCATATCATTTTCATATGTTATGTTATTCCATTCCATTATTCCATTTTTTCAATTAACTGAAGGTTTGCTAAAATAAAAGTTTCCCTATTACTGCAGTAGAACGTTTTTGAATGTATAATGTTTGCCTTAAAATGTACGGAATTTTATTAATAGAAAAAGGTGATTTTTTCGTGAACATTACAATCTGAGGAGTCTCTTAAAGTTAAATTTCATGTAAATAAGAATAACATTTTATTATGTATACTTTATACAAATGAACAATTTTTCAACACAATTTTTAAATATATGAAAATTTTACCGCATTTACCGCATTACCGCGCGGTGCGGTGCGGTAAATAAAGTGCGGTTGCGGTAAGCGGTGCGGTTTTATTATTTTTTTGCGGTTGCGGTGCGGACAATCCATTTACCGCCCACATCCGCACCGCAACGAACCCTACAACAAGGTTCAGCTGCTATTGAATTTTTGATTGATTGGAATTCCGGTTCCGGAGCAACGGGTTTAAAGGGCGAACACGAAATTATTGCGACACCGAAAATGTTATGCCAATTTTCTTATAATGTTTAAAATCAAACCAAAATTTTAGGGTAGTTTTATACATATATTTACTTCAAAAATCAAAAGAAAAGTTAATCGATGGAGCCTTGAGTGTAAAATTGAACGCATTTTCGCTTGATGCCCTCCATCAAAGTCTTTACAGTGTCATCCGGTACCAGTTTCTCAGTTTTTTCCATTTTCTTAACATGTCCTTCTCGTCTTTGACTGTCTTATTGCTCTTCCGAAGTTCCCGCTTCATCATTGCCCAGTACTGCTCCACCGGGCGCAGCTCCGGACAGTTTGGCGGACTCATGTCCTTTGGAACAAAATGGACAGAATTGGCCTCATACCACTCTAGGACACATTTAGAATAGTAGCATGATGCCAAATCTGGCCAAAATAGCGGAGCTTCGTCGTGCTGCTGCAAGAACGGCAAAAGGCGCTTCTCGAGGCACTCAGATTTGTAGATCTCGCCATTCACTGTGACCTTTGTCACGAAAAGCTCACTCCTCAGTCCGCAAGAGCAGATGGCCTGCCAAATGAGATATTTGGAGGCGAACTTCGACATTTTCTTCTTCTTAAATTTGTCGTCCAGTTCTACTTGCTCTTGCCAGTGAAAAACTCCAACCCCGGAATTTGCTTAAAATCGGCTTTTATATACGTTTCGTCGTCCATTACACAGCAGCCATATTTTGTCAGCATCTTCTCGTAGAGCTTCCGTGCCCGAGTTTTAGCCGTCGATTGTTGCCGCTCATCGCGGTTTGGGAAGTTCTGTACCTTGTATGTATGTAGTCCAGCTCTCTTCTTTGCATTCTGGACGTAGCTCTCTGACATGCCGATCTTTTTAGCCAAATCACGGCTTGAGATGTTTGGATTTGCTTTAATCATCCGCTTCACCTTTCCCTCCGTCTTTTTGTTCTCCGATCCCGGTTTTCTTCCAGCTCCTTTGCCGAGGTCCAACGCCAACCGCTCCTGGAACCGTTTCAACACTCTGGAGACGGTTGAATGGTGAATATTCAACATTTTCCCAACTGCCGGTGCGACAGGTCAGGAAAATCCAGGTGTTTGGAAAGAATTTGTTCTCTCGACTCGCGTTGGTTCAACTCCATTTTCGTTGAATCGAAAAACACGACTTCGAGTTATACAGCATGTAAACAATACACATCACTGAGAAAGTGTGCAAAATTTGGTTGATTTTTACCCAATGGTAAAAAAGTTATGCCCTGTTGAATGTGTCGCAATAATTTCGTGTTCGCCCTTTAAGAGTGCGGTAACACAGAAAATTTTCATTTAAACCCCACGGAAATCTTGCCAAACTCCTAAGTTAATGTCCCATCTATTTTTCAACGAATTCTTTAGCGATTTTTTTGAAACTCCGATTAACTGCTAATGAATTTTATTCAGATCTTGCTTTTGGTTCCGGAGTTATAGGTTGGTTAGTACGGTTCCCATATAAACCGTTACAATCGAAATACTTCAGAGGTTAAAAATCTACTGAAATGGGCATCAAACAAGTTCGCTTCGCAAATTTTGATCACTGATGACCAAATATAGATTCTTTAGAGTTATTGGCCAATCTCCACAATCCCGGAAGTTCCAGGACTCGAGCATATTTCAGATTCAAATTCACATCGCTTATTCGGTATTAACTGAACCGATTTTCACAAAACAAGTATCAAATAGAAGGTGAAACATGCAGTTGATTACACCCCTCATCAAACCCACCTTCACTTTCAAAGTCTCCATGGTCACATTGACCACCATAAAAGATCAAATATTGTCACTCAATTTTCTCAGAGATGGATGAACCAATTTGCACAAACATAGTTTCAAATGAAAGGTATAACATAGTTTCAAATGAAAGGTATAACATAAAAGGCAGTGTCGTCGTCGTCGCACGGAAAAAATGTTCCCAAAATCGTGAATAAAGTGCCATGAATTCTGGAACAATCATGTTTTTACGTTACGAAAGCAGGACCATGAACAAAAGTCATGTGTTTTATAAATTTGTTCAACTTCCATTCGGTAATGCTCGCTTAACGCTTTTATTATTGAAAAAAATTTGTTTTTATTTTGTGAACTTCAGTCATGGTTTCCGCAGTGTCATTACCAAATAGATTTTCTGTACGTGAGCTAGTTCACAGCTCTATGAACATTATTCATAAAACCAAAGGTTGACTCATGATGATATTCATAGATTTATGAGCATTGGTTCACAAAATCAAAATATTCGGGATATTTTCTCGTGAGCTATTACAAGAAACTCGGAATTTTATTCATGAATTCATTCAATCCTCGTCAACTAATTCATGATTCCTAATATAATAGTTACGATCCAATATCCGTTCTCGTGCATTAGGTAAAAAATCATGCAGTATTATTCATGTATTCGTAAACTTGATCATGATTCCTAGAATAATAGTAACGACTGACCATGCGTGCCCGTGAAATAAATCATAAAATTTTGAAATATTATTCAAGTATATGTGAACTACTCACGACTTGCCATTCATGATCGTTAAATAATTCACAAAATCATCAAATATTATTCGTGAACTACTTCATGATTACTAATATATTATTCACGATTCAATATCCGTGTTCATGGAATAGTTCACAAAATCATTAAATATTTTTTCATGCATTCGTGAATTGGTTCATATTACCTAGTATAATAGTCACGACTATTCGTAATCGTGAAATAGTACACAAAATTATAAAAAATTATTCATGTATTCGTGAATTGGTTCACGTGCTCATCAAATAGTTCACAATTCATGAAACATTATTCATGGATTCGTAAACTAGCACATGATTCCTAGTACATGAACGGGTGAATGACCTATTAGGTTAAAATCCGGTCAATAAAATCAATCAATCAATCAATAAATCCTAGTACACTATTTACGATCTATTTTGTGTCCTTATAATGTTTAGAATATATTCTTAATCATTTTTAATTTCATGTAACCAGAGCTTTCACCATTCATTCAAATTCAATCCGAACGAACCACAATACAGCTCAGTAAAACGCTTGCCTTCACCCCAACCGAATGAATTGCCGCTATGGATACCGAAGCAACAACACGAGGAAACAGAAACAGGAACGAATATATCCACACACGCTTGCATAAGCACGTATCATTATAATGATGAACAGTTGTGAGTATCATTGAGAGAGAGGATATCAGTATTCTCTTCTCTCTTGAATAGTGGTTCCTCGTTGCTTGGTTGATTATTTAGTGAAATTGGTTCAGGAACATACAAGCTGTTGAACCATTCAGATTCATTGTGTAATGCTGAATCTGAATATAAAATTCTTCTGGCCATATTAGCGGTTTTCAGCGTCTTTCGCTACGTCAGTTAAGAACATATGGCTTGTGGAGCGGACATTAGGCAACAGGTACCGCTTATTGGATTCTGCTGAGGTTTGAGGGGAAAAATTGAACTTGTGTTCACGATGCATTATAAATTTAGGGAAATCGTGGATAATCAAACATCGATATGCATTTATCAGTTTTTTGGATGTTGGTTCCTCAGACGATTCAGCCCAACACATATAGGTTCATTTTTTCTAACATTGTATCTCTAGCTTACGAATATTTGGAATTTTATAATCGTGAACCAAAGCGAAGTGGTTATAAGCTTGGTTATAAGTTATTCGCATTTAACAAGGACAATATATGTTTCAAACTATGATGTACTACATTCTTTTCCTAAATGTTGTACAGACAGGTGAAATGTTAACAAATATAATATTAACCACAAATTCGATGAGCAAGATTTATGACTCCTGATTAAATTGGATGCCTTCTAACGGAGTGTTTAAAATGTACGGCATATTGTGGAATATTTAATAATCAAAAAAATACTTCGAGCTTCGTCTAAAGTTGAGCAGGAATAGCAAAATTACACATGCCTTTTAATCTTTGGGAAGAAATTAGTATCCCGCTTTAATGCTTTAGTGATCTGAACAGATTAGTTCGCTGCAATTATTCCGAGCTTGGCGAATAAAGTTTTATTCGGAATATCCTCCAAATGAATCTTGACAGTTGACTTTAATGCCTTTATTCTAAGTTAGCCGAGATTTTTATTGTAACCAGGCAACCAAAAATGTTTTCAAATATTGTTTAAATGGAAAAAAATCACACTATATTTTTTTCCTATTCCATCAACATTACTATCCTATCATTCAAAATTAGTCAACTAGTTAATAAAAACTTGATACAATTTAACAAATTGCATTCATTGACATTTAAATCAAACATGATTTACGAAATTCACAGTCATGTGAAATTAAAATTAAATCTAAAACATTTTTGATGCTCGTATATGTCAGGAGCAGAACACGTAATTTTTTACGATTTTTCTAGTTCTGTGTAATACTAAAAAAAAACCCCTGAGTTGAACTTGAACAACGACTGGCTTATGAATATTTCAAAATATATTGTATTCCATAAGACAAATTGTTTTTGGTTTAATAATTGGATGTCTTCCAAAACTCGTTGAAATGTAATATGCAAAAGTATTCTGCGTATTAATGATTTTTTTCAGAATTGATAATTTACTTTTTCAAAAGTTACAAAAGTTTTTCTGTGATCGTTTTTTCTGGTCATGTCTACCCACGCGGGAGCCTTGACCAAGGCTTGGGGAGCTTGACCAAGAGAATTTTAAAATATCAGAACAAAAACCAATGGCATATAACATGCTGTTATCTTTTCTTCCCATATTGTTGAGGTTCTTAGTACTAGTTAAAAATATAAAACGATTGTATTTCATGAGCTTTGATTTTTTTTAATGCATTGCTTTTTTGGATTAACTGTACTGATTACATTGCAGGTTCACGTGTCACAAAATCAGCCATAAAAATTATTAGTGTATCTATCTATGGTGTCCTTGAACGATTGATTGAAAAAAATGTCTCTTCTTTTTGGAAACAGGAACGATTTTTCCAAAAAAAACACCATTTTCACCTGAAAAAAATTATTAACAAATCCATAACATTAATATGAAAATTTTGACGAAAAAATGGAATCGTTCAAGGACACGGCAGTTAAATTACGAACAAGCAAAAATAAAGTTTTGAAATCCGTTGCAAACTCTTTCGGCACTCGTAGTCACCGCAAATATCGTGATAATCGCGTTTAAAGTTTCAAATATAAGCGTAAGGGAGCAAGATGAAAAACGAAATGAAGAAGATGAAAAATTAGCTGATGGGATCGAAACAAATATAAAAATATAAAAAAAATTAAGTACCAAATGGAACACGTTATTAATAATTGTTGAATTTCGTGCTTGGTAAAGTCTCCCCATATTCCCTTAACCCTATTTGTATTTTCACAATTCGACAGATTCAATAGGTTGAAGACAAAACTAAAAAATATTGCATATGAAAAGCGCACAGAACATGTAGGTTCTCGAATAAAAATAATAAAAGACAACAAACACATTCTCGTTATGAGCGCTGTTCTCCGGGGCAGCTGGGCGGCATCATTTTTCGTACCTACATTCGCACCCAGCAAGCAAAGAGAATCTGGGTGCCTATGTACAGCTTGCTATGAAGAACGAATGATGCATAGCAGTTGATATCTCTTCGAATGGGAGAGAGAATGAGCAACGGGTACTATTACGCTATGCTCATATACCTACACTATAGAACAGCAATGATTCACCAGCCTCGGTGGTGGTGAACCAAAGCCGTCAACTCCGCAGCTCAGTGGTGAATGGTTCAATAGGGTGTATGTTCGTGAAGCTAAGAACGAATGAAGAGTGTTCGTTCTTTTTCAGCTGATTCGTTTTCCAAGCTCTGCATGTAACATTTCATGCAAAATTCGTGGGTATTATAAAATGTCCAGCTGCTAGCGATAAGTAATAGGTACGAGCAGTGGATATAGGAAAGCTGTTAGAGCCTCGAACATAATTATTCGTTTGATGAGGTTCAGTGTGATATCTTGATAAAAAAACGAAAAATGCGAATAAAACGGCTGATATCATGAACATGAGTCACATTACTCCACGTGTCAAATTTGAATGTGGGCTCTAGAATAAAATATCATGATAACGCGAACAGAAATTACGAAAATCGTCACTAAGATCCTGAAATCATGAGCATAAATTGCACAACTCGTGACAAAAATGTCAAAAATCGTGAAATCAAGAACATAATTAAACATTCTCTACTCGTGACTAAAATATCACGATAACGTGAATAGAAATTACGAAAATGATGACAGTTCCTGAAATCATGAACATAAATCTCATTACTCGTGATATAAATATCAAAAATCGCGACTAAGATCCTGAGATCATGAACATAAATCACTCTACTCATGACTAAAATATTGCGATAACGTGAACATAAATTACAAAGTTTGCGACTAAGATCCTGAAATCATGAAGATCCCGCCAATCTGACATAAACATCGGATGGTAAACTTATGAATAAAATAGCACGGTAACGTGATGAGTAACAGCAAAAATTGCGAAAAAGCTCCTAAAATCATGAACATCGATTGTATGTCAGCTGTGTATTCCCAAATTATGAACAAGACTCATAACAAAAACTAAACTCGTCCAGGGAGCAACAACAGTAACACAACCAAACATTCGAATGTAACGCCGTGTATATATTCGTGGCGAATTAGTTTTTGGGAACACAAAAAGTTTCATGAAAAAATTTATTATTTACAATTTCGTAAATCGTTCAGATAACAAAATCGTGATCTTTTATTCATGAATTTGTGAACGGCTTTTTTCTGTGCGTGCATCGAGCTGAACAATGAGCCAGACTGTTGACTTACAAGAAAGTAATGGCTCCAACTCGAGACAATAAGCAAAACTAGTCGGTAAGCAAACGACCGTGGAAGCTGCGCATGAAGATACTGGCGAAGTTTGATTGTGCGGTACAAAAATACGAAACGGACGTCAAGGTAGACTTTAAACAGCATTCTGAACAGGAATTTAAACATGCTCAGCTGTCGAAGTTCGAAAAGAAATATCACGTGTGGCAGGCCATCTGTTCCTCCGACTTGATCAGCCACATTTACGACGAAACCGAAAGCATCAACGAGGAAATTTATGTGCAGAAGGGTCTGTTGCCTTTCCTCAAGCAACACAATTGTTTCGTTCTGTTTTGGTCGGATTTTGCTTTTTGGCATTACCGAAAAACACACCAGAGCTCCGTCTAATGGAAAAAATTGGGTAATCGACAAACGGAATCACACATTCTTATTTGTTCAATTTTTTATCGTAACACTCTTTTGCACAGGCATATTGCATGCGTCTTCGTATGATTTGAAACCTCTCCACTTCCATGCATTGGGCAATATATTAGACAAACTAGGAAATACCAAAGTGCTAACCGCGGAATCTGGACTCAGTCAGAACGAATGTTATAGATATTTCGAACAGGAAATACACAAAAAATGAAACATCTAGCTTCTCATTTTTATGACTATATACTTAGGATTATCACTAATCCTCTACCATTTTAAGAATTACTACGGTTGATTTTTCTATCTTATAAACCAGGCTACTCTTTTAAGAAGTTCAATTATCTGACATTATCGTTAAACTGATAGCAAAGGTATAGTATTTGACCAGCTAAACTTATGGTTGGACATTAAAACCGTTCGCTTTCATTAGTGTGTCAGTAATTCAACCTTGAACTTTCACATATTATTAGTATCGATTCGGTATACGATACTACCTCTTCGTATGCGATCACCGGAAATTGCATTGCATCCGATAACTTCCGGCGACTGGCTGGCGCTTATGCTCCACCACATAACGCACATAAACACGAGCAAGGAATGGACAGCATCACAACATGAAACTAAATTGGCTATTCCCCTAGAAACTAACTGCCGGAAGCAGGAAAGTAGGTTATTGGGTATCCCTCGTGCAGTAGTGATTGCTTCGTTCCATAAAAGTTGCCACTCTGGAAATAACAAACCCATCACTCCTAATGGAAACTCGCTTTATCCGGGCTGCCAGTGAAACCGACGTTGTTGTTTTCATGACACTTCCTTCGAACAGTCAGGTGAAACACAGCTCTACTTTTCTGCGATATTGTGATGTTTTTCAACTTCTCGTACATGTAGAATACACTCAGGCAACAGCAAACGGAAAATCAGAAAAAAATCAGCTTTTCATCTCCGAAAGCCTACTTCCGACTCATCGCAAGCAATTCTATACATATTTAGCTACATATGTACCTGCCTCTGAGTTGAAAGATGAAGACGACTTCTTCAGGATTTGCACGTAAGTGAGCTTCGCTATGGGGGGAAAAGTTTCTAGGGCATCAAACTGCTTCACTCGAACAGACAGGCATCAACAGGCGAAGACCGTCCTCAAGCGGTAGACAACATGCGAACAGTTGAAGTGACTGCCAGCATGGCTATGTTGCATTAGTGTGAGAGGATTTGGTTGCTGTTCAAAATGGTAAATTTGCCTTCCATTTGCTTTAGTGGGACTAGTCCAAATGTCACGCGGATGGAAAAGGGTCCGTAGCAAACAAATCTCAGCAGTTCGGATTCGTGCTGACGAAAATTCCCAACAAGAATCCATTCTAATACGGAGGTCCCTAAAGTCGTGAATAAAGTGAATTCTGAGTCAATCACGTTTTTGCGTACGTACACGAAGATCGTGTGTTTTATGATTGTATTCAATTTTTCTTCTGTAATTTCTGCATAATATTTTATTTGTGGAGATATCTGTTTGTTTATGTATGTCAGTCAAGGTTTCTGTCATGTTATAACCAAACAGATTTTTTACCCGTGAACTAGTTCACAACTTCATGAATATTATTCAAAAGCTAAACCCTTAATTTTCTCCATAAATTTAGGAACATCGTTTACGGGCAGACTGTACGACTGAAATGATCCATGATTTTTTAAATCTTGATCATAATCTAGATTTCATGGTTATGAATAAGTTAACAAAATCAAAACAGTTTTGATACGTTCTCGTGAAATATTTCACGAAACTAGGAATGTAATTTATGAATGCATTTTTGCCTCGTGAACATATTCATTATCTCTAGTATATAAGATTCGACTAATGAATAGTGCTCGTGCAATAATTTAATGTCATTGACTTAACAGGAATGGAATAGAATACACTTAAAGTGTTAGTTGTTTTAATGTAAGTTAATTGGAAAATAAATTAAATGATTTTTTTCTTATACGAGATGCATGTCTTCTTAATCTAATAGCCAGCAAGAAGTGAAATTGGACCTATCTAACTTAACACCAAGCAGTTGTTTGTTTCACGAACACAAGTTAATACGCTTTGGGATTTGTCGTTCATCAGGAACTAAGTCAGTGCCAGATTTATCTCTATATCTATTGTATAAAACACTATTTTTGGTAAAGGTCGCCTTTACCGCCGAATATAATTCATTATATTTTAGATAAAATGTTCAATATTGTATTCTAACAATTTATTTTTCTATGATTTTTTCCAGGTAAGATTGCCGTTAAATGATCACTTCGAAGAACAACTTACATTAACTGTAATTATTGGCAAGGTAAGAGCATCGGGATTGCCATTTCTTCGAGTGAATAAAATAGTTTTTCTCATATATAGTTTCGGATTAGAAAAACCTAGTTCTAGGTTAGGCGTTTGGGAATTAAACCCAGATCGGCCACGTACTAGTTGAGTGCCTTACCAGTTACGCAATGATTTTTTACGGTGACTATGCACCACGAATAGATAAACAATTCAGCAAGCTTCACATAAAAACGTCACTCGGCACAAATTAGCTCCTCATCATGTTCTTTCCGCATCATTAATTTTTCACATCGAAGAGTGCGCTTGAATGAAATAGCACGAAAGGCAAAATGTGGCATCAATCGAATAAATCAACCAATCAAGGCCAGCCCCCATGGGGGCTTCCAGCTCCCTCAACAAAACAGTGCTCCCATTGTAGCTAACTGACTGGTTGACTGACAGGCCTGACAGTGTACCGTTCATCCGAATATGTAGACACAAATGAGACTGTTTGTGTGAAAATGTAAGAGGAAAATTTTCACCTTTACCGATTGGCAGAACATTTCGCCTTCATTCGTCGTGAGCACAACACCGTCGTAAGCACAACAAATCCTTTTCCAAGTGATACCGAAATCAGGGCAAACAAGTGGCAAGCCTTCTCGGAAAATTACGGATGCAACAAAGGATAATATTTTATGCTCATTTCTTTTCGGTTCACCGGAACATCAAATTAGTTATGTGAGCCGAAATGAGCACTGCTTTGTATTTGCTTTTAAATAAATATTTTTGTGTGCTATTTAAGCCAGATCATGAGAAATTTTCACGCTTGGAATATGCGCATTAGACTGGTTCAATTTTTGAGTTTTAGCTCCACCAGGCTTTACTGATTCCTTTTATGGCCCTTAGTAATTGTGCAAATTTTGGTACCGATCAGTTGTGTCTACGGAACCTCCAAAAATTCCAAAGTTTATATGGAAATTAGTATGGAAAATCGGGTAAAATTAAAAATAAATCCTTAAAATACACCTCATAAATCTATTCATGAGAAAACCTTATATTTCTAAAGGTATTCTTCTACTGAACACATTCGTGGAACATTGTAAGGTTGTGAAAATTCGCTGAGAAAAGTTATTAACTAAAGAAACACCATGGCTTCAAAACAAGTGGATTTTATTATTAATCATAGCAACCCTGTTTGAATAACTGCATCTGCCATACGGGAGCCTAGTTTAAACTTGTATAACGATGAAGCTATTCAAACAGGGTTGCTATAATTCAATAATAAAATCCATTTGTTTTGAAGCCATGCTGTAGATCGAATGTACTTTAGTGACAAGATATGAGTGGACACGTTTGAAATGCGCTTGGAATTGCTCTATAAATTCCCTTGCTAGCGGAGATGAATAGTGACAAATAATTTGAGAGAGTACCTTCCCGAGCAAAAGAAAATAACTTAATGATAACATATTGTGTTCTCTGGTTATCACCAGTTTGATAACTAAATTTGTTATCAATTCCGTTGATTTAACAGCCAACATAACAAAAATGATAATAAAGTTTTGTACCTTGGATATAAATATAATACCAAAGTAAGTTATCATTGATGGCATATTGATAACAAATTGTGCTATACATTTTATGTTATCGAATAATTCTCCCAGTTATCATTTTCATAAAAGTGCGTATTGATGATAACTGGTTGTTTAACGTGTTTTCATTAGTTGTTGATAACTTGGTACTCTGTATTCACAATCATCACTTATTAGTTTTGATATATTCATTGAAAATGGGGGAATCCGGGGATATTCGAACCTACCTTAGCAAATCTCCCTTTCAGGTAGATAGATATGAATGATTTTTTCGGTTAAAGGTCTTCACTGTTAGTTTGAAACCTTAGCTACATTTTGGAGCCATAAAAATTCATTTGCACCCCAAGTAACCAGAAGTTCGGATAATACTTAAAAATCTCACTTTAAAGTTCACATAAAGTTCTTAGCGAACTTTCAAGCTGCTTACGCTTGAATGGAACTTGAAGTTGCTATTAGAACATAAAACGTATCGCAAAATTACTTAAAAAATTACTTAAAACGTGAAGCTTATGCAGCTCCTATATACGAACTTTGGGTTGCTTGGGACCACTCCATGGCAGTGCTAGGCAACGATATTGTTTTCTTCAACTTCAGCAGTCCATCCAATTTGATTTGTTCGTCGTAACATCGCACCATTTTCCTTTCTATTCTATGTACTTCTGAAAGAATCTGAGTCGGTTGAAGACTTTTTGTTTTGGTTTTCCTCAAAGTTTCTAGCTGTACATACACGGTGCTTTTTCTAAGAAATGTATCTGTGTATCATTAGAACATGAAACTTTTCTGTAAGACAATCGGTGTTAGGTGTTTTCGTCCCGTTCATCTGACCCATACGGCACAAAAACTTTAACTAAATTTACATTTCATATACGAATCATGTTTTTCCACCGACGTTTTCATATTCGACGTCGTGGTGCATGTTCTTCTTCGCTACGAAGCTTCCTGCCTCGGCTAAGGAATTAAACGTTATTAGTATTACTTTTCTTGTATGATGTAGCTGTATGTAGAAAACTTCTGTAAGAACAAGTTCCATTGTCACCTTGATCAACTTTCCACCTCGTGCACTGTAAGTCTAAGACGGGTCTGCGACAAGTCAAACGCTATTGTGTTCTTCCATAATCTATATGTTACACTTATACGTTGGAACGGTACGGCACATGTAGTATATTTTGTTTGTATGCTGTTCGCAAGCGCTGGGCTTTTTGACTGCTGATCTCAGGGTGTCGACTCATTCCTGAATATGAAATTCCCTGATTTTCCAGGCTCTTCCAGACCTTTTTATGAATTTTCCAGAGTGCTGAAACAACCAATTAAATTCACATTTTTCATTTTCTTTATTTGAGTTTACAACATGTAGTTCGCACAGATAGTTTGAAACAATTTTCTCCTTAATGGAGAAAAAATTGTTTCCTCTAAGGAAAAATATAGCATAGTGCATCTTGCATTGGCCTGCTAAGCCAAACCAAATGTCTTGATTTCATTAGTTCTTATCAGCTTAAAATGAGCTTTTTTTCTTGCGGGATATCTAGCTTGACTAGGGGTTTGCTTAGAAATACAAATTGTGTCTCCGTTTTTTGGAGCTAGCTTCAATCCGGCGCACAGTGGCAGATCTTCGAACAAAAGTCGAACAAAACCTAAAATGTTGTCAAATTTGGCTGAAAATCACAAGTTAAGCTAATTTTTATGTGCTGAATTCATTTTTGATGTCGAAAGTCATGAAATATTATATATTGAATTGTTTCATTCAGTGTCATTGAACCTTTCTTATGACTATTATCTCATTTTTATGATAGATTTCCCGTTACTGTTCATCAATTTCAACAATATCATAAAAAATGAAGAACACTACTTTATATGCATTGTATAACGTGTTGGTTTACTATAGATTTTCTAATTATCTTGCACAAAACACCTTGCGGCTCCATAGCAGAAACAAAACTTTAAAATCTCCTTAAACCAGTTTGCGCACCTAGGCGCAGAACGAGACCATGTTATTCGAAAAGTAGAAGTAATTTCCTATAAGTATGTGACCGATTCGAAATGTTTCGCCTGATTGTACAGAATACATTTGTGGAAAAAGTATTTTTGATCTGAGCACCTCAAAAGTCATAGCTCCAAGCAAACTTAGTTAAAATATATTATAATCGCAAACCAAGTTCTTTCATTTCTCTATAAAATGAAACTAGAGCAACATGCATTTGAAGTGAGCATAGAAATTGTGGTTTCAAAAACGAAAATCATTAAAAAGTTCGGACATTGCTACGTTTAAACTGCTGTTAAAAATCCTATTCGCATCCAATGATCATAAAATTTTGAATATGTATCATTCAATATATGAGATATTTAGAAAAACATATAAAATATCAATATTTCAAACATAAGTTTTTGGGGTTTCGTCCGGCCTCCAGCCACTGTGCGGCGCTAGCTTAGTTAACTAAGTTAGTTTCGGATTATGATGGAATGAAGTCGAAACGCAAATTCCACAACTAATTTAATTATAGGTTTTGTGCTCTTCACGCGCCAAGATGATTTTAAACAAAATGCTCCTTAATGGAGAAAAAATAGTTTTTACCAAAATTGTTTTCCATGCCTAATGCGTTTCACAGTTTGCCCAAACCCTGCGACAAACTATTCTAAAACCTTAGTTTTAGTGAAATGGTTGCAGTGATTAATTTCGCTTGACAATTATTTCCTTTTTGAAGCGATGAAAAACAAGAAAATGTCACCAGAAATGTTAAAGAGCTTGGTTTTGCAACCGTTTTTATTGAAGACCAAAAATCTCTACATCTAATGCTCCCCAAATTAAAGACCATTATTTGAAGCACCTTAAAAAACTTTTTTATGATAACTTCTTGAATATAGTAGATTTTGTTTCAGTATGGTATAGAACAGCGATTCTTAACATTTTTCGTGCCATGGACTCCTCCAAAATTACACGGTTTAACATCGATTTGTATACTATCAATATATTATTTGCAACATGTTACGAAAACATGCTCGAAATTACATCCGTAAATAAATATTGGGTTATAGTTTAAAAAGGTATTATTTTTCAAGAACGTCCATATCTTTTTGAAAACACTCGAGAATAAAATATTCGTTAATAAGAGCTACGTATTGTGACGATTAGAAGAACTTAATCTAAAATTTCCAAATTGTAGGATTCATATTTGAAAACATATAAATAAACACAATTTTTTAGAGGCCATCTAAATATAACGAGCTTTAGCTTCTAAAGTTTTTCAAGAAGCAACTCCACAGCTTTGCTGATAAGCTGTTTATGTTTATACAGGTCGGATTCGATTATCCGGGGATTCGATTAACCGGGGATTCGATTATCCGCGATTCGATAATCCGGGGAAAATGATTCGATTATCCGGGTGTTTCGAAAAAGATTCAAATTTCAACTAGAATGTCTGATTATAGTGCAAATTCGATCACTGCAGTCAACAAAACTTTTTTGGGGATCTCTAGGGTTAATCTCCTCACAAATTTTGGCGTACCTCAAAAAAATCTTATATATGGGTTATTCTGTGCAAAGTGGCCAAAAAACCAAAATTTGGAATCAACCTACACGAATTGGAACCAAAATTTTTAATAAATTGTTCATCTAGAGCCAATATATAATATCCTAAATTATTGTGTCATTTTTAACCACCCCTCGGTCCATGGGTACACTCCTGATTTTAACAAATTGTTTCAAAAAATAGTTCTAGAGAAAATTTTCAATAGGACGTAAGTAACATTGAGAGCCTCTCTTTGTTTACTTTCTCTTTCGTTTATTACGACGTCATTACAACACTTTGTAGTAATTTTGCAGTACATATCGAAAGCCGACAGTTTTTACTACAATATTACGCAAAGAGTAGAGTAGTAAATGTTGAAATGGCCGAGTAATGAACAGAAGAGAAAGACCTCAAAGAGAATCTCTCATTGTTACTTACGTCCTATTGAAAATTTTCTCTAGAGTTGTTCTTTAGATTATATCTCTGGTACTCTTTGCACTAGAAATGTTAGTTTTTACGGCAACTAAAATTACATTTTTCTTGTAATACACATATCGGTTACTGCAGGCCTTTTTACACATAAAATGTCATTATACTTATTCGGTCGGTTTCTGTCTCTCTCTTGGGATAATGATGACATGCTGTTCAGGATCCTGTTTGGATACTTTTTAGGATTCTGATCGAAGTTTTCTTAGCATTCCGATGGAATCTATTTCAAAATTTCAATTGAATCCTTATCCGTATTTTTAATATTTTTTTCTCTGAATTTTGATGAATCCTTCTCAAAATTTATGTTCCTATTTTCAATGAAATCCGGTGTAAAATTTTGATGATTATCCTGCTTTGAGTTCCAGTGGACTTTGACACAATATTGCTCTTCTTTATTATCCCCCTTAACAATTGATTCCTGCTCAGAATTTCAATGGCATCTTTAACCCATTCATGCCAATGTTGTTGATATATAACCACGTTTTTAAACGACTATAACTTTTGATTTACACAACGTATGTTTACAATGACAAGTAAGGCTAATAACTGGGACTAATATCTTTCATTCGAGCAGTAACAGTTATAAATATGATGAGTAGAAAAAAAGTTATAACAATTAATCCGATTGGGTTCCGCTGAAACAGTGCTGCCAGGGATAGTTTTTGTTAATGGTGAAAGTGAAATTTTGGAATATTTTCGAAGCCGTAGCGTGTAAATATTATTGGAAACTGATAGAATTTTCTAATTTAGACTGGCTTCAACTACCTTTTTCATGAAATTGGACTATGATGTTACAAAGACAAGGATTTCTTTTTGGATGCACAATGCACCCTCTTCTAATTAAAATGAGTGTTAAAAAAACGTTAGCTGTTATATGTAACACCACCACGTAAATTATACTAGAGACAAGAAGCAGACGACCCCCCGTTTACTAACTTTATTTTTTTCTAGTCTACGAGTAATCGAATCATTTACCCCAGAAAACTGAAGCCCCAGGTAATCGAGTTAGTCTTGTATTACAGAAGATACACCTTATTAAAAAGTTTGTCTTAGAATTCATGCGCAAATAGCTATAAACAACTGATACCTACTATTAACTCATTACGAATATAAAACGCATTGAAATTCTGAGAAATCGACTAGGGTCAAAATGGGTACATTTACATTTACCGTGATAGGAACATTTAACCAGACAATTTTATTTCTATTTTTTTCGCGTATAAAGCTTACATTCATAACATAACACAAAAAAAGTTTTATTCGATTATCCGGGTGATTCGATTATCCGTGGTGAGATTTTTTTGAAATCCCCGGATAATCGAGTCCGACCTGTAATTACTTATCGTTCTTTCGCTGAAATCAGAAATCAATTTTTACAATTACACAATTGTTGAATTAAAGTAGTATTAGAAGAACAGCTCATGTTAAAAAGAAGAAAAATATCCACAAAATATTGAATAATTACAAATATTGTACATAAAAGAAAGAATAACCGATATTTCATGTATTACAAAAATTAGATTCGTTATTATTTAGAACTCTATTGTGGTTATGCATATAAATAAAATTAATCCCAATTAATCATTCGGCTGAATGGCGTTCGGTTAATCAGCATTCGGTTAAAAAGCAACCGTTCTTCATATTTGTTACAGTACATTTATATATACCAAATTAAATATTAATAGACAATTTCGTTTTCGCTTAAGCATTTTGCCTATAACGACTGAACACGCCAATTTTTACTAATTTCGAACTACTTTCGTTAACCTCGAATAAACCTAAATACTAATTTTTTTTTGAAACCTTTGAACTTTTTCTACCTCATGTTAATATTTTCGAATCTTCCAGTTCAAAAATGTATTTATAAATTATAACTTTTGCAATGACGTTTCTTTCCAAGCGACAAAAACAATCGCTGCCATATAGCTTTAAGAAACCCGTGACTCGAACGTACCATTCAAAGCATGTTGATAGCCGGAAGATGCAACATACATACCGAATTTGCATACGCACAGACCAACTTCTTTGATGCTCTGGCATTTGTACTTACTGACCCAAAGCTTCCCACGCCTTCATTTGTGAGCCCTTTCCTTCCCCCACATTCAACAATTCAAATTTAATTTAAAATTGAAACCTAGATGATATCATCTCAACACTACTGGTACCATTTCAACATATTCTGTTTGCCTCTTCTTCTTCGTTATACCTCCCACCAAAAGATGCAACCAACAAATGTATCCAGAATAGAATGTTTTTATGTTTAAATTCAAATTTCCAGCATTGAAAAACATCCGCTTGTTCATGCTGGACCGCCTGCATGCACATGTACCGCAATCAACCTTAGCACACCGATCTCGGCGCTTTGCAGCAACCACCGAATGCATCTTGTTGACTCTACGCCTATGGCAAACCGTATCATATGTTTACCATCAGATGGGAAAAAGGCATTCAAGAGTAGAAAAAAAATGGTTGCGATGGTTGTTATTATTTGCCACCAACGAACCAAACGCGAAAGAAAGGAAGAGTGTGCTTGTTCGGTCGATCGAGAGAATGGTGCATTATGTTAGCCCGAGCGGCTTGCTTGGGCACGGGGAACTAGATCCTAACCGTCTGTGGCAGCTGTTGAAAGCATCCATCCACAAATGTAATAGGCTACAATGAGATACATCATTCAACACTTGGACAAATATAACTCATTTCGAGCAGAGCGCATTGTTAATGCGTAGATAAATAGAGTCTAATGAAGGTTGGTTTATCTTACATATTTGTATAATTTTGAAACAATCCCTGAATTGAAGTGTACTTGAAAACATTGTTATTCGGCTCTGAAAAAGTTTTGTTTTTTTTCTGAAAGTCACCATGAGAAAGCATGGTGAAGGGGATCACATCCGTAGTAGTAACAATAATTCTGTAAGATGTTTAGGATTTAACGTAAAGGTGTTCTACTTTACCGACTTTCCATAAGTACCATTAGTCTAGATAGCCTTGAACTACAGACCTAGCTAGGGTCTCAAGACATGAATACTGAAGAGGAATCCGATGAACACGGACAGCTCAAAAAGAGGTAACCGTTCTTGAGAATAAAAAGTACATGAAGGGATCTTTTTTAAAATTCAAACAAATAGGTACTTTGGACAACAAGCTTTCGTGCATTTTTATCGAGCGTAAATTTCAGTTTGTGTAAAAATTACTAAGGCCCCATTGGATTCGATGAGAGAAAAAAACAAGCCCTTCAGAAAAATAAAAAGCACCAACGCTGGTCATGGATAATGCCCGATTAACAAACAAGTACTGATTTTGATGAGCTCATGGTGAAATCGATATCCTATGATTTGATCATGTTGTATGTGCCTTTCCAGAATTCAATTCAGCACGATCACTTACTCGCAAATATTCGGCAACAAACTGTGACTATTTATGAAACCGTCGTTTTGTTTTGAGTGACTCAATCCCAAAAACAGCTTTTGATCAAGAGGACACACGAACGACGAAGATCCGCTTTAGTTAACTCGCCAGTGGCGCGATCATATACCATTCGTTATCACACATCGATGGAAACACCTCTCGCAATGTCCAGATAGGATAGGACAGTGGCAGTGGCGGGCCGCCCTCCACCGGAGATGAAAGCACCAGATAGCCCATCCAGCAACATCGAATTACTCACACCAAATGAGCCCGGACTGATGTTGCTTTATGGTGGTTGATGATGGTGATAATGATGGTGGACGACGATGCCGTGGTTGACTGCTGTTTAAAAAACGGAGATGATGCTGGGTAGAGCGCCGGTTGTAAAATTTAGTCATGCTTCGTTGTCGATATCCATCCATCAGACTGGCAGACGCCACAAAAGTGGTTCGGTACATTATCCCAAAACGTGTAGCTAGTGATCCGCTGCGGTTCGCATGCTGAAAGGAAGCAGTAAAATTCCCCGTTCAGTCATTTTTCACCTCTAATTAATTGTATTACACCCGCGCGCCCAATAGAGGAAAGGCCGTATAGTAAAATTTGTGTTAGCTCCGTTCGTTGTGGCTGCAACGCCATCAGGTCGTTTGAAGGCAAGGTTGTGCTTTATTATGTGTTTATGGAGTTAGTGCGTGTCCGAGTGTGAAAGTTTCATCCAATTATGATACTATGCTCCAAATTATCCCAACTTAGAGAGCTGTGTTCGGAAAGCCTTGAGAAAAAATTGGGGCTAATCACGTTCGCTGGAACGGACGAGGTCAAATGAAAAAAATGTGTAAGGGTTTTTTTTCCAATTCAGGTAGAAGGTTGAATGTGATGGGATGTATTTTGAAGGAGCCTAATCGTAGCTGAGAAATTGTTTCACGCAACTCGTATCTGATTTTGGTCGAATTTACAGTCATAGCATAATAACTGTTATGGTTGATTCTTCTTATGTAAGCATTGAAAAGACCATTGCTATTTCGTGACTTGGTTTCCGTGAGCAAAGCTAGTTCTGTCATGTTTACATAGTTGGTAGCAATCCATCATTTAACGATTTTAATATAAATCGCAACATGACGAATTACTCATTGTTCGTCGACCGATTTAGCTCTGTTTCGTGTATGCCTTCCACTCCGTGGTGGGACATAATATGCTCAGGAGTGTACATGGAAAAGTCCTACGCGTATACCGAGTTTTTGAAGGTCAGGACTCAAGACAACTTTAGAAAATATGCGTCGTTATAGTCGAATATGAAAATCTTGAAGAAAATTCAAAAATGCGATTATTGTCGCGTTAACGAAAGAAAACCGTTGGTTATTCGATTTTGCCAAAATCATTTGTCCCTCTTGCAGAAAAAAGATACTACCACCTGCCCCTTCACGATATCGATGGTGCCTCTTTTATCATCACAGATTGAAACCGCGTAGCTAGACCGAATTCAATTATACTTGTTGAAGAATTCGTCTGAATATGCAGAAAAACACTATCTGAATTTATTTAACATATTACTCACCCCCACAACCCTTCATAATTGGAGACAAGTGAAAGTCAACCGAACTCCGGTCACAACTCGTATCGGCCGAGTGCGATGTTGCCCCCGTGCGCCTCGAAGATTGGATCGACGCAAATAGCTTTCTGACAGATACACACTACATCCCATATCTATCAATCCATTACATGGACCTCATATGAAACGTCGAATTTCGTTTTAGGCTCCATTTTATCCTGAACTGTGGTCGAGATAGGGTTTATTTTTAATTCCATTTTTATGCTCAGGTGGCCATTCAAATCACCATAAAATGAAGCTTTGTCCTTTTACACTCTCTACACTAACATGTTTGTGCAACCAAGGCAGATGCAGTATGGCTTCTAATACTGCAAAGGGTTTTGATTTCATGGTGCCTGCGATAGCGAGGCATACTACCAAAGTAACAATTCAAGTTTTATAGCCACTACAAGTGCAATTTAAGTTTTAAGAATGGCTTCGAGAGTACCATGAAACCACAATTGTTACTAGGGTAGCTTTTCAACTTTAGATAGTCAAATTCATGAAATTAATAGAATAAATTAAATTGTTTCAAACTCACAAATTGGATGAAATGAATGACTGAAGAGAATTAATAAAATAATAAATTGAAATTTATAGATTTCTCAGAAAATCGTAAGGCATATCTCAGAAAATCGTATTACATATTTGTGGAACCGCTGTTCTAAAACAGTAATTTTGACAGATGAAGTTCATTCTACAGTTTTTTTTAGAAAGGAGATTCAACGTGTTTCATTTTTTGCCACGCCCAAAACAAAAATCATTATAATAGCAAAACCGTTATTAAAGCAACAAATAAAAATGAAAAAAATAACGGGTTGGGTAAAGTGCCATACTAAGGAGGTTGCCTCACTAATTCATTAATTACTCGAACTACAATAAATGAAATGCGTACAAATTGGCATCAACAGCTTTGCTTCGTTGATAAGCGCCAAGATAATAATACAAATGCGCTGAAAATAGTGAAATTCTCGTATTTGAGAGCAACGAAAACTCGAATCAAGTGTCCCTATTGTTGCGCTACCATTTGACTCAATGCGTTGAACAAAGACGGTAGACGCTGCTCTAACCAACGGCTTCAAATGGATAGGGTGTTAATAGAAAAAATGGCAAAACTACGCTCAACACCCTAAGTGTTTTGAAAAACTTAAGGCTCCTATTTTATGGAATGATTTTTGTTTGGGTAAAAACAAAGATATTTTCAAAATGCTCGCAACTTTTGTGCGAAATGAGCGTACAGGGATTCGAACCCCCTATTCCATCAACCACCGTTCAGCAGCTTGCGGCTACGCACACAATTGCACACGCCACAGCAAAGAGAATACATGATACTCCAATCGACAGCTGTGCTTAACCAGAATAATTTTTTTAAGCGATCTTAATGAGTTTTTCCAAATAGAAATTTCATAGGCAAACATAAGTCCACTCTAAAAAAATATTTTAAAATGACAGTCTGAATTTCACCGTTGGGAGGTCTGAGTTACCCCTAGATTGTAAAATGATGGAAAGACGAAGAGTTTTACGAATCGTCGTATTGCGCTGCAATGGAGTGGTACGAAATAATGTTTATTATTTATTTACAATTAGGACCTTTGACCGATAAATTCTTCCCTATATATCCACCTAAAATGGAGATTTGCTTAGGTAAGTTCGAATAGCCCCAGGTTCCACTATATGAATAGGAAAAAATAAAAAAAATTAAATGAATAAAATAAATGAAACGAATAAAAACAATGAAAAGAATAATAGGAATAAAACAAAAACTGTAAAAAAAATAAAATCAATGAAGCAAAAAAAATGACTAATTTGGATGAAATCAATTTTTTCACGCCCAACTTTTTTCTAGTGCATATACCGTTCCTAAATTGTGTCGGAGTGAAGAAGCACGAAAAACCTGTTTTGTTCAACATAGGTGCTTCTCTAGTAGTGCTAGAAGCTGCTCAATTTTTACCTTCCAATCTTCAGTACACATCTCCTGCACAATGTTCAATACCAATTAAAATTGGTCGGTGAAGGTAGTGGTAGACAGTCTCAATTGATAAAATTTATCAGTTTTCAAATGTATTTTAAGATATATCACTTATAACTGAAAATGTCTCCGGCAGCACTACTCCAATGGAATTCAATCAGAACAATTGCAATAACATCTACGGATGATTTTGGTAGCTGTAAGCACACAAATAAAAGGTAATAGTCACAGTAATTAGCCTTACTTGTTTTTGTGAAGAAATCATATCTAACCCCAAAGTTATAGCTGTTTGAAAACGTTGTTGTTTATAAACAGCTTGGGCATGCAGGGATTAATAAAATCAATGAAACGAATAGAATGAATAAAATAAACAAAGAAAAACAATTGATCGAATGAAAAAAAAATAAAATAATATAGAATAAAATGAAAAGTTAAACGATGTTAAAAAAGTTATAAAAATATAATAAATTAAATTGCGTCAATATTCACACCACAACAATTGAAGTAATTGTTGCCAGTAAATAAAAAAAATAATTTGTCGAAATTGAACGCTTTATCGTACAGAAACGTAACTGTAATTATTTACTCCAGAATAAGTAGCAAACATGCATCCCATATTTGACGTTCCTCAACCATAACTACATATAGCTCTCAAAAAAAAATTATCGGATTTTTGGAGAATTCGTACAAAAATTTCAGGGAATATTTAGTATTAAAAATAACAATATCTAATCATAATGGTCTAGTCAATACCGCAACCCATTTAAAATATTGAATAGGGTGAAGTCCCTATTAGGGATGGGTCCACACTATTTCACTAACTGTTAATTTCATTAATTCAGCGTCTCTGCTGTATTTCAATATAATAATAAAAATGGTGTGAGAACGATGAAATTCTTCCGTTTGAGCGCAGCGAAAACTCGAATCGAGTGCCCAAATTATTGCACTACCATTTGAGCCAATGCGTTACTCCTTAATCTCTTCTCTATACAATAGCTCAGCAAAGAATTGAATTAAATTGGAGTTGATGTAGTTTTCGATTTTTGGTCACATCACTCTCCATAGAGCAACGTTTCGAAGGAATAACAATAACTCTTAATCTTCAGGGGAAAGCAGAGTTTGAACATAATTTATAGTTATAGTTTTTTTCAAAATACAAATATTTTCAAATTTTGTCAGGACAAATATTTTCTTTTTGAACTGGAATGTAATATGGGACCATCCATAAATGACGTAGCATTATATGGGGGAGGGGGAGTTTTGTAGTTTGTGATGATGTGTGACGACAGGGGAGTAGGGGGTCATGGCATGCTACGTAGCTTTTTTTAAAAGAGAATTGGGGTTGACCTGATGCCACGACAACCTTACCCGTTTCTTCTAATTAACATCGTGTTTTATTTCTTTTATTTTTTTCTTTTAACTTTACCGTGACAACCGGCCGGTTGTCACGGTAAAGATAGATACGTCTACCTTTATCAGGACACATGTTAGTGAACTCGGGTGATTCGTAGTTATTCTGCCTAAGCTCGACCCTCATTAACAGATGGCAAAAATTAAGCCCGTACAATATTAAGCCTGTTCTAATGACCCTGCCACTTCTAGTTTTCCGATCTGTTTACTTCACATCCTTGCTCTCACTTGAGTACTATGGCTCTAAGTTTCATAACTTTCCCTACCCAGTAATCTCTAGTTAATTTTTTAAGAAATCTCTTTTTTTTCGGTAATTTTTTGAAACATGAAAAGAACAAGATATAGAGCTCCAATGTCTTCCACAAAGTGTTTTTTTTAATCATTTTTTCTTCAATTTTCCGAAGGACGGCAAAACTCTATCTCGAACTATTGAAAATTTAATTTTCAGATTTTAATAAATTTAGAACCAGCCTAACCCTACTACTTGAAATAATTGAAAAGTCTTGTGAAGTAAAAATTTTATCATGATAATGAAACTATATCTTTTATATTGTTCACCGTCTTAGTAATTTAAACATATTTCAAAGGGGCAATTCAAATTTTTAATAGTACTTTTCCAATTTTCATTTTTATTTACAAAACCCTCGAAAGATTTTCAGAGATTTCGCAGACGAACATTTTCTTCTAATACATTAAAACTGTATCTTCTATTATTAAAAAATCTATAAGTACATACTTATAATATCAAAAATTGATTTTTTGAAATCAATTTTATGAAATTTAAAAATATCATGATAGCCAATTTTTGTTCAATTATATTTTGAATCATGACCTTATAGGTAGTTGAAAAAGAATTATCTGTTGTTTGCCCCAATCAGTGATATTGGTATTCCAAAAACACATTTTAGCGAAAAAGTTCTCATAACTTAGCAACGATAATAGTTGGGTAAGTGGTTACATGAAACAAATTATTCGTCTTTAATCAATCTTAAAGTTGCCTGAAGACTACTCCAGTTTCAAATCAATACCGCAAAAGTTAGACGAATAAAAAAGTTTTTCTAAGAAACACCCTAATATTTGAATTTCTTGTAGAATGAAAAGTATTACTGATAGAGCTTACCTTATCTCCAGCAAACTTTTCTAAAATTTGTCGTTCTACAGATTCGCTGAAAGAAGTTTATTTATAATGATAAAAAAGTTTTTTTTCTATCTTGGTAAAATTAGAACCACTCTATTCTCTGTTCTAACAAAAGGAAGGGGCTCACAAACTACGATAACTGTCCCGAAGGCATAATAGAGCTAAGAAAGTGAAATATCTTAGCTTTAGTAAAAAGTTAAAATTCCCGATAAAAATTTGGACCACTGTACAATGTGGACCGGTGGGGGCGGTTTGTCCACTCCCCTTCTGTCCAGGACCTGTAGGTAATAAACTTCATAAGAAGTGCCAAACTGGGAAGAGTGTGTATCTCAATAACGACAATCACTCATCAATAGTGATATGTCATAGTAGATAGTACACTTAGATTAAGGAGGGGGCATACCACAATAGATCTAAATACTGGTCGCAGTGGTTAGTCTACAAGAAAAAAGTTTTCTGTTCGAATATAATGGTCCAGTAGTTTGTCCATTAGTTTCAGAAGTGTTGAGGTTAAATTAACAGGTGTCTTTTGGGCCTGTCCCAAGAATAAGGCTATATCTAAGGATGCTTAATAAGTCCGGAAAATTACATCTACCGATTTTTGAAGAGCTGAAAGCTGCTTCTACTCTCATGGTTTCAAAAAATCGATTTTTTTTTCTTTGCCTAATTTCAACCTATATCTATCTGAGAATTCGCCACAGAAAGGATTAGGTGAAAATCATATTCCTTGTCATGTTTCTGGCAACCGAAAGGTACCCATCTCCGGCCGTTTTTGAGATACTAAGCACGGTGCACCACCATGGCGCTTGTCTATGGAAAATCATTGTTTAAAGAATTCACCGATTTTATATGGTGTGTCCAGAATAACGTACGATCTAAGTGTATACCCAAATATTTGAAACAGTCCACATTTTCAATTGTACAATCTCTAAGTTTGGGATGATGATGCGTTACTTGGTAAAATTTTCCGTATGGATAGGAAGATCATGTACTTAGTTTTAGAAAGGTTTAGTGATACTAAATTTGCTTTAAAATATTGGTCGAGAACACTTACATCGTTATCGATCGAATTAATAATACTATTGACATCATTGTTGGGATAAAACAGAGCTGTGTCATCAGCAAACAGTCTAGGAGTTCCGGTAAGCCTCAAGTTACCTAGGTCATTAATATACAACAGAAATAACAAAGGTCCTATATTACTACCTGGAGAGACACCGATTCCAATGGGAGCAAGGCTACTACGTTTGCCATCCACAGATACAATTTGCTTTCTATTCGTCAAGTAACTATGAATAACAGAATGAGCAATGCCCCTGGTACCGTAACATTCAAGCTTGGCCAGCAGTATTGTGTGGTCCAATGTGTCAAATACTTTTTTAAGGTCTAGTAATAGGGCACCAACAATGTTTTTACGATCCACTTGTAATATATTAAACATTTGTTACTATGTTTTAATTGCCGCAAGGTTCTACTGTATCGATTTTGTTGGCTATTTTCGGCAAATTTGAGACTAAGAGAAACGAAAGCAATGAAATTGAAAGACGGATAGGTATTCTAGAGCGAATCAGTTATAAACTTAGAACGGAAAACTAGAACTAGGCAGGCTCATATGGGCACGATCGAAAGGAAATGTGAAGAATTCTTTGCCTTCTGCAGAGTAGGAGTTGGGCGTTGCACCCAAGTCTACCGCATGGTTCATGGTAGAACCGCCGGCGTCGGCGGTAAAACATGATGATGAGTTGATGATGATGAGTTATGTTCTACCATAGACCATGCGGTAGACTTGGGTGCAACGCCCAACTCCTACTCTGCAGAAGGCAAAGAATTCTTCACATTTCCTTTCGATCGTGCCCATATGAGCCTGCCTAGTTCTAGTTTTCCATTCTAAGTTTATAACTGATTCGCTCTAGAATACCTATCCGTCTTTCAATTTCATTGCTTTCGTTTATCTTAGTCTCAAATTTGCCGAAAATAGCCAACAAAATCGATACACTATATTAAACATTGCACTGCAGGTATGTATTTTAGCTAGAGAACCTTTTTAAATTATTTAACTTCAAAAGCACTCGTTAGTTTATTATTGATTATTGAATACGGGGGTTCACATTATCGCCATGTTTTGCCCGATACACCACCATAATCAAAATAAACTTTTTGCATCCAGCATGCAGAAAAAAATCACTAGTGCGGCCAAACTAAAACATGAACTTGAAAATATATTGTAGTACAATTTCAGGTATAAGTAATCAATTATTTCAAGTTATTCAACTAATTATTGATTGCAGAGATTTTCTGAACATACAATTCGGATTCGGACAAAGCAATGTGTGATGTGAAACTTGTCATGCCAGTTGTTAACCTTCGCATGGTTAATTTTTGCGAGCGCAATTCTGGGCGCTCTTTTATTAACAGCTGCTGAGGTTCTTTCATGTGCGTGATGTTTACAATTGTTTTGATCGGCTGAAAAAAGCAGAATGATTCGTCTTACAAATCACACTTTGGTGTCCATGATCTGAATACCTAGTTACAATCGACGCAGATAGAATATATGGCATTGCATTTCAACTAGATTGTTTTTCGATGAGGTGAAAATTGACACGCCCAAGAGGCGATAATTGGATCGATAAGGTGAGAATAGATGCACAGAATAAAACATTTACTTTCATTTATGCTTAAAATAGAGACAATTTGCCAAAATAGGCATTATATAAATGTTTATGAAACAGTACACTGATACTTTATTCTGAGAGAGGTTATAGGTAATATAGCTTCTTTTAAAGTTGTTCAAAAAATAGTGCGACCTTCTCCCTAACGGTGCCAAAATAGACTCATCACCCTAATTGAAATGTAACCTGTAATGTTGCAAAGACTGGTGCACGGTCAACCACATCATCCTTTTCAACACTGATTCCATGTGCGTGCACCTAATTTTATAGTTAAATCGTGATAAATCACAATAATGAGACCACAATCACGCAAGCATTACTGTGGCAAGGTTCTTCAACTTTCTACGAACCGAAGAACGCCAACTGCCCGTTTCCCCCTTTTCATCTGTATGCTAGGTTGTCATCAGTCTATAGAATGAATAATATTCTATCTATTTCAATGCAAATGACCTTCGATCGCAGTGTTGAGTAGTAAAACTAAAGTGTTAACTTCTTTACCACTTTAACTCAAGGAAAACGTTTGACACGCCTAGAAAGGCGATGAGCAGTCAATCTGCATACGGCATAAAATTAAATTGAATTTTTATGACGATACCTCGTTTTGAAATTTCAAGCAGTTGGGTCTATAACATATATCGTATGCGGCTTCGAGGTCTTCACCTTTATGAATTATCCCAGCATGAACTTTACTTATTTCCTCATTAAGTTATACTAGCGTGATAGCGAAACCGAAAGGTAGGTGTTGTGTTTCCCCGCTCATATTTCGTGCAAGGTATTCTGGATGCCCACAACTCGAAGCGCACAGATTCTTCACTTTGGTTCGTGAAGCGGAAACACAGCTGGTATTAAATTTGCTGCTAGTCAGTCAGTTTAAATTTAATTATGGAGCTGCTGCTGCATGATGAATGTTCAACAGTACCCTACATTCCGGCCACAATGATGTCTCATTCCAATGGATAGTGGTTCAGAATGTAAATTTAGTAGGGATTTTAACTTATCACTAAAACTATATTGCTTACTATGTTTAAGAAAGTTGTTGTACTTTCAACGCCCTTCCTTAGCTTAGCTTAGTTGATCGCCCGTCAGTTTCCTGTGATTGATCAAAGCCTGTTGAATTTGAATATTGAATGATTGTATTGTATTGTATTACACTTGGGAGTAGTGCATCATACTCAACGTGAAACCTAAAGAGCTGAGATTATAGTATGATCAATAACGTAGATGGTCACGGCCATGCAGGTCAATTTTGGGATGGGAAGAAATGTTAGTTCAACACTTGTGTCTATTATGACCGAGGAATTCTCTGCATCATTCACAAGTGTCGCAGGATAGGATTGGTGTTAGTAGGTAGGGAAATGAATCAGGATATATTTGGGTAAATATTGTGCTTAAGCTAAGTACTCACGCGATTTGTGTTTTCATTTCAAATCATAGTTTTCAGGACTGCGACCTCCAGTAGAAATATGAATCCCGAAGACATTTAATAATTACACTACTTTACAGCATTTCTGAACTAAATAAGCTGGTAGTCATTTTCAATATAAAACCGTGTGCTGAATCCGAAAATGAGGTCCAAAAAATTTACAGTAGAACAGTTTTCGAGTTACAGTGAATTTCACCTATATAATTAAAAGTACATTCAGTAAAATCCAAGTATCTTCGGTTGTAGTGCATCGATATGAAATATTATAATGTTGAATTAATCGATCGCTAGAACATTTTGTTTCAGTGCGGCTACTGGTTCTGGCGTTATTTACGAATTTATTAAATTTTTTCTTAATTTTTCGTCATTTTTTGTAGAAAAATGTGCGTTTGGTCAATATTTTGGGCAAGATAAAGCACCCCTAAAAATTGTATTTTTATAGGAAATTAAAGCATGCTAATAACCAATAAAAATAAGCACTTATTGGGCTAAATCGGATGAATATTGTGAAAGTTATTCAATTTTTTTGTGGAATGGTGATTTTTGAGTTTTTCTGGGTCAACTTATTGAACCGTCTCGATTCCAATTTTTTCTAGGGTTTGTTTCATAATATATGAGTGATTCTCTATCAGAATTCTGTTAAACAAGTAAATTGAATAATTTCGAGAGAATTTTATGTGGGGTAATATTCGAACTCGTTTATCCAAAAGATTCAAGACTTCTGATAACAGTAAACAGTGGAGTAATGTCATCAAAAATTTGGCATTAAGAAATAGGCGAGCTATGATGCAAAAGCTTAAGGCCCGTCCAGGTTAATTCTTCGGTACACATCAATACCTTGATCTGGGAACTCCTACCATGTTCTTAGTCGCTTCTTACGACATGGGAGCAGATTCCCAGTGGTTCTATTGTTGGCTAAAATAGCGCAAAAAATTATCCCGCCGGACACCACCCGGCTTTGTTGGCCCTTCCTCTTGCTTAACCTTCTTTAGGTGATGGGGCAATATGACCCAAAATGAACTTTCAAAATGCGATAACTTTTTAAGTTTTGAACCTAAAAGTTTGGAATTTCTTGACTTTTCCTCTTTCATGGAGAGCAACGATTTTCAATCGAGTTTAAAATTTTCGGACATTCCTCAAGGGCCACACAAAAATAATTACGAATAAGGTTTTAGCGGATCATATTGACCCCGATTTCGAACTTAATTTTATGACACATTTCCAGTCAGATCTATATGAACTTGTACTCAAATTGTGTGCTAGAGTTTCAATTTTCAGTTTCTGGTAAATATTACCGTTTTTGACCAGGTTAGCCAGCGGGAATTGGTGCCGAATGGGGTCATGTTTGGCATGCATAAATGTATGCAGAACAGCCATCGTAAATCACAAGTTTATTGACCGAATGCTAATAATAAACATAACCAAAACAAAAACAAGTATGTACATATCAGTCTTGTACATGAATGAACCGATCATGGATGTTCCGCATTACGCTTCTGATGCTGATTCTGGCGATACCATGGTATTTCAAATAATACTGAATAAGTGACAATGTGGTCTATCAATGAAACTGATTCCAAAGTTTTGTAATATTCTTGAAAGCTTATATAAAATCCCATCTAAAATGATATTGATACTCTGATTCAAATACTGGATTCTACGTGAAAATCAACCAGAAAACCCGGAACATCCGTAGAACTGTCTATTTCACGAATCTACTTCTAAAATTCTGCAGTTTTTTTGAAAACAATTATTCACGTTGCTTTGCCATAAATTTCTAGACCCGAGTGAAAAATGGACCGTATTGGTTACATAATGACCATCCGGAAAATCTGGGACAATCGCTGAAAAAAAATAAAAAAAAAATAAAAAATAAAACTGGTCTTAGAACCATTTCTTTTCAGTGTTTCTTGAATTCTCATTTGAACGAGTTCGTACTTATGACCTACACATGTTGTTTTTGGCTACATAATGACCATCCGGCAGATCTGGAACATCAGTGGAACTGGCCAATTCATAAAACTTGTCCTAGAGCTCTAAGATTGTTAGGGATATCATTCGCATAAATTCGTACTTGCGACCCTGTTCGTATCGTTCTGAAAGATCCGGAACTGGCTCTGGAAATCTATGGTTTCTTCGAATTTTTTTAGATTTCCTATTGAAAAGAAAATGTATTTGTGACCGGAACAAAGACCCCATATCCAAACTGGCCAATTCTACGCCGGATCATCCGAAAGGTCAATGGGTCTCTGTCCCAGTCACAAGTACAATTTTTTGCGAATGATAAACCCTTATATGTTTTCAAAAATATCTCAGAGCTCTACGACAAGCTTCATTTATTGACCATCTGCACGGATGTTTCAGATCTTCCGGAAAGTCATTTTGTGGCAAATTTTCCAGTTATAACTACGAATTGCCAAATATACCAATGCAACAAATATTTTCGTAAAAACTTCAGAGATCTAGCACTAGATTCATGAATTGACCAATTATACGGATGTTCCGAATCTTCCGGTTGATTTTGACGTAGAATCCAGGGTCTTTGGTTGAGTCACAGTGTTAATATCATTTTAGACGAGATTTTATATAAACTTTTCAAGCTTATTACAAATTTTTGGGATCAGTTTCATTGATTGACAACATTGTCGCATATTCAACATTATGATATACAATTTTTCCGGCGGAAGATTTGACTGAAAATGTGTCATAAAACTGAGTTCGAAATCCGGGTCAGTATGACCCGCTAACACCTTATTCGTTACAAAAAGTTAACACCTAAAGAAGATTAAGTAGCAGTTGGGCTAGTTGTCATTTTAGCTTGATCTAATATCGAACTTCGTAACGGTTCGAGATAGATCTTAAGTGATTTCAATAACGTTAAAGAACAGCATATTTGAGACCAATTTGCTGACAACGTGCAAGCTCTGTCTTTCCTACTTTCCATTTCGCGAGAAACCTAAAGAAAATCTTTAAAATCGTGCGCGACCATCTTCGGTTTCGATTAAACTTAACACTTTTCACCGGCACGGAAGACTTAAAAATTTCCAGACTTAACAATTTCCAGCATTGGAAATTTTTATATGCAACACTTTCGAATAAAAAAAAATGTTCGCTTACCGTATTTATACAACAAAACTATCTGGGAACGAGTTACAGGAAATGAAAACTTCTGCTCGAAAAAATATACACTGAAAAAAAGGATAGTTAACGAGATATTTACAACTTTGCTTAAACAAAAGATATTGATTTGTGAAATTATATTACATTAGTCCTGTCACTAATTAGTGTCGGATTCTGATGAGACGAAGTAGAAACGCAAACTCCATAACTAATTTAAGCAAGCGAATTGATTGAGCGGCTCTTGACATATCCATGGAACCAACTTTGAAGAAATGGTTCCGAGAATAACATGATTAAAGTGTTAGCATGAGTTTAATCCATTATGTACCATTATGCAAAACTTATAGCTCCTGGTCGGTCGCTTCGCACGATTCGGGAATGTAAGCATTACTCGTCAGTGTCAATTAAATTTTCATTTCCCTATACAGACAAACATACTGCCGCTCGGAAAAGCTCTCTGATAGGCAATAAAGATACAGGGCGAACGCTGAATGTGCTCCAATTAAATGTATGCATCTGTTATTAAATGATTAATCTAATTAGGTCGTCCAAGATATGTTGGATTTTCTCTTCTATCGACTTGGTAGACTAGTTTGATGACTAACAAAAGCATTGATTGAAAATATCCTCATAGTTTTACCACTTTGAAAGAAAACTGTGATATACTGTACCTAAAACTATTTTTTATGTGAAATGTATATGCGTTCTTAATACGTTACGATTCCACACTTTTCCAAGACCCAAATCCCAGGTGATCCCAGTTGTTTTCATTTTTTTTTTTTCAAAACATCGTCCAAAGGTCAAGATCATTACTCTTTTTAATTCATCGCAGCAAATAGAGACAGGGCCATTATTTGTCCGTTCCGAAAGCACTAACTAGGAACTATAGCAGGATAATATGAATAAGATTTATATTCAACACGCGCTTCCTATGGTTCTTAGCATCAGTTTTTCGTTTCTTCCACAATGCAATGGCACCAACTGTGACAACAATTTGACTAATGACTTAAGCCGAAGGGGCTTAAATACGCCTTAGACAATCAGAATTTTATACATACGCTCGTTTCGCTGGAAATACTAGGCCTCGGAAAGATGGTACGTTATTTATTTTCTTTTATTTTATATCTAGCTTGGGGCGAAGAGAAAATTACCCTGTCACACGAGAACAGAAACCGGCCTACCGACGTGTTGGAAACAAAGTGAGGTGTAGCTAGAGAGAAAGTTTATCCTCTGCACTTCCCTGAACATTGTTGGCTGGAGATAGATGTGACTGCATATTGTTTAGTTTGTCTGTTTAGAGGGTCATTCACAAATTATGTTACGCTTTTAGGTAAGGGCAGGGGTACACGATACTTTGACACATTGTGAGAAGGGGGTAATAAAACATTACGTCACATCAATGTATTCTGAGGGGTGACCCCTAAACTACATAAACAATTTAGCACACACAACATACATACACGGACTTTTCAATTTTTTTATTTGTGTATGTAATTTTGGGTGGATATATTTGATTTTATAACCGTGGTCGAAAGTGTTCCTAGGTAATCGCGCACGGACCGCGAATCTGATACTTAATTTGCAGTGTACGGTTCAGATACTAGAAGAGAGTTCCCCCATATGTCTAATGTTCCCGGTCATGTCTCCAGTGTTTTCTAGTGAATATGAGCGTACTTTTTTACTGGATTTTATTGCAACTGAAGGCATGAGTCTAGACTGCTAGGACCGAGGGTAGAGACTGGACGTGACCGATTCATGATCGCACGAGCGGTGAGTTAATACTTGAGACCACGTTTGTAAATTTATAGGAGCTAAACCAATCATTTAATAATTCACCACATCCACTAATCACCTGCTAGATCAGAAATTTATTTGGAAATTTCAACTTTTTCTTCTTTTGTACATGCCCTGGAAAGATAAGGTACAAATTCGTGCCGACCTTTTTTATATCAGGGAATTGGCGATTTGGTGAGCAACTGATTGTAAAATTTTCATGGGCTGATTGTGCAGTTAGATTTGGTGTCTTCTGTTCCTTTTTTACATGTTTACTCTAGGTTGTTTCATGGTTTTCTGTACAAATTATACTGTCGTTCTACGCATAATTGTCCCATGTATATAGGGGATCCCATAGAACATGGGACAGATATACTTATAACGGCAGTATACTGACATTTCGAATGTTCAAGGGACATCCTGGATTGATATGCTTTAATCCTTCCTTCCATTGTAAGACTCGTCGGAAATGCACGACAAAGATCGCATTCATTATCATTATTTCAATGATATACTATAGCTTTAGTTGAATCTGGAATCATATTTCTAAGATTTTTAGTTTTCATTTTCTTTCTTTTGGAATACTTTCCTCTACGAGACTCTCAAAATTTCACTGAGTGATTAGTTTGGAGGCCATAGTCATAATAACTCATAAATCTGTGTATTACATTATATGTGCCCCATTCGAAGCAAAATCTTAACCTTTATAGTTTAAGTGTTTTTAAAAATACTGTAAATCAATCGACCCTAGCCATTATGTTTGCGACTCAAGATCCCGACACTCCCACTTCGATATTCGTAATCGTAGTCTATTCAAAAGCAAATTTTCGATATTTTTGAACTCCATGTGCCTCTTCAGCGTCTTGCATCGACTAGGTTTGCTAGCTTGATTGCATGGTTTACTAAATCAGCATAGAAATAATTGGTCCAAGACGATTTTTCTCATTTTTGTTTTGCAAACCAGTTCTCGCTTGCATAGTTGATTGGTGAAAAGCAAGCAGAACAACTACTACCACTACTCGACGAAAATTGTGTGCCCAAAGTTTGAATATGCAATTAGTTTTCAAGATTATCATCCAAGCATTTTCTTGTCATCCGCAGTTGTGCAAACAAGCTTGTTTATTCAAATGGAACATAATGGCATGCCGTGAAAAGTTGATTTACAGCTTGAAAAGTTTATAGCGACAACGATGCTTTTAGGTGCGATTTTCATTGCGGTTGACTATTGTTTTGCAAACGTCATCAACCCTTCTGTACAATACAAGCTCATCATTAATTTGCTACGATCGATGCTCCATTTCTGAGCTCAGTATACGTTGAAGGAAAACTACTGAAATTTAATAAAAGTCGCCCCATTTTTTCTGGACCAGCCGTACCTCCTGGTATAAGCTACGGGTTTCTTTCTACAAAAACTTTTGTGGTCCTTGATTTCTAGTTTCACTGAGATCCTTAATCCACAGAAGTTAACTCGGTACCGATTGGTTTTCAAACTTTAATTGCTTCCCCCGGTTCGAGCTTTGGTGGCACGAAAATTTCACGTTCGACGACCGTCCGCTCAACCAACCGGAAGGTCATATCGGGAAAAGGCCATAGTTCCGCTCGTTAAAATTTAATTGCTTTCCCTAGTTTCCCGCTCGCACGTTTCGCTTCCGTCTCCGGGCGCCAACCTGCGCAACTGCACTGCTATTCCACTGGGGGAAACGGAAACATCCAATTTATTATCCTGCCTGTTCGAAGTTTACTGATAATGCTTTTTCCTGTTTCTCTCTTCTTCGCCACCCCTTCGGTTTACAGGAAATATGAAGATTAACGCAAGCTCCAAAATGGCTACCCCGATAGAAGAGAAAGTTGATCAGAATTTGAAGGTAAGCTACCGGTGCAATTCGAGCGGAAAATAGTGGACTGATAATGATTTCCTTCCACAGACTCGCACCGGTATGGTTATGATAAGCGATGGTAAAAGCAAACCGGAGTTGGCTCGGCTACACCTATCGATGGAGATGATCACCATTCAGAAGCAGGATACGTCGACACCGGCGCCCACACCTACCAGTATTAGTCATCCGCCAATAGAATCTAAGGTAAGATTTACAGCTTCAGTCATCGTATCGCCAAATTATATTGTGCAGTGCATTCTGTAGGGGAGCTGATGATAAGCCCGATACTGCGAGCTTAATCGATTTTTTAGATACTGATTTAAAAATATACTAAAATCAACTTGTTAGCTTCTTCTGTTCCTTAGTCATCTCTCCTAGTTTTGTAAAGATTTGTTAATCTTGTTAAACTTGTTGTACCATCTTGTCATTGGCATATAATTCCAATTATTTTTGTCTAGTCTTGTCATTCTCACAAAGCTTTAGCCGAAATATCGAGTGATTTCCTGCTTGTTCTTAACCATCTTTACTAGCAGTTTATTTTAGTTAGTAAGGGCAGTATGTAGTTTATTTTAGTAGGTTCAACTTTACAGCAACATGTTGCACAATGGGTGAATATCACAAAAATGTAACATTCTATTTTGTAATGTCTGAACAACATTACAAATTTTCAGTATGTTAGAGTTTGTTACTTGAAGAGGTTTGTCAGCGTTATCAGAATTGTAAATCTGATATACATCAGCAATTTCGCTCCTACCAAGAATTTAACGTTTTTGATTCAGAACAAAATTCATAAATCGATTTTGAAGTGTCCTTTCTGATTTACTACAAATGAGTCCAGCAGAACATAGAAACATTAGAAAATAAATGTTTGGAAACAGAATTGCTGTTAAAGTAAAATGTCTCATCTCATCTCAGATTTCTTGATTTTCTTTTTTTTTTTGGAAAATTTTGATACCCTGACATCGAAAATCACAACAAAAATGCGTGGAAATTCCTGAATTGGTCAGTTTCACATCTGCCCATTAGAGATGGTTTCTGAATTTTACCGGCAACAAATCTATTTTTGTTTTATTTTCAAGAATTCTCCACGTTCCACAAGTTACATTTTATAAAAATTTATTGAAGAATAAAAGAGATATTTGTACGAGAAAGTGATAAAATTTAATATGATTGTCAAAAGGCCCTATAACCCCAACTTCTCGTATTCGGACATAGGTCAACAAGGTTCCGTACGGCTTCTGATATTTGTTCACATTGGAAAAACTGCAAAATATGTATGATTTGCATCACGGAGCCGAAAAAATATTAAAAATAGGAGATTTTGGGGACAAAATTGTTTATTGCCCGTTGTGCCACGAAAACAAAACTTTGTTCACAACTCCCCACCGTCTTCTACATATATTAATCAATTCACAAACATAGAACTAGTTTCACGGCTTAAAATTCAAACAAAGTTTTGCCCCAAACGCAGTTTTGTTTGTTTGCATATTTAGCCTCTCAAAAAGAAAAAAAACAAATGGGAACGATGAAGCTAACTGATATGACAAATATAAACAGCCATCGGGCGAGCTCTGATGAACTAAATAATATAAAAATTACATAAAGAATTTTAATCAGACTAATTACGATGAACTGTTGAACGTGTTTATTTTTGAAACAATGCGTTATCAGCTTTTTTGCTGCTTTCAGCAACAGTTCAAAGCTATACTACATACTTGTTATCAAGTCCGGAAATGGAAAAACCGCCAACTGCCAGAAAAGACAGAACAAAATTTTAATAGAAAGCAGATTTCGTAATCTTCTGTGTTTTGGATCAGGTCTTGGCGAGATTTATTAGATAGATGTAGCGGTTATGTATTGTCTTCTAATTTGGTATTTGGTGGATCTCATCTGGTCTTGTGTATCAATATTCGTAAGCGACGAAGTTAAAAACTAAAACAGAATATAAAACAATTTCAGAATGATGAGAATTTTGACCGGGCTATTTGCAATTATTTACTTAGTTCATAAATTACTCGCCTATTTTTTATTCATTTCGTTTATTTGATAGGCACAAATGCGTTAGCTTGGCGGTGCCAAATTCTTTTGTTTTTACACTTTGGATATTTTAAAACTAGGATGTTACAATGTTGAAATATGTTTTTTTATAAAAGAGAAAAATTTTACAGCTATCTTAAGACTAGAAATAAGATTCTATATACAAGAGAGGGGGCAAAAGATTCTTTTTTGTGAAAATTTTTAAAACAAGGAAGTCAATAGTAATGGTTTTTTGGGAAATATTTCCAGTTATCTTAAAACTAACAATATAGTTTGGTACACAAAAGGGGGAACAAATATTTATGAAAAATTTCACAGGTGTTTTAAAACTAGGGATACAATTCTATTTACAAAATGGGGGATAATAGTTTTAACAAAGAGGTAAAATTACAACTATCTTAAAACTAGAAATACGGAATACAAATTTGATTTTTTTATCGGAGACTTGTGCTTGGTCAAAATATTCAGAGGGGGGCTTATTTCCAAAATCGGTGTAGAAGCAGTTGCATCAAGGACAGGGGAGAGAAGGCGTAGATGGTGACCGGGAGAGAAGAGCAAAACTTGCAACTTTCGGGCAAACGGGAGATCAGCGAAACAAATTAGCGCCTCAGTCTAGTAGGTCGGATTTTTACTTACTCGCCTATTCCTATTTACACTTATATTTTGTTTCAAAGAGTTTTTAAAAATTGATTTCTTCTGAACAACTTATATGTAGGTCTATTATGAAGATTATCACGAGCAACTTGTTTTTAAAACTTCGAAATAATATTTCTCAATAAGACGTCTAAGCTATTCCGTATATTTTGTTGTATGATGAGAGAATGATTTTCACTATTTTTTATAATCATTTGTTACAGGAACGAATGGTACAAATAACCCGACAGAAGGTCGGCGGTCTAGGTCTAAGCATAAAGGGTGGAGCAGAGCACAAACTCCCGATACTGATATCACGGATCTATAAGGATCAGGCTGCCGACGCAACAGGTCAACTATTTGTAGGCGATGCCATTATCAAGGTAGGTTGAATGTTTACATTTGATTGCTGATTTTCACAATGAGTGTTGATTAAAAAACGGAAATGAACACGCAAGTGTGTGGTTATATGGAATCAATTTGGTATTTAAAATGTATTTACTTACACTGCTTACACTTACAGTGCACTGGCGGCTCCAGGTAGGGGCACGGGGGGGACACGTGCCCACCTATTCGACCTATTGTTTTGGTAAAAAGATATTTGCATTTCCCTACTTCAATATGCTAATATTTTGGAAATGATCAACAAGGTAATCAGTTTGTTTTTTTTCTTTGTACCACTTTATTCAACAAAGTGAAAGCAAATTCATCAACTTTAGTAACAAATGCAATTTCGCATTTTTTTAGCAATAAGCAAAGCATTGTTTCTATTAGTGTTGTGGTAACAGTTAGGGTTCGTCGCGGTGCGGATGTGGGCGGTAAATGGATATTCCGCACCGCAACCGCAAAAAAATAATAAAACCGCACCGCTTACCGCAACCGCATTGCATTTACCGCACCGCACCGCGCGGTAATGCGGTAAATGCGGTAAAAATTATGCATTTTAAAAATTGTGGTGAAAAATTAATCATTTGTTTTGTGTAGCCATATATAGTAAAATGTTATTCTTATTTACACGAAAATTAAATGACGGACTCCTCAGAATATAACATTTATGAAAATATTCAACTTTGCAAGTTTTATTAAGAGTGGTAAGGGTTTTGGCGTGAAAAAAAAACTTTTTCTCGATTTTTTTGAAACTTTGCGTGAAGCGAACTGATCAAAACTTTCGTACATTATAGTGTATCATTTCAATAACATGCTGTAATTTTTCCATGCAAAAATATCAACAAACGACTCGATGACGAAGCTTTTTGTAGAACGTATCTGGAAAAATATGATTTGCGGTGTTACCTTCCATTCAAAAACTACTTAACCGATTTCTTTCAAACTTTGTATACAGATTCTATGTAAAAATGCCTAACCCCCACGTTAAAGTTTCGAGATAAATTTTCAATTAGGGCAAAAACTGTCCAAACCATGCAAAATTTGGCATCTGGGATAACTTTGACATTTGTCAGCAGACCTTGAGGCAGACTTTGAGAAACACAACAAAAATCGCAATACCCTACACTAACTTCGAAAGCTTTACTTTCAAAAAGTTACAAAATACTCCTAACTGAAAAAAATTATTCGTTAATTTGGTAGAAAATATTCCCAGTTGGACGAACGACGGACGCACGCAAAAAAAAATTCCTCCAAATTCGTTTGGTTTGATGATGACAATTACATTCTTTGGGTTGGTGTTATGTCGTAGTATCATTAGTTCATTTCTAAGTTCTCCAAATTAATCAAAATTCACTGTCGAGAAAATGCCATTGAAAAGGATTCATAATTCCACGATTACCAAGAGGAATCAGGTGAAATGATGCATTTTGTAATTGGATTTGACAGAAAAATTCAATTGTTTTTCAATGATTGGATTTTGCGTTTTATGTATTTGAAAAGGTTCGTTTGTAATTTTTTCTTTGAAGTATAAAACAAATAGTTTTCAAAATATGTCGTAAAAATAATTTGTGCCAAATTATATTGGACACAGCTTATAGATTTTATTTCTTAGTAACAGTATGTTTTACCATATTTGAATGACCAAACTGTAAAAAATCAAGGTGCGATAGGTCGAATACAGATTATATTCGGATTTCTTTTCAAATCATTGTCAAGTCTATGGAAATTAGAGCAATTAAATGTTTATCATGTTTCTCTATTGTAGGGTAATACATAAAAATCGAACGTTCTGAGAGAGAGAGAGAGAGAGAGAGAGAGAGAGAGAGAGAGAGATGTTCCTAATAATGACATTGCTAAGCATTCGTTCAGAAAATAAATCTAGTTGCGTCCTTCTCAAATGGTAAAAGTCATAGTTTTAATTCACTTTTTAATGCAGACTGCATACTTTATCAATTGCTTTTTGAAGCGCGGTTGCGGTAATACCGCGCGGTAAATGCTCATTTCCCGCACCGCATCCGCGGATAAAAGTGTATCACCGCACCGCAGTTTTCGCGGTGCGGGTGCGGTAAATACCGCGCGGTTGCGGTAATTACCGCAACCGCGACGAACCCTAGTAACAGTAGTCTCGGTATCGAAAATCCGGAGAATACCGACCCATATTGGGTACAGGAATGCTGGTTTCGAGCTCAATATTACCCATCTACAGGACGCACAGTGTCGCCTAGCCGGACAAAACCTCAAAATTTTATTTTAGATTTTTCGTGATTTAACATTTTTCTCTATTTCTTAACAGGTTGAATAGAGTCTTCTCAAAATATTAAGTCCCGAAGACGAGAGTTCAATTTTTTACAGAACTGCACCCAATTTTTTGAAAATGAATTTTCGGAAATAGTGCACTTTATATTCGTAAATGTTGAATTTTCGAACCACCCTAAGTGCCAAAATTTTGAGGATTTTAAAAACACAAAAATAAACATCAAATATGAATTCAGCGTCACAAAATTACCCTAATGTGAAGTTTTCATCAAATTCGGGCCACTTTTGAGGTTTTGTCCGACTTTTGTATGGAAGGTATCACTGTGGGACGTTGGGTCCTATTTTTCGTTGACTAAATTCTTGCGTTAACCAACCCCAAATTTGTGTATGCTGTGAGACTCTCTATACATGCCTTTGTAGAGTGTAGTCGAAAACCCGACATTACAAACTGGAAATTAACTTTACCGCACAGTTTTACCTTGATCAAATCTTTCAATTTAAGTGCCCATTTCAAAATATCGACCAGCAATGTGATATTATAAGTTTAATGGATCGAAAATAATTGCAACGATTTTGTTTTAAATTTCAAAGTATTTACAATGAATGGAAAATATGATTTTTAAGAATGTTTCTTAAGCGAAGTTCTGATTAGTTTCCATTATTCGCTATGTACGAACATAATTAGTTGTGGCTGGTTTCGATTTGCTTATATTTTTCTGCAAAAAAACGAACGCCGATTTAGTGTATAATTTGACGCTCGATCCGCATGAATCACTTCGAATGGCGAGTGGAAGTCCAAAAGAGATGATCAGGAAAAAGGGTGACCATTAAAGTGGCTCGCTGTTGTATGGGAAAACTTCAAAATGATTTAAACTAGCGGGCACAGCACTATTTGAGTTCCTTTTGTGGTCCCAAATGCCTGTGCAAAATTTGGTAGTGATTGGTTGCTTCCCGAGTTTGCGCATTGCGTTCAAAGTTTGTATGGGATTTTATATGGGGAAATTATTTATTTTGCATTTACGTTATTAAAGATCGCTATTTCACTCAATATGAAAAACCAGATTTATAAAACTATTGTTCAAACCTTGGTTAACAACTTTGTCGAAGACCGTAACTAACTACGAGTTTTCAAAAAATAATTATAACGATTTTAAAACTTATGGCAAAATACAAATGCAGAAATTGATTACTTCTTCCAACACTGCTGGTGCACCACTGATATCGACATTAAAAACTTAAATAAATGAGAATATATTCATCGTAGAGACTTGGTACCTTTAAATGAAATGTTCAGAATGAATTGCTGAATATCATAGACATAGTCAGAAAATGAAAAGAAGAAGGGGAGGGGGACATGTGTACTCCCCAGTCCCTGTTTAGATGGTTTTGTATAAAACAAAGAATCATTACGTCCTTGTAAATGTCAACGACCGAACTTTCTTAATATTTTGATAGACCCAAATATGAATCATAATCAGATTGTAATCTTGTGGGAAATAACATTTACAATATTTAGAATTTATATATACAAATTTATGTGTTGTTTTTGCTTGGGGCAAAAACTAATTCAGGTCTGGAAATCGCATTGGGTTCTAACCACCTCTGTTTTGCGTGAACCAAACTCAATTTCATCAAAAAACGCTTGTTTGAAATAACTATCCTGGTTTCGTTCCTAGATTCTCAAACGAAAACGTCAATAGAAACAATTCCGAAACTTCAAGGAATCTAAGGATATGTATTTTTTTAAATTCTGACTCTGAATGGCTAAAAATAGGGTTTTAAAATATGTAAAACTTATAAACCGCTGTACCATTTTAAATGAGATAACAGTGGAGCCCTTAAATAGTAGCACTAAAACACGTAAGATTAATTTTTAATTCAGCGGTTTAAACCTGCGTTGAAGATGTGCTCCTTATGTTATACTAAACTATCTAAACAGGGAACTGGGGAGTACACAAGCCACACCCCCTCTTGTTTTCATTTTCTGACTACATCTATGTTATTCAGCAATTCATTCTGAACATTTCATTCAAAGGTACCAAGTCTCTGCGATGAATATATTCTCATTTGTTCAAGTTTAAAGTATCGGTGTCGTGGTGTACTGACAGTGTTGGAAGAAATAATTAATTTCTGCATTTGGATTGAACCATAAGTTTTAAAATCGTTATAACTATTTTTTGAAAACTTGTAGCTAGTTACTGTCTTCGACAAAGTTGTTAACCAAGGATTGAATTATCGTTTTACAAAGCTGGTTTTTCATATTGAGTGAAATAGCGATCTTTATTAACGTAAATACAAAATAATTGATTTCCCCATATAAAATCCCATACAAAATTTAAACGCAATGCGCAAACCCGGGAAGCAACCGACCGCTCCCAAACTTTGCGCAGGCATTTGGGACCACAAAGGGAACTCAAAAAGTGCTGTGCTGAAAAATGGTATTTTCGAGCCACTCTAGTGACCATATGTCCTGCGTTCCCAGGACGGACATACCCTGGTTTTAAACTGAAGGTCCTGGTGTCCAGGGATGTCAAAGAAAATTATTCATTTGTCCTCGGTTCTCTTCAATAAGCCTAAAATATTTGTTTTATTTACTCTGGTCCAGTTTGCAGTTACGGTCGACCGCAACAATAAATGCAACGCAATTCACTCTCAAGCAGTGTACGAGAATCAAAGCCTAATATACTCGAATCTCAATCGTCTTGCAATCCAGGATCCAACACCCTCTGATGCTTCTCAAAAGGCGCCTTTGAGAATCGACTTCTTAACAACTCTCTATCATGTGCTGGCATTTTTCCATTTTCTGAAAACCCGTAAACATGTTTCCAATCCATAAAAAAGAAAATGAACGAGACATAAAAAATCATCCATTATAGGATTCATTGAACGCTGTCTCGAGCAAGGTGCTTAGAGTTCTAAGGTGATTCGTCTTTGGCAGTTACTAGGCGAAGACTGAGGTAAGCGTGCAGCAGGCTTCCGGGAAGATTAATGATATGAGCGCTCGGTTGCATCCGGCCTACAAGATGATGGACTTCTTCGCTCCAAAGTGAAGCCGACGAGTGTTTCAAACCATCCACCGTAGTTGCTTCACTAATTTCGCCAAGTTTCCGTAAACCAAATGATAGGGCTGTCATTTTTTTCCGTGCATAACCTAGTTACAGTTACATTCATTGACAATTCACCGGTTGACCGTTGCCACAGATCGTGAGATAAATATGATTGGGAAGCTACTTAGGACCGTTGATGTTTCTGCTTTACTTCGATGACGTATGTTTACTGCTGAAGACTCCTCTCCGGTCCTTCGCAGATGATATCAAAATATTTCGTCTCATCCCTACATTTGAAGATTGCACATATCTCCAAGAATAACTTCAAACCTTCGCTGATTGTGTTGTAGCAAAAATTCGAATAACATTCTGGAGGGAGGGGGGCTTCAACAGGTGGGCTTTTACTGGCCTGATATGGTCACCTTAGGAAAACCGTACTTTAGCATAAGGTTACTTTCCGGTGAATTAAAAAAAAAAAAAAGAAGAAAATCCAATCTTGCAAACTGAGGATGTTTTTTTGTTTATCGTTGAACATAGAGTTTATGGTATTTACCAGCCTCGAGTTCGAAGAAAGTAGCACCGCTAAAAAGAAATTGGTGTCATTTTGGAAAGAAAATCTTCTGGTAAAATGCGAAATATTGGTCCAAAGTTATTTATTTATTTATTTATTTATTGAATACCTTGTAACGTAAGACATGTATCTTTTTTAATGTTACAGTTCAGATTGCTGGAGTTCAAAAACATGAGACTATAAAAATATGCTTTGTGCAAATTGTTCTCTTTAACTAACCGCACCCGTCTATTGAAAGTTCAGTAGGAGATCCCTTTTGAAGCACGATCTGGAATTAATTAATTTAATATAACTGGGTAAACTATTCCAATTAACAATACTTCTGACGAAGAACGAATGACCGTAATATGTTGAAGAATGTTGTGGAACTCTAAAACTCCTTGTGCGCGTGCCTCTCAATGGAACTAGTTTTTCCGAGAGATAACTTGGGTTTGAGGTTTTGATGATGTTGAAAAGATTTATGCAAGATATATATTTATAGAAATTACTGAAAGAACAGCCTATAAGTATCTTTTGCAGATGTGATACATGTGAGTACCTGGAAAGATTGTACACATATCTTATACAAGCATTTAATGCTACTCTTAGCTTATGAAGTGATTCACTCGATGCATTTGTATAAACAAAATCTCCGTAGATGAAATGCGGCAGCAACAATGTTTTGAATAACTTCAATTTAGTTTGAATGCTGCAATTCCTTGTTGTCAAATTTAAACGTTTCAATGATCCATAAATTTTTGAACATTGATGGTTTATGTGATCATCCCACACCAAATTGCTATTGAAAATAACTCCTAAATTATTGACTCGGTGTACAAAATTTACTTCAACTCCATCGATGCAAATATTTGGAGGTAAAACAGTAATCCTTTGTTTAGAGATAAGCATTGCTTTTGTTTTACTAGGGTTTATTAGTAAAGAATTTTCTTTTGACCAATTGACGATTTTGCGAAGGTCGTGGTTCATCATGTTTCCAATGGTAGTTATATCTGTAATTTTGTCCGCACAAATGTATATTTGAACGTCATCTGCAAAGAGATGAACCGAGCAGAAATCTAAAACGCTTGGGAGATCATTAATAAAAAGAGAAAAAAGAAGAGGACCAAGGACTGACCCTTGGGGAACTCCGGATAAGATTGGTTTGAAATCAGAGAGGATTTCATTGTGACTTACTGCCTGACTACGATTGCTTAAGTAGCTTCTTATCAATTTTGCTGCCTCGTTAGAGAAGGCATACAGTGAAATTAGTTTATTTACTAGTTTACTATGCGAAACTCTATCGAATGCTTTGGCAAAATCTATTAGTAATAAAATTGCGATTCCTTTTTTATCTATCGTCTGTGCAATATCGTCGTGTACTCTCATTAAAGCAGTCTCAGTGCTATGACAACTTCGAAATCCAGATTGAAAACGATGTAAATAGTTCATTCTGTTAACGAAATCAGAAATTTGATTCTTGATTAGCTTTTCAAATATTTTGGATATACTTGGCAATAAACTTATGGGCCTTAAATTCGTTGTTGATGAAATGTTAGCTTTTTTTGGAATCGCGATCACTTTTGTTCGTTTCCATTCGCTAGGAAATTTACTGGTCGATATTATAGCATTGTAAAGATGTCGAAGCATAGGCAACGCATAAGGAATAATGATTTTGATGAACTTAATAGGAATGCCATCTAGTCCGACAGCATTTGACTTAATTTGGAATACAGCATTGATAATTTCGTAATTCAAAACAGGTCGAAAGCAGAAGCCATTTTCATGAGGTGAAAATCGGACATTGTCTGTATCTTCAGTCGAAAAATTAGATGCAAAATAATCATTTATTGAGTTTGCAGTGAGGTCGTAGTTGGCGGAACGAAAATCTTTGGTTGTTATTCCTAAGCTTTTAATACTTGCCCAAAGCTGCTTGCTTGGCAAATCCACATTTAGCCGTTGTCTGTCATAACCTGCCTTAGCTCTTGCTATGGTAGAATTAACCTTATTTCTCAGACGCCTGTACAGAGCATGATGTTCAACAGTCTTACTAAACTTCCAATTCCGATATGCAAGATCTCTTTCTATCATTACTTTCTCGATTTCGTTAGTGAACCACGGATTCCTACGATACCGCCGAAATTTTAATGGGAAAAATTGCTCATGAAGCATATAGAGATGGTGGTTCAAGATGTTAGTTAAAATATTAGGATCGTCTACACTAAAATATTCATTCCAATTTATACCAGCAAATGTTTCACAAAGTAGTACAAAGTCAAAATTGCAATAGTCACGGATCCAATAACCAAGTTCTTCGTTTGCGTGTGAGAAATTGAGAGACGCAAATATTAGATCATGCTTGGAAATCCCAGACATTGATAACTGGTTAAATTTCAAAACAGTTTCAGGTGAATCACTTATAAGCAGATCCAAAAGGGAAGAGCCAGTATTGTAGAAGAAAGTTTGTTCTGAGTTTATTATACTATAGGACATGCTAGAAATAGCGTCATTGAACCGCAGTGATTTTCGTGCTGGTTTGTGTGGATCAGTATTGAAGTCGCCAATAAAATACGTAGAAGCATATCTTACAGAATATTCATCGAAGTGACCTCGCAAAAGATCGGAGCAATCGACACTAGGGGGATTATAGTAAACAGCCACAAGCAAACGATCACGCCCTAGGAGAATCTCAAAGATTAAATATTCAGTGCAAGTCGATTCACAGTACAATGACTTACGATTCAAACGATAAACTATTCCTTTTCGGATATAAACGCAAATTCCTCCACCGTGTCTATCACGATCGTTTCTAATCAAGTTAGTGACACATTGAACATGCTTTTTTGATCACAATACTTACTAAGCCTACAAAATCTGATAAAAAATCATGGTTTTGAACGTTCTATTTCACTATGGAGTTCTTCTTGATAAAAGCAACTTCAGTTTCCGCTTCATTATCGTCTAATACGTCTCTACTGGATGGAACTGTGGACAATTTTGTGAAGTCAGTTTGCTGTTAAGGCAGTCGGCTAGATCTGTTCATAACGTAACTGGACCATTATGGGACAGCTAATGTTGGTTTACTTGCCACAGGAATAGTTCCCTTGCCAAATCATTTTTTATTCCGATAATTCATCCGCGAAAACAAACTATAATATGCCATAAACCGCAATCAGTAGCATTGTTAAATTTGAGCCCCTATTTTATATGAAATTCGTTTTCGCGTAAGTTTCATCGTCAACCAAAACACATCCCTCGAATTTCATCAGCACTCGTCCGTACAGCTAACGGAACCGGACTCTGGCCGTTTCTTTGTTATTTGGAGCTACTGTTAGGTTATTTATCTTCTAGGTGACACTTGTTGTCTTCACGGAGATGGATTCGCCGCTCAGTTTAGCGTGTAGTTTTTTGGCCACGATGGCCAAAGATCTTTGACGAGTAAACCAAAGATCAATTGTCCTAAGTGACTTTCTTGTGTGAAACCTATAGGCATTACAAATAAGGTACCTTTCAAAAGCTGCATTAATATATTGGATTTTTTTCAACTGGCCAACGATTGAGAAATGCTTCTCAACAGGCTGACCATAAATGAATTTGGTTGAATCTACACTTGTACTTTGACTTGTGCTAGTTGTTCTTTTATTTGGTTACTATGGTTTTCCTGATAATACTGACTCCAATATGGAAGCTAGGATAACCTTAAGGGATGAGTTGAATTTGAATTAATTTTACGGGAATCTGCTTTTCGTGGAACAAGAAATTTTCCTAAATCAGTGAAAGAAAAAGAAAGGTGAATTTCGACCGAATAGACGTCTACTGACTGACTGCAAATATTGTATATTACCAATATAGTCCACTCCTGTAAATCCCATACGAATCACAAAGGACATAAATGTAATGCCATCTGTGGACGAAAAAGGTTTTTAATCTCCATAAATAATCATGCCGCCGTAGATTGAAATGTCAAACGCGCCCAAGAAGTATAGAAGAGAAAGGTGGGAAAATTTCATGGCTCACAGAAACGAGGCTTGCTACTCCGCGAATTGACAGTTTTCGGTGACGTCAGAGAAATCGTTGAGGTAAACAAACGAATTTCTCGAAAGTTGTTAATTCACAATATTTGAGCTCTTTTGGTGGAAAAAATAGTGTGCAATGGATTCTTGACATAAATTACGCCATAACTACACTAGACACAGTGGATAATCAGTGCATCTATGTGATTATTAGCGTAAATCGGGAATTTAGGTGCATGTCATAGAAAACATATCCCACCGTAATATTCTGTTCACAGCAAAGGTATTGGACATCGGCATAGCTTCCTTGTGATTTATCAGGTGTCGATCATTCGTTAGCAGCAAACAATATAGGAATTTCATGTAATTATTTTCGCCAACGATTTCTATGACGCGCGCTCGTCAAATGTTTACACTTTAACGAGCTAGCTCAGTATATGTAAGCCGTGGGCAAATTGTTAATTTCCTAACGTGTTGGTATTTGTGTGTATGAAACCTTGAGTATGCTGCCAGCCTGCGCAACGTAGGAATCAACAGATGGAAAAAGTGCTGCCAGGCCTGCGCAAGAATCGTAAGAATCAATAGTTGGAGCTCAGTGTAAAATATTTCGTGGGTTTATCGGTGTAACTTTTTTTTGCATCAGCTGCATTTTAGGGATGCTGCTTTAAACTACCAGAATCTTCTCCAGCTGCGTTAGAAAAAACTATCCTAAATACATGTACTGCCAATGAAAGCATAAAAGTCCTATATTGATAAACAGAAAGCCGAAAAAACACTTGAAGATTTACATTCTCATTGAGCCTTATGGATGGGACAACCATGTTTTAGGTATTTTTATATCAAACCTGGTAATCTTATTTGTTCATTGCAGTGTTTCAAATAAACCACACATTTTACTCCAAGGAGCCTGTTTCAAAAAAGTGGTGGAAACCAATCATTGTTATGCACGATTCTGGGAGTGAGTAAAAAATCAAAGCAATCCACGTAGGTTTTGACGCTTAGGTTTTCACTCCCGGTTTTGGCTCCTCCTGGTCGCTCCGGTTTGAGATTCTTATTCTCTCACCGCTCATAGACCGAATTTAATTTCAAACTTTGCTAACAGTTCTTCAATATTTGCACGTTTAATTTCTCAACTAACCCAGCAGTACGTATATATTGAAGCAAGTCCTTTGTTTTCAATTTAATTTTCTTCAACGGGGAAACATATCTCAAACCCGGTGAAAAAGTATTTCTGCTGGAGTGATGAAAAGCTAAAGTTCAAATGCATAGTGGAAGGATGCAAAACAGGTGTACTATTGCTTACTGTAATAGACGTGTACGCTAATCATTGAATACTAACCTGCGAGGTCTATCGAAAAAGGTTTTGCCACGAACTGTACCAAGGTTCTGTTTTTCTTTTGTGCTTGATAAAATGAAAATTGAAAATCTAAATTGAGCTCAACATCGGGCTTTTAAACTGTACGCTGTAATTACAATCTAGTAACCTGTTTTCACTCCTTGGCGGTTTTCACTCCCCAGGAGCCAAAAAACCACGAGTGATGAAATCATGGATTTTGATGATTTGTCAAATTATGGTTTTTTCAACGCATGCTGATTGGAGTGATTTTTGAAACACTGGTTCATTGTGATTCAGTGGTGATACAGAATACAATCCAACAGATAACTCATTTTCGTCAAAAATCCATATGGGACTCTTATACTTTTATGGGCAGTGTAAGCAGAGAATGAGATTTCCAGCATTTTCGTCAGCGAAATATTTTTCTGTTTCCTTTTTTCTGTAAACTGTGCCTCTTAATGAACTGGTCAGACTACGCAATGATCGTTATCTCATGTGGGTATTAAAATATGATGATTAGAACAAAATCATGTAGCTTTCTCCTGCTGAAAAGATAATAAATCCAAAAAAGTTTTCTCCACTGACAAAACTTAACATGTTATCATCATGTGGAAATCTGTTGAATTATTTCAATCCACAAACACATTAAATACACACCGTTGCCACTTGAATATTTATTTGAGGGTGGGAGATATGGTTTTCAAATGAAATTCATGCGAACATGGTGTGAAAATCGCATCAACATCATAAGAAATACCATTAATAAAATTTTCAAATGAATTACACGTGAATATCACATTGTGTTACTTATAGATTTCATTGGCAGAAGAATCGGTGAAGTCAATTGTTTTACATGTAGAAATACAATACATGTTTTTCGTGCGAAAGTCATGTGGAAAGTTCAATAGTATGACAATGATCATTCAATGGATAAATATGTCATATTCACGTGGAATTTGTTTGAATTTAATTTGAAACACCACATGAAATGATTTTAATGGATTTTCATGTGAAATTCAAAGGAATCGCACATGAAAGTGATGTTTAATAGCATATGGTTTTATCGTTTCAATGATTTTCAGTATCCCTAATCTAGAAATGTCGCCACCTCTACTATAATGTATTGTGTTGAACTGAGAATTGTCATTACGTACTGCAAAATTTACAGTGTACTAGTAACCTTTTGTGCCATGGTGGCGCCAGTGTGGTGTCTTTTAAGAAATGCAGAAGTGAACCATATTGTTATTTTATAATATTTGCTGACTGGCATTTTATTTGTCTGGCAAAATGATACCGTAAACCGGGGTGAATTTAATCACTCGAAACTTTTTTCGTAGATCGCTTATTAAACCAGAATAGTCTGTCGAATCATTTTAATTTGAAATGATTTTTATCCCAAACTTATAAAATATTGATTTGTTATACGTTTTGAGTATATTGTTCGGTTTTTGGGTACAAAAACTACAAAAAACCGAAATTTGACTTTACCTGATTTTTACGAAGCTTCGTAATGTGTCTATATATATTAAAGTCAAAGTTTGTATGTATATGATTTATAGACTCCCAAACGACTTAACCGATTTCCGTAAAAATTCATGCACAGTGGGCATTTGTTATGGAGCGTGTTTGTGTGCTATTGGTTGGGGATTATCTACCCGCCAGATGGCGCTACGGAACAAATTGTGTTTTCCTCCTATTTCGTTGACAATCGCAGCAACGCGCGATGGGTATTAGCTAGGTTTTTATAAAACAAATAAATCTCAGATTTGAGCAAGAGTAATAAATTACAATTTCCTTTAGATTGGGACATGCTAAATTTAGTTTTAAGAGTTTGTTTACTTTTAATACATTTTTTGTGAAACTAGTTGGCAATTATTTCAAATTATTTTTTTTTTATTGTTCAATATTCCAACGTGTTAAAATGGATGAAACTTTTTGTACATTGATGAAACACTGAAACAAAACAATTTTAGTAGTTTTAAAGGTTTTCACAATCTTTTATTTTAGTTGAACACAAATTATACGAATTTTGGTTACTCGAATTTTACAGTACATTGAAATACTTTGTATAATACCAATTAACATCTATTTAACAATGAGTATCTTTCCAGAATTAGTTTAAACAAACATTTGAATGAAAAACATTGACATCAATAACTTAATGTGGGTGAACATGCAGGTTACCAGACTGTAAGCGGACAATTGTAGGTAAAACCATCCAATCTTGTTCTCCATACATCAATACATGGTTTAAAAATATTAAACTTGAATAAAGTGTGTTGCGTCTAAAAATATGTAATGATTACTTCGAAAAGTGATCAATGTCACCCCGGTTTACGGTACTTAGATCTTCGCGTTTCTTGTCAGATTAGCAACGAATCAGGAGTCACACATAGAAGCAAAATGGCAACATTACTGTACAGGCAGTTTTTCAAGGATGCAGAATTTATACGCGGTGTTGGGCCACAAAAATTGAAACAAATTGAAATTTCATTGAGTTGCTGAAATTACTTGCTGATAACAAAGCAAAGCTGAACACAAAAAAATTACCTTGCGTTGTTTGTAGTAAAAAGATCAATGGCTAAATAGACTCCCTGAAGATTAGTAGAAAAAATAGTATTGCATTCAAGGATGGTGTAATTTTTCCAACTATTTGCCAAACTCTAAACACGAGCCCCGTAAAAAAATTCCAAAATTCGACACTATTTTGTTAGGAAGGTGTGCCCCCTTTGTCAACCAGCTGAAGCCGCCTATGTTTACTTATTATGACAAAGTCGCACTTTTATAATCGAAAACCCACGCTGAAGGCGTTTCACATGCAAATAATCATACCTGGACTTAAACCCAGGGATTGAATATTTTGTCATTTTTGGTTCAAATACACCTGGTAGTGAAATATTAAAACACACTGCTCTTTTGTACAGAAGTAAGATGTAAAAACATCCAGTTGCCCGCTCATGTGCTCGACAATGCAACACCAGGGCAATATTTAGTTCAGTTCAAGTTGCAATCCTTCACAATCCAACAATATACCAGAATTGCGATCGTGCGACTAGGCGGAGTGATTTTTGGTAGGTATTTTTGTTGTTCACAAGGGTGTCATTATGTTTCAAAAAGGAAACGGTACTTGAACTTGCACATTTCAGTCCGTCACATGAATAGTGAATACGGATTGCCTGAACCCCACACGGAAGCGCACAGAAAATGCAATCAACCGGAGTTTTCACCCCCGGTCGGATTATTTTTGTCTCTCTTTCTGTGTGCTACGTCGTATGCATATATTTCGTGCCGTTTCAGTAATTCATTCATTCACATGTCGTCGCTGTTGTGCTATCTTATGACAAGCGCCATTTAGCACATTTCGAGAAAAACGATTTTTAAAGTTTGAGATTGAATATCTTGAAACTTACAAATGGTATAAACAATTCGACGAAGACAATTGATGCTTCTATCTTTTCTGCATTAATCTCTCAAATATTACGAAGATCGGTTGACTATGTTGCGAGTTTTTACTATGAATGTAAACAAAAGTCGCACTCACACATGTCATAGGCGTGTATTGATGACAAAATTTGTATGACGTGTCATAATCGTACATGGAAAATTTTCCATAGAAAAAAATCATCTATTTTTAATTTTTATTCATATGTTTTCGTTCATACGGCCTATAAACAATCGGTGAAATGCATTTTGAAGGAAATGAGTCAGTGAATCTAGAAAAAATTGTTATTTTTGGTTACAGTGTTGCCAAATATCCTTTATTTACAGTTTAAAACTAAAACTGTGTTTTTCTCACAACTCGTGTAATTTTCTTTTAAAAATGTTCAAGCCATTGTGTTCCTCAGACATTTTCACACATAAAAACATCTAAAACTTCAATATAACTTGAGAAAATTCCTAGATACAGTGATTTGAAGCAAAAAGCTCACAATTTCTCATCATGTTTCTCGCTATATGTGAGTAACCAAGTAGAATTTCAAATTTCTGAAAACGCCACTTTGTAGAGATTTTTTAAACAAGTAATGTGGCATATCTAACTCCGTTTACCCCAAAATGGCGGTTGTCATAAGATAGCACAACAGCGACGATGTGTCAACCAACCTAACTAAAAGGGTAAAACGGCGTGTATGTAAAGTTAGATTTTACACCAACCTACCATAACCTCATAAAATCCTCAAAATCTTGGCAGTGTGTTAAAGAAAACGTGTAAGATTGTCTCAAAACAAGAAGCCGCGACTTTTTTTATAGTTTTTGCACAAGACGCCAGGTTAAAAATTGAGAAATCTGTTCTAGTCTGCGCATTATAACAGAAAACTATAGAAATCAGTGCATTAAAACAGAAAACTCGGGAGATCTGTGCAGTTTTAAAAATCTGTGAAGAACCTTGAAACCTGGCATCCCTTCTTACAACTTTGCTCCTACTCGCAATGCAATTTATCGCATGACTGTTAAAATGTGTTCACAAAAGGTTTGGAAGCTTGAAAAATGAAGGAATATTTAAAAAATACCTTTGCTAGATTTTGCCGTTTATAATAGTGGATTGTCTACATAGCATGAGGAACTCGTTAAGTTCCTAAGGGGCCGTATACAAATGACGTAGCCTTTTTTCGGCGATTTTTGACCCCTCCCTCCCCCCTCGTAGCATTTGGTCACAAAATTCTAACCTCCCCCTCTTAAATAACGTAGCATTTATCTACACCCTCCCCCTCGTCCCATGCAAAGCGCCCGGGTGATGAAAAAAAATATGTTTTTCAATTATTTTAAATACATGTCCTTTCAAAATGTTTGACGACTTTTATCAACATTTCCATTATAATAGCAAATTGCGTGCAAAATAATGACAAATATAGTGTTGATAGTTTGATTTTGAATTTTATATGTCAAGGAGAGCATGAAGACAAGTTCTCTCAGTTCACAATCGTGCAGCTGCCAATGATTCTAATAACCATACGTTCATATAAATTACTAAATTTTGTTTGGTTGAATCCGAAGTGAAAAATTAATTCAGCTTCCAAACTAAGTCTACTAGTTAGCAACATTAGCTAACTAATGCAGCAAGTTAAATCCGCATACAAAATCTTTTCATATTTTTGCGAACTTGTAATTCCGCGAATCGTAAAATTTACCTCATGAAAAATTTAAATTCATTTTTTTTTGGGAATGGAGGATCATTAAATTGTTGTCTGCAAACAATGGGTTTAAAACTTAATGCTACGTCGCACAACTTCTGACCCTACCCTCCCCCTCGCCACACTTCGTCACAAATTTGGTATACCCTCCCTACCCCCAAAATGCTACGTCATTTATGCATGGCCCCTAATGGAATTTAATATTTGCTATTTGTGTGCCTAGAGAATCTTTTACTAAGAAAAATGTACACTAATGGGCATAGAAAAGCCTAACAAAATTTTGCGTTTCTAAACGTTTGAATTCAATCTTCTACAACTTTGTCGAATTTTTGGATAAGAATTTGATAGCTGGATAATCAATGTGTTGGCCTACCTATTCTATTCTATTCTATTCTAACCCTTACACAGCCAGTATTGAAAAGCATCCTGGAAAACACTGCAGTTATTCTTTAGTGTTTTTCTTGTCAACATTAATATTTGAAGTATATTATAATATGTCGCAAATATTAAAACGGCCAGGCGTACTGTGCAGAGTTGTGTTTGAAGATGTTTCAATATTATACGGCAATTGAATTATTCACTTAGTGAACAATTGAACCAACGAATCGTGTTGAAACTTGAATGAAGAAGAAACGAGGACAACCGTACCGACCGTTTCAGATTATAGGGGGTTAGGATAAAACGTTGGGAGTGACATGGCTAAGAAGGTTAATGTCACTCCTTTGGTCCTTTAGGATGGGACAGAGGTATTTACACCTTGCCCTGGCTAAAGAGCCTAGGTTAAAGCGCCTTTACTCGCTCTGGGAATATTTGCAATAACTACATAATTCCTCAGAATTAGGAAGTCATTGCAAATATTGTTATCTTCTGACTAGAGACACCAATCTACGTACCCTAATCTGTGTAATATTTATTGCCTGTAACAATGCTACTGCTGCTGCTGCTGCTGAAAAACTGAATAGTGATCTAGGAAGTTTGAGTTCTTGGCTAAAATTTATTGATTTAGAAAAACCCAATGAACAGTGATTGGGTTAATTTTAAGTTGGATAATGTGTTAGAACGTGTCAGTGAAATTAAATAGTAATTATAGATGAAAATCTAAATTTCAAAAAACACATCGACTACACTATCAAAAAGATCGCAAAAATATGGAGTTCTATGTCGGTTAATTAATTTTACACGTTAATTCGAAAAACATAGTTTTCCAACTTTGTCGCACTATGGCGGTGTAGTGATCGAATACGGTAATATAAACTCTTACAAAGGAATCAAGGGCAAATGAGGAAGGAGATATACAAAAAACAACTGACTCTGAGATGGACAAGTCGTTGCTCTTTCCGGTACCATAACGTAAGCTATTTAAACATGGCATCAATATAAAAAGTCGTAAATAATAAAAACGGTGCAGATACTTAGCAATATTAGTGGTCCATTTCGATACGAAAGTTTATTCGAAACGGCTGTTTCCAGTCAAGCCGAGCGGACTGCATTTCCCGTCCGCCATCAACGGGGTAATCGAAATACTGAAGTAATCCTACCGGATCCCTTGAAGTTCCTCCTCCAGCCTGAGTGAAATCTGTTGCTTCTTCCAGAAAGATTAAACAAATAATCCTTCATCACGATGCAATTCAGCACTCAACTTTTCGCAAATGAACCTTTTAAAATTTCTTTTTAAGCTACGGTTTAAAAAATCTAAAATTGTGACAGCCTCAACATTTTCACAACCGCTTGAGGCAAAGCCTACTTTTCGAATCCAATGTGTTGGCCTACCTACATACATAAAAACCTTTTGGTAATATATATATAATTATTTCGGTAATAGAAGAGAAATAAACAAGAGAATAACCAATCTTTCAGGGTGTTAAGCAATAACTGTTTCCACATACTAGTTCATGCTAGCTAACTTAATTAAAACACACAAAAAAGATAGTGAAGAACTCATTCGTCTATCAACAGTAGTAGCGGTTTACTGCCAGTAGTCATAGCAAATGAATCAAGGGAAATGCAAACTCGTTCTCTCACTCACTACCTTATCCCTAATTGCTTACCCAGTGAAGTCCGCACACTCGCATGGGACATCCAAACAGGAAGCTGTACAAAACAGCATAATCCAACTCTCCACATATATAGCATTGCAGCAGAAGAGCGGGCGACGAAAATTGTGTGTCTCTCGGGATATCTTTTAATTGATGCAAAGCCTTCCGGCGTGAAACATTTCTCTCCCAAGGTCGTAGATAGGGGGACTAAATTATAATCAAGGCTGACCCCGATTCAAGCGTACGGTACGACTCTCATACATAATATGTTCGCAGTATAATTACAATTTGTTCCCCGGATGTACGATGCCTCCCTGAAAGGAGGTGACATTTCAGGATGGATCACTGCTTTATTCGCAGCGGGGCGTTTCGTGTTGCTTTTCAAGCACCAAATGTGTAGGGGAACTGGATTCAAGATGAGCCTTTTTCGGATGTACGGACCGCCGAAACACCACAGCAATATCATAAACATGTGAACGATTAAAAATATGCACCAGAAATGCAAATAGTGTTTTTGTTTTTTGGAGCTAGCGTCAATCCGGCGCTAGCCTAGTCCTATCACTAAGTTAGTGTCAGATTCTGATATAACAAAGTCGAAACGCAAACTTCATAATTAATTCAGTTATGGGTTTTGCTCCCTTCGCGCTTAGGGAGAAATATAACAGTGAGGTTTAACTATTTTAGCCGTAGCAGAAAAAATAGGCCAATTTTTCTTATGTTTTGACGTTATGGGTTAAAATTAAGAGGAAGGTTATTGTCTATTTGATACACTTACTATTGTGTTTTATTTCGAGATAGAACCGATAGTTCCAGGGGATTCACTTTTAATTAATTGTTGATAATGGTTCTTAACCCATAGAATTAGTACATGTAATCGATATTACGTGTTATACACATTATATCCAACTTTCACTGTCGAGGTAATACGAAGTAAACCACTATCAAACGAATACCTAGCAAAAAGTAATTCTCACGCTATCTCGTCTAAAATTTATTGGACTCCAACGAATCGTCAATCCCTTCTAGGGCAGTACGATTTTTCATTCTGCCCACAACAAGAAATCGTTTTCCCCCAAAAGGCACTCAACAGATTGGATTCCACTAGCGGTTGGTCCACATCTTTCCTGTGGGCTAATACCTACGGTATATCCTCCGCTCAGCCCAATGATGAGAATAGAAGTGAAATAAATGTAACCACTTTTGATAGAGTATCCTGCTTACGGTGCTCCACCACCCGCTCGTTTCGCTAACACCGGAAAACCGACAGCGGACGAAAAGCAGAAGAAAATTTATTAAATTCCGAAAGTAAGCAAGCCTTACTTAAGCATTCACTACTAAAACATGCAACGGAAGAGAGGGGTCACTCAGAGCGGATTTATCAGTGTCTAATGAAATTTTCAACGATGTACGTACTTCCGACGAGAAACGCCCATTCTTTCAGGAGTTATAAATCGTGCAACGTTGGCATCATCCTTTCAATTATTTTCGAAGGCATGAAAATTATGCTAGAAATAATAAAGGCAGCAGAGCAGCCACTGATAAATAATGATAAAAGCAAGGAGAAGATGTAATCATATTCGAAAAAATAATTGTTTTGTGAATAGTATTTGATAGGTTTTCATTTTTTTTTGATTACAGGTCAATGGCGAATACATCACAGCTTGCCCGCACGACGATGCCGTGAATATCCTGCGAAATGCTGGCGACATAGTGGTGCTGACTGTGAAACACTATCGAGCCGCAACGCCATTCCTACAGAAGCAGTGTTAGTATCTACATTCTGGCATTTGAACATACATGAATATTTGAGACCAGAACTCATTCAACTCTACTCGCATTTTTTCCAATTCCGTCAGCCATTCTACGGCGTTAGACAATTGACTGGGCGCTGGTGAAATTTCATTTCACGTGGTTTTTACCATGGTGACACGTTTCTATTTTCTCCTTTTTCTCTTTTTTTGCTTGCGGCCTGGGATGATGTTGGTGTTTTTTTTTGCGGCACCACTGTATCAATATCGCTGCACGAACATCCGGTCCAATTAATCCTATGGCCGATGCCTGAATAATCCCAATGCTCTGCGATGGTGCGCGCTACCGTCAATGGAAACCCAACCTGTGGGACATGCCAACAGTGAGCCGAGAGACACCGGAGTCGGACAATGACGCAACCTGTGCCGAGCTGAAGGCGGATGAGGTTTGGAAATCGGCAAACAACAGCAGACCAGTTTCGATCAGCTCCGAGCCGGAAAATCGATGGATTGATTTAGTGTCGGGTGAGTGGAGAAGTGTCACGTTTTGTTCTATTTTGTTTTGGCCATTTTCAGACTCTAGTCTAATCTAGTCTACCCTACATAGCAAATGCATGAAAAAATCCTAGAAGTGAGAGATCTGGGTTTGGTTAGGATTTTTCGCTTTTAGATAAACCATTTAAATTATGTTTCAAATAAAAATTAATGGTAAATTTTTAGAAAACAATCTTTACGCCGCCACCAAGCGCCATAATAGAAATGATTAAAGGCTGATATGAAAATCAATATTGGTTTGGTTAGCTTGAAAACTAAAACAACATGTTTTCCTAATGCTTTTTTTTAATATAGATATTAGATTTTTGCTCTTATTTTTCTCAGACTGATCGAATTACGCCCCGCGGTGAAGCCATGCGTTATAGCGCAAAACTTTGTTTCAATGGCTACCATAGATCAAACATCTATATGGGCCATTCACATACCACGTGTAAAAAAAGTCTTCATTTTTGACCCCCTCCTCCCCCTCCGTGGACAAGCGTGGACATATCTTATACCCCTACCCCCTCCCCACGATGTCCATGTAAACTTTCCAAAATTTTGCGGGCCATTTCATAAATAAAAATGGGTTTCCAATTCTAGGAGAAAATTTTCCAATGTGTTAGAGTAAGATTCCAACTTAATGAAAATCATTCAAACTTTAACCATAGAATATCATAGAATCTCTATGAGAAATTTGCATGGAAATGTCTCATTTTCGTATGACATTTCATCATACTAACATAAAATGAATATAGATATATTGACAGATTGTTGGGTTGGCTCGTCAGTTTAGCAAGCTTTCAAATCCAAAAATAGTGGAATAATAATTGCCATCGATGTTTCAATTTACATAAATACCTGCACATTAATACACTATGCTATTATATGCGCTTCGGCTATTTCAAAATCTTGAACAAATTTCATATTATTATATAAGATAAAAAATGTTATGCAAAGTTCACTTGGACATTACCCATACTCCTACACCCCCCCCCCCCCCCCCGCCATGTGGACAAGCGTGGACTTTCTCGCTCCCTACCTTTAAATTGTCCACGTGGTATATGGTTGGCCCCATATGCATAGGCGGCTCCGGCCGGCTGGAAAAGGGGGGCACACCTTTCTGACCAAAAAGTGTCGAATTTTTGTAAACTTATTCCTTAACACGGTTTATATTTAAAGATATGCGAATAGTTAGATAAAGCTTCAAATTTAATTATTTAATTTTAGGTTATGATTGACAAATAAGATATCAAAGTTTGTTCTCGCTTTGTTGGGCTTTTTTGTTTATATATTTTTCCTCGACAAAACATCAAATTGAATACTTGCTGTGCTTCTCAATGGATTTTCAATTTACTTTCACTGATTAGACAAATAGAAATGACTGTTTGATGTCATGGGGCAATTTTTCTGACCCAACAAAAAATTCTGCATCCTTGAAGAACAGCGTGTACAGTAATGCGCCCATATTGCTTCCTTGTGTGAAACCTGATTTGTTGCTAAACTGAGAAGAAACACGAAGATCTAGGTTCCATTTTTTTAAACAAATAAAGTGACTTTTAGTTAGTGGATGTCTATTCGGCCAAAGGCATCTTTTTAATTGGCATTCTTAAGGTTGGTTAAGGTCATCCCAACATTCATATTGGAGCTAATATTTTCAGGAAAAAAAAACAAAAGAAAAAGAAATCAGAGAACAACTAGCACAATTCCAAGTACAAGTGGTGATTCAACCATATTCAATACAGGTCAGTCTGTTGAAAAGCTTCCTTTCTCGCTCGTTGACCATAATTGATTGAAATTCAATGTCTTAATGCAGCTTTTGAAGGTTAGAGTACCTCGGGCTTAATCTCAGTTAAAATGCCGATAGGTTTCACACAGACTTAGGACAATTGATTTTTGGTTTATTCGTAAAAATTCTATGCCATTACGACGAAAAACTGAAGACTGAACTGTGCGGCGAATCCGTCTTCGAGGAGCTACAAATGTCACCAGGCAAATAAACATCCTAAGCCTAACAGCAGCCCCAAATAACAGAAACCGGTCGGAAACCGAGCCTGTTAGCTTCACGGCCAGGTGCTGACGAAATTCGATGGATGTGTCTTGATCGCCGATGAAATGTATGAAAATTTAAACTTACAGCTTCATGTAAACGGGAGATCACGACATAAATTGTAGACTCGGACGTACATCATAAACCGTGTGGTTCTCCTCGGACCAGCAGGGGATTCCTCCAGACGATTCCGTAAAATGGCTCAGATGCGGATTGACAGCGCACTGAGTTGCGCGTGTAATGTTCGTGTGTTGGTTGCGTGTATGTTGACTTGTACGACAGAGATATATTGTGTCGCCATTAAGTCGCATCAAATCATGGTACAGGAGGAAGAGGGAACTTCTGAGAATGAGTAAAAAAAGAGAAGGGTTAGCTACATCTGAACATTGATGGTTTTTAGGAAAGCATATACGAGGAACATATAAGGAAGATCGCAGTTTGCCGAAGGGAATCAGTACTCGGAGCATGCCCCGACAATATGGTCGATATTGTGATAATCGTCGCCACAAGCGCATTTGCGAGTCCAATATGTAAGAGATGCGCATCTAACATGTAGTGATTGAACATGAACATTGCATCACACGAATGTATTCTTTAAGCCACGGTTTCGTTGATACGTTCGAGATAATAGAATGTAGCCAACGTCCTAACACTACATTCACCATTGCCCCACGATGTCTGCCAACTTTCTAGTAGCTACCGATGAAAAATTTTATGGATTTCATTGAAACAGATTGTCTTTCGAAAATGTCACCTTTTTTGCACCCGCCGTTGTTCAAAAGTTCGCTTCTTCATTACCCGGTATGGAGCAACGAGAAGGAAATCTTATACAATCTTCAGGAATCAGACTATATTAGCTCAAATGGCACTTTCCTCGTGCGTAGTCGGTGATTTGTGCATCGTCCGAATATAGTTTCGTATGTAAGGACGGCCGAAAACTTGAAATAGCAATTGCGCTACTGCTGGGCAGTTGCATAATAGATTATGTGAGGTTCTGTAGTTGGATTCACAATATTTCATGAAAATGACACAGCGCGCTGAATAGTTATAGAAACGCTTTTATTTGGTGATACTTTTGTAGATTTCTCTAATAATTGCGGTACTCAAACGAAGCCCAGGTATTTTTTTTCTTCTATTTAACTTATCAAAATTGACGGGATGGGCTCAGGACCAACAAAGTCAATCGCTGCATCTGCCCTGGTCAATTCGTCAGACCATGCATTTCCAGTAATACCGGAATGTCCGAGCACCCATACGAGGTTGGTAAAATTGTCGATACTAAGTCAAAGTTAATCTATTCGAATTCGGCATGCAATCTCGAACTTGGACCGTGTTTTGTTCGACCTAGTGGCCTTGATTGCAGCAGAAGTTTATAACTTTGCCGCTCGGTTGCTTTGTTGTAGGTTCGATTGTGACCCGCACATAATCATAAAGATTTCTGTTTGGAATGCAGTGCAGTATCTACCAAACGAGTAAGACTGTTCCAATCTCATTTTACGACAGTAGACACCAACACTAGCACGTCCCTCCATCAGAGAACCGTCAGTGTAACAGTCCACTTGCCAATCCATATATCCAGATAACTACTCTCGTTGAGAGGGTATCTTCACATGGAATGTCCGATCAGGAAGAATACTTATGAATGTAATATCGCTGATAGGAAGAATATCTTCACTTTATGCAAACATTTGTAAACACTGGTAGTAAGATCAACATAATCCCTGACACATACGAGCATAAAAATGACTTAGTTTTACGATTGATTTTAATTTTAAGTCTATTTCAAATGTTGATAAGTGTAATTTTATAATATTGCGCATGAAAAGTACTTATTTTATGTAAAATTAAACGAATCACGATTATATCTCGTCATTTCTCGAATTACGGTTTGTCAAATTGTTTTGATCAACCAACCAAAAATTTTGAAGCATACAATTAGAATGTTGATGAAATCGAAAAAATATTCGTTTTTCCATTTAACATAATTTGAAGCAACCAAAAAACATTTCAGATTGCCTGATTGCAAAAAAAAAATCTCAGTCAACTTGAAATAAAGGCTTTGAAGCGAACTTGAAGCCAGATTCATTTGAAGGATATTGCGAATAACACGTTATTCACCAAGCTCGGAGTAAGCATCAAACAAACCTGCCCAGACCATTAAAGCACTAACGCAGGATACTAGTTTCTATACTAAAACTGGAAGGTATTTTTACCATACCCGCACAACATTAGACAAAGTTCGAAGTGTTTTTTTATTAAATGGTCAACAGTATGTCGAGCATAATAACACTATATTAGCATGAAACGCCACTGGGTGAAATTCTTCGCGAAATTCCTTGAGAAATTTCGTGAGAAATTCCACGTGAAATCTCGCGTGAAACTCCTTGCAAAATACCACTTGAAATTACGCGTGAATTTGACATAAAATTCCCTGTGAAAATTCGTGCAAAATTCCGTGCGAAATTCCACACGAAGTTCCGTACTGAATTCTATGTGAAATTCCGTGTGAAAGTCCACACGAAATTCCGCGCGAAATGCCGTGTTGAACTCCGCGCGAAATTCCACACGAAGTTCCGTGCTAAATTCTGTGTGAAATTCCGTGTGAAAGTCCATACGAAATTCCGCGCGAAATACCGTGTTGAACTCCGCGCGAAATTCCACACGAAATTATGGGCGAAATTTCGTGCAAAATTCCCCGTAAAGCTCCGCACGAAATTCCGGGCGAGATTTCGCGTGAGATTTCAGGCGAAATTTCTCACGAAATTCCGCGCGAAATTTTGCGTGAAATTACTGGCAAGATTCCGTGTATAATTTCGCCCGAAATTTCATGTGAAATTCCGCGCGAAATTTCATGCGAAATTCCGTGAAATTTCATGTGAAATTCAGCACGGAACTTCCACGGGAAGTTCCGTGCTGACTTCCGTGTTAAATTCCCTGCGAAATTCCGCATGAAATTCCACGTGAAATTCTACACGAATGACCGTGTGAAATGCTGCACGATGTACTGTGCGAAATTCCGTACGAAATTCCACGTGAAATTCCGTGCGAAATTCAGCGCAAAATTCCGTGTGAAATTCGGTGTGAAAATCCGCGCCAAATTTGGTATTCCGTGCTGAATTCCGTGTGAAATTCCGCCCGAAATTTCGTGTGAAATTCTACGGGAAGTTCCGCGAAAAGTTCCGCGAAAAGTTCCGCGTGAAATTCCGCGCGGAATTCTACATGAAACTCCGTGTGAAATTCCACACGAAGTGCCGTGTGAAATGCTGCACGAAGTACCGTGCGAAATTCCGCGTGATATTCCGCGCCAAATTTCGTGCGAAATTCCGTGTGAAAATGTGAGCGATTCCGTGCGAAATTCCACATGAAGTTCGGTGCAAAATTTCGCGTGAAATTTCGCGCGAAGTTTCGTGTGAAATTCCACGGGAAGCTCCACGTGAAATATCGCGCGGAATTCCACAGAAAATTTCCTAGTGAAATTCCACCCGAAGTGCACGAATCATCCTGCGAAAGTCCGTAAGAAATTCCGTACGAAATTCCACGCGAAATACCGGGTGAAATTGCACCCAAAATGCCGTGTGAAATGCTACACGAAGTACCGTGCGAAATTCCACGTGCAATTCCGTGCAAGGTTCGAAGTAAAATTCTGTGTGACGTTCGGCGAAAAATTCCGGGTGAAATTCCGTGCAAAATATCGTGAGAACTTCCGTGTGAAATTTCACTTGAAATACCGCGTGTTATTTACGGTGAACATTCGCGTAAAATTTTACTTGAAATTCCGCGTGGAAATCCACATGAAATTCCGTGTGATATTCCGCGCGCAGTACCGTGGTAAATTCCACGTGAAATTCCGCGTGATATTCCGCAAACATGATATTCCGTGCGAAAAGCCGCGTGAAATTTCATGCGATATTCCGCCTTAAATTCTGCGTGATATTCCGCGTGAAGTCCCGTGTGAAATTCCACGTAAAATTTCGCGCGAGCGAGATTCCGCATGAAATTCCATGTGATATTCCGCGGGAAATTCCGAGCGAAATTTTGTGCGAAATTCCGTATGAAATTCCGCGTGATATTCCGCGTGATATTCCGAGCGACATTCTGCATGAAATTTCGCGCGATATTCCGTGCGAAAAGCCGTGCGAAATTCCATACGATATTCCGCCTGAAATCCCGCGCGAAGTCCCGTGTGAAATCCCGCGCGATATTCCGAGCGACATTCCGCATGAAATTCTGAGCGAAATTTTGTTCGAAATTCCGTGTGAAATTTCGCGTGACATTCCGCATGAAATTCCGTGCGAAATTTTGTGTGAAATTCCGTATGGAATTCCGCGTGAAATTCCCCGTTATATTCCGCGCGAAGTCCTGTGTGAAATTCCACATGATATTCCGCGTGATATCCCGAGTGACATTCCGCGTGAAATTCCACGTGAAATTCCGCGTGATCTTCCGAGCGACATTCCGCATGAAATTCCGTGCGATATTTCGCGGGAAATTCCGCGCGAAGTCCCGTGAGGCGAAATTCCGTATGGAATTCCGTGTGAAATTCCGCGTGATATTCCGCGCGAATTCCCGTGTGAAATTCCGCGTGATATTCCGAGTGACATTCCGCATGAAATTCCGTGCGATATTCCTCAGTAAATTCCGAGCGAAATTTTGTGCGAAATTCCGTATGGAATTCCGCGTGAAATTCCGCTTGATATTCCACGCGAAATTCAGCGTGAAATTCCGTGCAAAATTCCACGTGAAATGCAGCGCGAAATGCCATGAGAAACACCGCGTGAAACTCCGCATAAAATCTCGCGTGAAATGCCGTGCGAAATCCATCGCGAAATTCTGAGTGAAAATACGTATGAAATTCCTTGTGATATTCCGTATGAAATTTGCGTGAAATTCCGCGATATTCCGTTTGAAATTCCGTGCGAAATCCCGCACGAACTTCCATGCGAAATTCCGCGGCAAATCCCGCGTGAAATTCTGCGCGGAATTTCGTTTCCGCGTGAAATTCTGCGCGGAATTTAATATCAGATTCGGAGAAATTCTATGTAAAATTCCGCGTAAAATTCAGCGTGAAATTCCGTGCGAAATTCCATGTAAATTTCCGCATGAATATCCGCGCAGAATCCCACGCAAAATCCCGCACGAAATCCTATTTGAAACTCCGTGTGAAATTCCGAGCGAAATCCCGCGCGAAATTCCGTGTAGAACTCGACGCAAAATTCCGCGCCAGATCCCGCGTGAAATTCCGCACAAAATTCCGCGCGAAGCTCCGTGTGAAATTCCGCGTTATATTCCTCGCCAAATTCCGCGTGAAATTCCACACGAAGTTCCGTACGAAACTCCGTGCGAAATTCCGACAATAGTAGACTATCTTTGCTCACTCGACGACTTCGTTGCAGCTTCAATTTTATCGCAGTCTTGCCCGCAACTTCTTAATTTTACTCTCCAAATACTATGATTCTGGTCAACACAAACTTTATTGATCATCCCCAGTTCCTCTCATGATGGCCTACGTGACCCGCTACATCTACGGTACGGACAAGCTGCGACCGAACGCATTCGAAGTGCGAGGACTCAATGGAACAACGACCGGAATCATCCACTGTGACGAGTTAGCCATCCTGAGCCAGTGGCTTAAATACATCACCGATAACATCGTCGGTCTGACCAGCCTGCAGGTAAGCCCCCTCAATTCAACGCGAGTTTTTCAACACAACAGATAAGTGAATGATTGTGCTGTTTTTGCCTCTATTTGTCTTTTTTTGTTCTTTTGTCTGACCCGAAATCCGACAGATGAAATTGTACAACCGCAACTTTCCGGTCGGTGAACGGATCGAGTACATGGGCTGGGTGAACGAAGGGGTCATCAGCAATCACATCTCGTGGCAGAGCTACAAACCGCGCTTTCTGGTGCTGAAGGGCACCGAGGTTATGCTGTTCGATGCACCCCCGCTAAATGTGGCCGGCTTGCAGAAGGCTACCGTCGCGTACAAGGTGTACCAGACCATGTTCCGGGTGGTGAAGGAATCCGAGACGGTAGATTCGCGGCAACACTGCTTCCTGCTGCAGAGCTCGGGTCACGAGCCTCGATATCTGAGCGTGGAAACGCGACAGGAACTGTTGCGAATTGAAAACAGTTGGAATGCCGCTATTGTAACTAGTGTAATTAAGTTAGGGGTGAGTGTGGTGTTGAAACTTGAACACTATCCGAACGGTGACGTTGGACGAGATAACACAATTTGGGGTTTCGTTCTTTTTTTTTTAGCGTAAAACATTCGCAGTATCTCACCACGGTAAGACTGGTGGCCTGACACTGGACTGGCAGGCCGGATTCTCACTGACTGAAGGCGCCGATGCCAGCGTGATTTGGCAGTATAAATTTTCACAACTGCGAGGATCTAGTGATGATGGTAAATCGAAACTGAAATTGCACTTCCAGGACCATGAGACACGTTCCATAGAAACAAAGGTATTAATGAACGTAATCCTACTATGACTTTTTTCCGATATATCCTTTCAAAAATTTTAAACTAAAAACCATTCGAAAGCTATTTCCACAACTCTGCTGATCCTAGCATTCTTTGCATCTGCTTCTTTTCACATTCCTAAAACTTTTCCAATCATTTTTTTTTTCTTTCTCGTTTCTAGGAGCTCGAATGTCAAGTTCTACAAAGTTTACTCTTTTGTATGCATGCGTTTTTAACGGCTAAAGTTGCTTCCGTTGATCCGGCCTTTTTGAGTTCGATTCAGCAGGCTTGAATTTGCGCTGAGGCTGACGCCGACGGTGACGACACGGGAAGTGTGCTGCAAGTGACTATTGTAGAGTTGTAGAAGCTTAGCCGCCAATCGTCGAACGCGTGAGCAAACGTCGTACCATTTGCAAAAAAAAATCGGAAACAAACAATCAAAACTAATGACGTTCTAGAACTGGTGTCCAGTTCTACGCTAGGTTAGCCTAATTCCACATCGCATACACAGACGATGATATTAGTCAAAATTAGGCCGAGTTCTCCAGAATTGATACATTTAAGTGACTCAAATTGACTGATTTTCACACACACACAAAAAAACGAATGCTTTACTTGTAAACGAAACGAGGTAGCAGACTTATTTGTTTTAGGCTTGCTAAACATCCTAGTAAATTGAGGGAATCGGAAACGCCGTGATAAGGTACGGTGCCGATTCCTCGTGTTATTGAAAGGTGCTAATTAACAAACACGAGAGTTACAGAAAACTATATCCAACCTTCTCCCCCTAAAATCCTAAGCTGGAAGGAACGTGAAAACTAGCAAACTGTTAAGTGAAATTGAAAACTAAGAGCAAAAAGCGAAAGTTATTCGGGGAAATGAAATTGAAAACCAAATAGATTTGAATATATTTGCAGTGAGCTCGTTACAGGACAGGCCGGTTTAGAGTGAATTCAAGTATATAGAGTTAATTAGATGTAAAATTGTGCTAACCAAAGCATTTTCATGCGTAAGCAGAACCGAGCATGTGTGAAGTTAGATGGAGGTGAATGAAATAAACAAAATTATATCGTAACAAAATCAAACTACCGAGTACATGCGATACACATACCGAACGCAGGCGATACGAGATCGGTTACGGCATGATGATTGACTGACTAATTTCCATAATGGTTTCTTTGAGTTACTCGTGTTTCTTATTTGATAAAAGTTTCTGACTTGAATTAACCACAGAAAACATTCAAACCACATCTGATGAACCACCATGAAAAAAGAAAATTTTATTATCGTCAAATGAGTGCCTTCCGTTGGATCAGCGTACGAAGGTGCCCAAGAAATCATTCAGCAGCTTGCCAGTATAGGACCCGTGTGCAACGATTTTAAGATCACAGGACTTTTCAGTAAACTGTTGATAATAGTCTTTCGGCGAACACGATCCTCTGACTTATTAATGACGCGTTAATTAACACAAACTAGTTTTATTATCGATTGCGCAACTCAAAATGGGCACTGATTTATGACAAATGATAGTTAAATTAACTACAAGGCATTTCATTAGTAATACATGAAAAAGTGGGAATATATCAACATACTTACCATCAGTAGATGATCGTTTTTATAGAAAGGTTTAAAAACATTCAAAAGCCTGGCTTGTAGTGTATTGGCACTGTATGGGACTCACGACTCACAGTCGGAACTACGACAAGGTATTACTTCGTGGGGGGATCGTGCTTTCGTCGCACTTCTTTCTTCTGCTCTATCTCGGAGCCTCACTAGGTTCATGAAATAGCTCGACATTTAAGCTTTGATTTAACTCTCGACTCTTCTCTTGCTTATTGTCTCCATTTATTACGTCGCCGTTTAACTCTCATCCCCGTGAGTCGTGATTCTTTAAGCCATTTAGCTCCTGTTTTCGTGAGTCATTCAGCTCCCGGCCTTATCACGATTTACTTGGCTAGTCCCCGACGGTGAATTCACCGTACTCCAACCGATAGTTCCCCGAAACCTGCTTTCTTGGGTCATTTTGCTCCCGGCTTTATCAAGATCAACTCGGATATTATCCTTCTCCGAATGAGAGTTTCCCCGACAACAGAATTACTCTTGGTACCAGTGTTTGTTTCGTGAGCCAATTGGCTCCCCTTTTTCGTCACGAGCCTGTCGGGTAGTCCACGGCGATGAATCTTCCCTACCGTGAATTCCCCTGCGGCAGATTGCTCCCGATACCGAAGTTCGTTTCCGTGATCCAATTAGCAGTGCCCTTCAACCCGATCTACTCGATCTAGTCCGCGGCATTTAGCCTAACCTATTCAACGAGCCAGCCAGTATCTGCTGAAGTCATTCCTGCGATTAAGGGTAGAGTGCAGCTTTCGGTTCACTGGCGCCCCAAAGATATATCCACTATCCACTGCTAGCTATTCGATTTAGTATACTCGGTCTATACCCCGGCGGTGGATCTAGCCCACTCACGAGCTACCCGGTAGAGTGTTGAGGTTGGCCGGCGGTTCCGGTGAAGCCTGACGTCTGGTTCACTGGCGCCCCGACGATCCGAACCCATGCGGCGCGTACTACTCAACTGATCCCTGGCGGTGGACCAAGTCTACACTGTCGGAGAGTTCCCCGGCGGCGAAATTTCTCCCGAAACCCAATTTGTGGTTTTCCGGCGGCGTTCTAGCCAATGGCGCTACTTTTTTAGTCCCTTCGCCACCTCTTCTGCAGCTCGGAGAACCACTCTGTTGACAGCGTCCCAGATATGCTCATCGTGGCACATCCCTTTGACGACTTTGACGAAACTTTCTGTACATGAGAACTTTGTCACAAAAAGCCACTTTGCATACTTTGTTTTTCCAAAAATGATCTAGACTCTCTTTTAAAAAGGGTCAAACTTTTTTACCAATGTTTTTTCAAATGGCTATAGTCTAAAAATGACAAATCCTACAAAAAATGCTGTAGGAGTGATTTTCACAAATTTAGTCAAATTTGCGAATAAAAATATTGAAAAAATTCCTCATCGACTCCTACACTGAAAAAAATCGATTTTAAACATTTAAAGTCGATTTACCAAAAAAAACATCTTTGATTTGGATTCAGTGTATTTTTATCGAAAACTAAACCAATGAAAGTTATAGTCATCTCAGAATCTAATTTCCCAACTGCTAGTTGCCACATGCAAAAAGTAACAGTAACGAATTTGGTATAGCATTTCGAACTGGACTGGAACAAAGCCGACGGGATTCTTTTAACGGAGATCTGGTACTAGAACACTTAGCGCACGACCAGACAACATGTTTAATATCGCGATATCCGCCACCACAAACGCAGAGACCGCTCTCCACGACCAGGGCCGGCGGAAAGCGTGGGTAGTATGGGTAGTACTACCCACTCGAAAATAACCGAGTGGGTAATTACCCACTCGAAATTTTGAACCATTTCAAAAAAATTAGATGTGCAACGCATGTATCTCGCACTACACACATTTGAAAACATCGATGTACCACAATTCCACTTGCATGAACGAACGTGATTTAATGTGAATGTAATGTAAGCGTATGCATTGCGAAAAGGGAAAAAAAATTCTTACTAATGGACCCCTCACCCTATGCTTTCTACCCACTCGGGCGTAAAGTGTTTCGCCGCCCCTGTCCACGACCCCAATACGCCGGAGATTGGCATTCTATGTATAATGATTGTAAATGACCCGAGATATCACTCGAATGAAGTCATCACCCTCATCCATTCTCTTGGACCAAGGTTTGTTGATACCTTTGGGATTCCCGAACTTCCATCGCTCCACGAAATTTGCCAATTTTCGAGCGTCCTCTGAGAAGAAATATTTAAAAACTCGTCGAAGCTACGCAATCTTTCATAAATATCACATTCTAATACCTAAATGTCCACCTTCTCACTATCATTCTAATCCAAGTGTCCGCCTTCTCATTACCTGGAATGGAGCACTGCGTAAAAACTCAAACAATGGGATTACCTGCTATGATTTATCAGATAAAGTACTCAAAAACTTCCATGTTTTCTCCAGGACATACAAAGAGTGCTTTCCATGCTCCATCAAACGTAACGATGTAGGCATGGTCGTTGATAGGTAAATATAAAACCATCAGTTTTGTGGGGAGAATGTTAACAGCACAGCCTCTTTTATAATTGCACTCACCACTACTGTCATAATAGTTAGTATAAAAGCGATGTATAGCTGTCATCATATGACGAACGTTCCGTGTATTCCAATCACAGGATGAATCGAGTACACAACGTAGGCCCTAGCCACCAGACGAAACATTGTTTCTCTGATTATCCGTCCGTTAATCCGTCGACAAACCGGTGCCAATAATCGCGTTTTTCAGCTTTCATCAAGTTTTTCATTTGAATTTGTGGCGTCGCGTATATTGGGAAAAATTCGGGCGATCCGACGTTCAAAAGTCCCTTTCGCGTACAATTCTAAGCAATCTCTGCCTACAACGAAGTAGGAGACTGTTCACGGTTGTTCGCGTCGGGTACTCGTTTCGTCTGACCTTTAATGGTAGTGAAAATGCATTGTGTAAAACCTGGGGGATAATGAAAGAACTGAAATATATGGACACTTGGGGCTTTTGATGTCCCATGTGGAAATTCCTGCTAGTTTCTAAGATTACCGAGACCACGAACCACTTACTTCGGTTTTGTAACAGCACCCTTCAAGGGATACTCTCAGACATTACAAGATGTTCCCATAATGGGATGGTCAGACTCTCGCTTTTTAGTGTACAAGGAAACGTAGAAATTAGTCGTTGTCGGTGGCGTAGCGCTCTTTTGCATTTCTTAACGGAGCGTTCCTAATAAGAATGTTTCATTTTGTCCCCACATAAATTATATGCGGCATTTGTCGAGAGATCATGCGGAGTCTCTCCACAGTAGGAAAATTTTTCATGATTCTCTCCGCATTTTCCACAGCGTGCCTTGTTTCTACAATAAGTCGCTGTAGGCCCAATTGTTTGCAACGACGGTAGTTCATGCCTCGCGGCACAAAAAGGCGAACAAGTACATTAGCCCCATCCAACAGATCAAAATTTAGAAGAGCAGATTCGGCGAAAGGTTCGAAATGAGGCTGATGGAAAATAAGTTGTTTTCATATACTCCTTGATTTTTCCTGAACGCAATTGCTTGCACACCAGAATATTCACTGGCCGAAGCAAAGGGTTCTTGAAGGAGCGAACTCCATACTTCGCAATTAAGGCCCCTGTTGGATACTACACCATCAATCTTTACTAGCCGGGTGGGTACATACACGGCCAAGTGGTATTTACTTAAATCTCGCATATATCGATAATTTAAAATGGCTAATTACCTATCTTGGGACAAAATTTCATCCAAATTAAAGAAGAGGTTTTTGTAAATTAACTTTAAAGTTTTTCAATGAAAAAAAAATTTCAATATTTTTATTCACAAATTTGACTAAATTTGTGAAAATCACTCCTACAACATGTTTTTGTAGGATTTGTCATTTTCAGACTATAGCCATTCGAAAAAAATTGGTAAAAAAAGTTTGACCCTTTTCAAAAGAGAGTCTAAATCATTTTTGGAAAAACAAAGTATGCAAAGTGGCTTTTTGTGATCAAGTCTTCATGTACAAAAAGTTTCATTAAAATCTGAGAGGGTGCTGCCAACTCTGAATACGATTTAGCGCGAAATTCGTCTATGTTGGTCTACATGAAATGTAGTTGAATGGGTAAAGCCCATTTCAGGATACACACTTTAGAAGCAATCCTCAAATGGGCGTAAAAACAAGAGAACACCAAAATTTCAATTCCTTGAAATAGGTCTAATAAGGACCGAAACGTCGGAAGAAGAGAACGTACAGGAGTTCTTTATCAAAAACAGACTGAAACGCCGATTCCTAACCTAAAGAAATATCGGGCAGACAACAACGATCGATGTACGGTAGTATCTCTACTGAGTTACGCCACGGCAGAGTTCTAAGAGCAAAACGGAGGGATCTTACCTATTCGGTTGATCCACATGCTCGTATAAGGACACCAAATGGGTGCTGAAGCTTCCAGGGAAGATCGAATAAGTGAAAAATAGAGTGCCCGTAAACAATATGGTTCAGTGAACTCTTTGGCGATTCTTATAACGAAGCCGAGATTTCGATTTGCCTGTGCTATAACATGAGAGTAATGGTTTCTGAATGTCAGTTGGAAGTCTCTGATAACTGTAATTCTTTCTAGCGATTCCCCGGAGATGCTGTAGTTCCAGAGTATTGGATTTTTTCTGCGTGTAAAAGATATTATGGAGAACTTGGACACGCTGAGAGTCAGCAAGTTTCGATTACATTAACTACAGAAGCATCTAAGTGTTACTGTAGTTCCATGCAATCTGAAATTGACCATACAATGAGAAATAGTTTGAGATTATCGGCATATATAAGTTTACACCCTGGAGGTATAACATAACTAACGTCATTAAAGAACAACGAAAAAGCAACGGTCCTAGATTGCTCCCTTGAAGCACTCCCAACAAGTTGATGAAACTGTAAGACTCGTTATTTCCTCATTTTACAGATAGAGAACGATTTACGAGATATGATTTAAGCCACTCTATAATATTTGCCGAAGCGCCCAGCCGCTTCATCTTTGCCAGTACAAGAGCAGGCTTGAGATCCGTGTATATAGTATCGACCTGAGATCCAACTAAAATATTTTTAATACAGAGCGAAGTGAATTGGGCTAGATTGGTCCTTCGAAATATATGCTTTGGTAACTTTGACCCAGCACTTTTTTAAACTCACTCAGGGGCGGATCCAGAAAAAAGGGAGGGGTCTGAAATTTCGATTTTAAAATGAGCTTTGTGCAATTTGTAATATCAAATTACTTTATTTAAGGGGTTGAATACCCTCTCATTTTTTAACAAATCAAAAAAAATTATTGCTTTATCTAAAAGTAAACTCCCTGAGAATATTCTCCCAATTTTTTTAGGGATCTGAGATTTGGTCGAAAGCTACAGCGCTTCCCAGCGAGCTTCGTCTACCAAGAGCAGTGGTAACTTGAAATTTTAAACTCGATTATCTCAAAATGTCGTTTATCCAAAGATGGTTTTTCCGTGATCATAATTGCCGGAACCGATTTTCTTCGATTTTTTTCAATTGATCGTAATTAATTTTTATCGTACCTTAACGATTCCTTTTATATGCTTAAATTTTTGTGTAGTAGGTGAGATTTTTTAATACAATTTTTAGAACTTAAAACAACAATTTTCAAGAAAAAAACGTTCCCGAATGCAAGAAAAAAATTACTATTTATTCAACTAATCGTTAAGGTGCTAGGAATACTCATATACTAATAGAATTTTTTGCGTTTTGGGATTTTAGTTGATCTATTGATCTTCAATCGTGATCTCTGCAAACCTTTTAAATAAAAAAGGGTTTCGGGGAAAAAGCAATAACTCCACCGGTTATTAATATATTTTTATAATCTTATGCTTGTTTATTTCACTGAAAAATATAATACCAAAATACTAAAAGTTTAAAGTAATGAAATCATTGCTTTATGCCTTTACATAAATTCAGAGTTTCTTAACATGATTCTGAGTTTGAAACTAACATAAAATTGATCCTAATTAAAAATCCTCAACAAGTAAAAAAAATCGGAGGGGTTCCGGACCCCCGGGCCGTCCCCCTGGATCCGCCACTGAACACACTTGAGAAATATTGCCCAAATAGGCCACAGATGCCGCTTGGGATGCTTGATGTTTCATTTGCAAGGAACATACTGGAAGGGGGGTCCATTTTCTTAACGTTTCCCGTTAACCAAAACTGCTTTGGATTTTATTTCAGGTTCGATTCAGGTTTGTTCTACGAGTCTTGAATAGAGAAAGATTTCTTGGAACTGTTGCTGGCTTCAATAAACTCTCGTTTTGTAACGGGGCTTCGTTGGCTAGTGTAATTTCAGGACCAGTGAAAATTTTTCTACGACAACATCTACATCGATCAACAAAGTTTCCCAATGGATTGCCTACAATGAGTTTTGAAGCCTAGGTAAATTAGTCTTCGAAAAATTAAACTCCTTGACATCCGGCATTTCGTCATAAATAACCAACTGGGGACAAATCTGCGTTATTCGAAGAGTAGGACGATGTGCGTCACAAGCAACTAAAGGCTTCTGAAACGGCGCAGTTAATAGAAGCTTCTTCATTTACGAAAAGGAGGTCCAAGGTTCGATTTCGTCTGCTATTTACCGTGCACGTTTGCAGCATGTTCAATACAACCATTCCAAGGCAATACTCGCTTTCGAAAAGGTTGATTCAGAAGGGTCTGGGAAGGCATAACCGGAGGAGGTACTTTTCCATAGAAGTCCAGGTTGCTTATAATCCCTAAACAGTAGATGAGCCGTGCTGGATTGAATGGAAGTTGCGATGTCAAATGTTTCTTAATAATATCATATCTCTTGCGGAGTCGGGGAGAATATAAACTACACCCACACAAATATTAATACCGCGACCCATAGTTGTTCGAGATCGTTTGTATCAGATTTATGTTTAGACAAGAGCCGACTGGACCCTGCAATAAGCACACCGACACCACGTTTTTTCCCTGTACTGTTAGGATCGCGATCGTTACGGTAAACCGTGTACTTTGAGCCGAATAATTGGAATGAATTTATTTGTTCATTCAGCCACGTTTCGGTTAGAACAATAACATCTTATTAGGCCTCTGAAACAGCGATGAACAACTCGTCAATTTTGGTGCGTAGTCCTCTCATGTTCTGATAGTAGATACTAAGATGTTCCTGCAAGTAACGTCCTGATGGTTGAGCATTAGAAAGATGAGCGGCGATGGTGGTGGCGTCCGGCTGTAATGGGGGTGGGGTTTTCTAAATTTATTGACCAATTTTCTTTAAAATGTATCTCACCGATTGTTTCTGGACCAAATTAAGCCGAAGATATGAATAAAAGTTAAAAATTATTACTTTATTTGTAAAGAAAATTTATGACACATCATAAAAATTCTACCATCAACACACACTTATGACACGTTTGAGTGCGACTTTTGTTCATACTTTAGGAAAAACTCTCAATATAGCAAATCAATCTTCGCAATATTTGAGAGAATAATCAAGAGTAGATAGAAGCATAAATTGTCTTCTCTGAATTGATTCTATTATTTCCATCCAGTTTCAAGATATTCCATCTCAAACTTTAAAAATCATTTTACTCGTAATGATAAATGATGCTTGTGATAAGCAGAGTCATAGCGCGCGGTTGGCCAGGTTGGGCCCCGCTAAGGGTGCCAGCTGTAAGAGTGGCGCCATAATCTTGGCCTGATTTATAAAATAAGTGAGGTTAAGTCATAAAATAAGTCAGGATAGGAGTATTGTTCCCATGTTAGATTAATCTTCGAAAGTCGAACTGAAAAAGAAAGCGCACAACTGAGACCCTATCAAAGGCGCCAGAAGACTACGTTATGGTCCTGTTAGTCCAGAATAAACAACGAACAAGACAAAGACTCAAAATTTCAACAAAAATTGCGAAAAATTTTGCAAACTTTTTCCGCACGTTTTCTCAGTTTCATAGAAACAAGGGTAACGTAAATGTGGTTATGGGCAGTAAAGCAGGCCACTTTTTTAAAGCTGTCGCAAAGATCGCAGAGAAAGCTAGATTAATTATTATCGACAAAATGACCCCATGCCGTACCGTAAAACTTGAAGTCTGCTTGATGCCGGGAGGAGTTCCGCACTACTATAAAGCTGCTGATTCCCAACCTAGGTCAAACCAATCCCGCACTCTGGTTGAAATATCACATGAGATTTTCGGTGTTCCTGGAAGCGTTGGAAACCCCATGTTTCTTCTTAAAGTTCTAGGACCAGGTGTTGTTTGCTTCGGATTTGTGGTAGAGCCTATTGACGGGCTCCAAAAAATGTTATTGTTACAAACAACCGATCCTGAACCGAAGAAAACGCAAAGCAGTCTCGCCAAAGGTCACTAGTTCGAAGGGTCCCGTTTGGAGCGAATGTCATTCAAAATCTTCGTTCACTGGAGCAAGGCTCTTTGAAACAGCCAATCCCGTAGATCCACGCATGCCAAGTTCGAATCGATACCTACACCATTGATCTCAACTTTGTGAGCTGGTTTGTAAACACGTTAGTTCTTCATAAAAGTCTTGTCGCCAGTAACGTCATTTGTTTGCTTTAGACAAAATATCACAATTCTGAGCTTATCGAAGCGAACTTTCAATATATCTGGCACAGCTGAATATTTCTGAGTCTTGCGGAATATTAGTATACTTAACGAACTATCTTTGATCCGTAAGAAGATCGGATACGGTCGAACGCAGTTCAATGTGTTTGATTTTAAATGGAAACTCGGAGGCTTTGATGACAAATCTTGTTCGACATCCAGTTTTTTGGGATCATTTGGATCATTCCAGGAAAGTTCATTTATGCACTTGCCTAGAGCCAGACGCAAAGTGAAAACTGTAGAATATGAAAGAAGAGACAGAAATCATGCGGACAAGTCTGAACAAATGAATAATGGCGTCACCTGTTTTCACTCGATAGATGACTGGATGCAACTTATTTTCTTAAAAACCGGGTCGAAGAATATGTGCAAAACTGAATCAGCAATAGATCATAAAAGCATTTTTGGTGCACTTGCTTTTGCAAAAAGATGGGTGGGCGCTGTCTGGAGTATAACCGGAATGCCGTGACGGCCCTCGGCCTGGTAATTCAAATCTAATGATATGCACCCCAATCAAGTTCCTAAAATTGTCTCCTCAGTATACTTGATAGAGTGCCAATATTTATGTTCATCCGGAATTTTCAAACGTTACACACCTCAAAAGTATTGCACCTCTAAAAAATTTCCCATGCAAAATTTGAGCGCAATCGACAAAAAATGTCATGAAGCGTCGAGATATGGTGCAGTGTTGAAAAAAATTTCTGCGCGGCCTTTTTTCAATTGTTCTGGAAAGAAGAAGAAATAACCTTTCCAACATTTTGCTATGTTATGGTATTTTGTCAAAAATACTTAGCGATTTTGGGACAACAATATAAAAAATTTGTGAAATCAAAAATACAAATTCTATTTCTGAATATTTCTTTACTTTCCTATTTTGCATCTATGCCAAATTCCTCTCTAAGAACAAAAAATGGTTTGAATCCACTTTATGCGTGTGCTCTTCACGCATAAAGTAGTTTTGACCAAGTTTTTGCCGTGTTCAACCAGATAGACTTTCGGTTCGGACAGTCCGGCCTAGCAACGGCTAAACTTTAATACTCTTCTTAACCATTATTTTGAATCAAACCCAGTCAATCATCTCGTCGCGGCCGTTTGCGAATCCCATACCCCTTAAAAATCAATTTACCACAAACCTTATAATCAAAAGAGGCAGCTTGCCAAAATAGTCCCACCAGAGAACAGATACGTTTTTAAGCAAAGATGATGATGATGATGATTAGCTAGAATATTCTTAGATCGAAATTCAAGTATCTATTCAAATTTCTACCATTTATGGCGTCTAAAATAAACCTTTGAAACGGTAATTGAATGGGCACAAGTACATTTTAAATAGCAAATTAATACAAAGTTGTAGAACATTAGCAAGCATCGGTTGGTGGTTCCCGAGAAAGGCCAGCTTACAACAAAAGTAGGTTGCATATTAAGCTAGTGAATTGCTTCCGCATAACTTTTAATTGGAATTGCATTTAAGTATGATGTAGCATTCGAATGGTACACAGTGAAGAAAAAAAAACGATATTTACTAATAGTTTGGCTTTCTTTTTCTAGATATAAAAACGCACCGCTGCACATTCATACGCACGGATCACTCACTTCTAATAGAATTAGTAGACACATGTGACAACTACAAACCGGAACTAAACCAAATTCTTTGCCCTTTGTGAAAATTAGGAGGTTTGTGTAATCTAACCTCATCCATTGAACGACACGTTAATGAATTGCCATGACTTCCATATTGTTAAAGTTTGAAATTAGTAAAACATAGTTATTTATTTACCATTTTTTGCGCTATAAAAGCTGCTTCCACGCTATAAATTCTCCATTCTAAACATAATTTGAAAACAAACGTTCAGAATAGGTTAAACAAACTTGTTCACAGAGAAAGTGTTTATATATTTATCGCAAACATAGTACCTATATATTTACACAAAACACCGGCAAGCACCGCTGCAATATGTACTGAGTGTAAAACAGTGTAATTTTAGTATCCTTACTAGCACCACGTCGCCAAACAAATACTTCTCGACATAGGCGTTAAATGTTTGCAGTATGTATCTTTTTCGATAACCATCAATTAGATCAATTCTCATGCGCATCAGCAAATGGCATGACCAACTAGAACATCCCGAATTACTCAATTATAAAGCTCATAAACGAATTAGTACCTTTTTACTCCGGAGAATAAAATACAAAAAATATACAAAGAAACGAACCCGAATTTTATTGAATACGGTAACCTAATACCCTCGTTACATTGCCTGAATCATTTCGCATTAAACACATTCTTCGTGCCGTTACAACGATTTGACTCATCTTCCCATCGTAAAACTACTATAGCTTTTTCAAATGAAACTGAAATAAACAAAACAAATAGTAAAATAATCATTGTCATGAATTTTTTTGGCTAGTTTAGATTTAGCATCTAACTGGTACCAAGAAGATGCTAGCTAGTGATGATGAGAATTCGAAACGCTAAATACTAACTGGATTCATGAAATTAATGCACTATTGGGGGATTGAAATAGACCATTTTTTATAGTTCATAACCAGGAAAATCTAAATTTATGAAAAGTATTACTCATTAAAAAAAATCCACGCAAGCTCATTCGTTGCAAGCAATACATATGTGTTTACGCCGTAGCAAACTACATTAAATCGAGTACTGCAGTTAAAGCATTTAATCCAGCCAGATTGAATTAACAAAGAAAGATTCACACTGATCGCAACAAAGTGAGTCCCTCAAAACTTTGTCTAGCTTCGATTTGTTTGGTTTTTTCGCCTGTTTGGTTAATTTAATTTCCTTAGCAGCATCAACTTCTGCCAATTCCTTGCGGTATGCCGCAGATGTAATTTCGATCGTCTTTTGGCCTTTTCACTTTCTTTTTGAAACTCTCGGTCCATCAATTTTCAGAACTGGCAAAAAAAAATTCCGCATAAACGCTGAAAGACGATCCGTGGTCGCTGTCAAGCGATACTTGCAGTGTACGATGCTGTTCAATAACCTCGGGTGTTTCGACTACATTTTTCGCTGTGGTAACTGCAGGAGTTACAACGAGCTCCATCTTTGGCTGAGCTGTTACTTCCGCCGGCGCATCGCATTCATCGTTAAAAAATGTTTCGGTTACCAGGCCATATTCCGGATTTTTTGAAGCTTGATACAGCTACCCTCGTATTGGCAACTGAGATAAATGCTGTTGCCATTATATCACAGACTAACAGACATAACACTATGAGGGAATTCCCTTAAAAAATATCGATCCGGCAATTTTCCCAAAACACTAGCTCCACCTTTTATTCACGGTCCCAAACACTTATTTGCTGGGTGGGTTACCCCTCAGGCTTGGGATCAATTTTTCACTAGTGATCTATCCCTGTCGAAAAAAAAGCGGACGAACATGGTCAGGCGATTCCTTGTCGAAAAAAATGCGGACGAACATGGTCAGGCGATTTAAAAAGTTTGACGTTTGACTCAACTCGCCTGTGCTAATTGCCCCTAGGAACAAATGCAATTTGCGAATGCGATTTAAACGCAATTTCAACACTTAGACAAATTTTCTGGCGGCTGAAATGGACTTGGTTGTTTTTGCGCTTTTCAAACATGGCGGTTCATGTTTGGCTTAAGCTCATTTTTTTTAATCAATTCGCGTGTTCTGCACTTCATTTAGCCAACGAATGTGGGAAATTGTAGAATCCTGTGTAAGTATAGTGGAACAAGATCTCTGACCTAAAGTCATAAAAGTCAGATCGTAGTAAGTTTTGGTATGCAATACCAATTTCCTTATTGATTCTTCCTATAGTTTGGTGGTGATTACCTAGTATATACTGATAAGTTTGTGTGAGTTGATAATGAATCCTAAAATAAGTATTATTTGTAATATTCATATTAGGCAATTAAGGGCGATTAAATGGCGCGTTGCCTGGGTGATTTGGGGGCGATTTAAGAGCGAGTAGGGCGGCAAAAAAATGAAATTTTGGCAAACCGCCCAAATGTTGCAATTGAAATAGCCCCCTGATTGCCAGCAATTTGCTGGCAAATTAAAGGGCAATTAGCGTATCCGAGTTGGCAAATAGCCCCCCGTTAGCTAGCAACTTGCCCTTTTTGACTGGGATCCCCCATATGCTTGTTCATATGTGAGTGGCGCCACAATTTCACAGTGGTCACAGTCCCAACTACAAATATATTTAAAATGACCGTTAAAGTGGGCAAAGCATTATTTTCGAGTGTTATGTCTGTTAGTCTGTGATTATATCCCAACTACACGGCCTGGATGTTTTTTTTCGAAACCAGGTGGAACAGTTATAGTTAAGTCAGTCCTGGTACGGGTCAGGTGGATAATTTGGGTAATGGCTGAGCTGGTCCATGCAAATGACATGCACTCCATAAAAAAGAAGGAATGATGGGCGGGAAGAGTAGGAAATGTTTGTTGAGCGTAATGTTGAGTTATTTAGTATCTCCGTCCAAAAATCAGTACATTGTTACCCAGGTAACCAACAAGCATTAGTGTATGCAGTAAAGTAGCGTAAAATTTGCATTCAGGATGCTTCTTGCAGTATGCTGGCATTCGTTATGCATAACTGTTGTTAATCAGCATTTGAAAAACTGTTTAAAAACTTCTTGCCAGTAAGCAGCATTCTGAATGCACAACAGTAGTAAAAAAGCATTTTCATAGCACAGCAGTAATGTAGCCGTATATTTTGCCAAAAGCGACTTTTAAATAGCATTTAAAACGACTTAAGTGCTTATCAAGTAGCCGTTAAGACGCATTCAGCATGCTTATTGGTTACCTGGGTAGTATTACACTGCTGGCCAATAAAATAGGTGTGAGATAAAAATACATTAAATTTTGAGTTTTCTCTAAAAATATTTATTTATTCCAATATTTTATAGTTAGGCACAGTCGTAAATATGCAAAAGAACACTTTTATTTGTAAATTAATTGTTATGCTTTACAGGAACTCTCTCTTCTCATGAAATCCAAAAAAGCACCTGGTCAATAAAATAGGTGTATTGTAATCCATTGCATTAAAAATCTTGAAATCCAATGATTTTAAGACTTTAATATTTTTGACAACTAGTAGCCTGTGTAACCTCCCTTATTCAACCAAATTTTATCCATTCGCCTTGGCATTGAGTCATTCAAACGCTGATAAGTTTCCGTTGGCATAGTGTACCATTCCTTTTAAGCTGCTTCCCACAAACGACCCTTATTTCTGAAATTTTGACCGGATAACTTCTTTTTAAGTACATTCCGTAGATTTTCTACGGGATTAATGACAGGAGATTGGTAGGGTCCGAAATTATAGTCACTTTATTATCCCGGAATCATTCCTTTACATACTTCGATGTGTGTTTTCGATCAATATCTTGCTGAAACTGCCATATAAAGGCACGTTATCTTTGGCATAGGACTGCATGACATCCTTTAGAATGTCCATTCTTTAGTCTTGCATTCGAATCTTGCCATTATAGTGGTGTTGCGAAAAATAGGACCTGCGCCATTCCACGAAAAGTAGCCCCAAACCTCATTGTTCTCGCCTCCGTGCTTTACCATATTTTGCGTGTGTCGCAGATCAAACTTTTTGCACTTTGGACGTCTAACGTTTCGTTGTGCAACGGAGGAAAACAGGTTTATCTTTGATTCGTCCCTCCGAAGGATATGTCGCCATATTTTGATTCCTTCTGAACCATGCCCATTAACGGTGTTGAAAAGTAAATTGCATATTTCTGCGAAGTCTTTTGCTTCGCAATAGTGGAACATTTTTAGCAATTCTTTCTGGAAGATTGGAGTTTTACAGCCTACGGCAAACTGTAACTGTGCTGTAATAGTCCTGGATGACGTGAATGGATCAGATTTCGCTAATAATGCAATACAATGGTCAGTTGCTGTAGATGTTTTCTTGGGTTTTTTTTTGCGTGTTTCTTTTTTCAAAGGTTTTAAGGCATTTGTAAAGAAGTTTTCGGAATGTCAAAGTGTACTCGCGATTTATTTGTACGTCTTATCTTCTTTAACAAAATTTCTTAGCAAAACTCGTTCCACTTGAGTACAGTGAGATGCTCGACCCATTCTATAACAAATCTTTGACTTATTCAACATTTAAATACATTTATTAGCACGCAGAATACAAACTTTACCAAATTAAACATATAATGGTATTGAGTAAAATAATAACCAGTTAATATATTTCACACACCTATTATATTGACCACACAAAAAAGCCTGTGGCAGTCTTGTTTTACATCTTGACAAAGATTGTAAATATAATCAGCGCCCACGGCTTACATATACTAGGCTAACTCGTTAGAGTGTAAACATTTGACGAGAGCGCGTCATAGAAATCGTCGGCGAAAACAATTACATGAAATTCATATATTGTTTGCTGCTAACGAATGATCGGCACCTGGTAAATCAAAAGGAAGCTATGCGAATGTCCAAAACCTTTGCTATGATCAGAAAATTACGGTGGGATATGTTTTCTATGACATGCATACAAATTCCCGATTTACGCTAATAGTCACATAGATGCACTGATTATCCGCTGTGTCTTGTGTAATTATGGCGTAATTTACGTCAAAAATCCATTGCACACTATTTTTTCCACCGTGGGAGTTCAAATATTGTCAATTAACAACTTTCGAGAAATCCGTTTGTTTATCTCAACGATTTCTCTGACGTCACCGAAAACTGTCAATTCGCGGAATAGCAAGCCTCCTTTCTGTGAGCCGTGATCAGCGCCAACAACCCACTAGTAACTTGACAGATACCAAGGCTTGTGTGTGCGGTAGGTGTGATTGAGACTGCTGTAACTTGGTATGTGTATTTGAGAGAAAAACAAAATAATCTATAACACACCTATTTCATTGGCCAGCAGTGTATATCCGACTTTTTCTTAATCTATCTAGGGTAATAATAGCTTTAGGATACCATTTTGCTTACCTCGAGATTTGTGCTGGTATTTTAATGTTTACCTGTGCCCCATGTCTGTTAGTGTATTCCTGCTCAGCTTTAAATGAGCTTCATGGTCCTTGTAGTGTATAAGATATTGTTGGAAGAGAAATAATTTATCTAAAACCGATAATTTTAAGAAATATCATTCCAATATTAGAATATGTGAGTATAACGTATACATTCCACCTTAATGAATCGGTACGAATGTGAATGCAACAGGATAAGAACATTCAAGCAGTCTCATTGGTGTGTAAGTTTCACTATATATGCCTTGTGAGAAGAAGAGGGATTGACTGGTTGACAAAATACAAGAGCAATGAGTACAGCTGTGTGCGTTTCAGCGTGTCATGCAGTGACTACAGACATCGAACACACGTAAGCGTGTGTTGATATATTTTGCGGCAGAGAAACCGATGGAAGTGCGAATACGATTCAGTCTGTTAAGAACTATTGATAGGTGAAGACTCTTTGAAGCGGAGAATGCTTCGACCATGGATACGACAGTCCTCAGAACGTAACTAACCCACCTACATTAGATGAGAAGAAAAGAATGTTTATATGCTGATATAATGAGTGTCAAATACAAAAATAGTAATATTTTCACTAGACTACAAAAATAGTAATATTTTACTAGACGATGTTATGTTAGCTCTTTTAAATGTTTTGTTACCGATTTTGATTGTCCAGCTCCAGTCCCCAACAATGCTTGATGGAGCTACATAAAGAAATATACATTACATGCATCTAAACAACTTTTAGGTGTTTGTTGATGTGGTTCACGTGGATTGGATTTCTTCAAAAACTACGTGTTTCAGTTTATTATGTTGATCTAGTTGAGCATTAACTAGCGGCTGAACAGTATGTTTAAGAAAAGGTTCCATCGATAAGAGATTGTCATCTCTGTTTCTGAAAACAGCGAATCCGATTCGTTATAGACGACGTCTTCACGAGCCAGAGGGACAGAGCGATTTAAGAGATAAAAACAGCCACCTTCAGTCTGATCATCTCTTATAGATGACAGTCCATTGATCCGAATCGAATGACTCGATCACTATGCCCAAGATCAAATGAGTTTTCGAACAGCTAAACCAGTATGTTCCCCCATTTGAAAGTAGAAAATCCATATCAACCGCACAGCAAAACACTCGATCCAATGACTATTAGTCATGAGACTCAGAGATCGATGAACCAGCACTCGCTCGAATCTCTTACTCTTATCCACCACTCAAGAGTACGCGCCCATCAGGCTCATCACCGAAGCCCAGGGAACTACACGGCCTGGATGTTGACGCATGAAAACCTCAGCAGCGTTGGCATAATAGTTTTGAAATGGCCCCATGACGCAACGTCCAAATTGCATTTTGTTGCTACAATGCGAGGTTCTTTGTGTGGCTGCTATGCCCGTCCACGATGAGCAAAACAGGAGTTACCGTACTCAAGGAAATGATCGAACAAATCTAGAAATATTTCAACCGCCATTTATCACGATGAATTACATCTGAACTTCGTCCTCACAGGAACCCCTTTTTTCAGTGGCGGCAAATGTTGTCCCATCGCCGACGTGCATATCATTACAGATATTGTTTCACCACGCTCCACAATGGTAATAGATCCGAATAGCTTTTTCCCTTCCCGAGCCACATTTTTGTTTTTGGATGCACCTAGAAAACAACACAAGATTAAAAAAGACAACCTTGAATCACTTTCAATTATTGAACTAACCGTGCTAATCCAGGTTTCATCCGCTTTATATATTTGGGCTGGGCCAAACTTCTTGTCTTTAATAATGCCTTCAAGTAAATCAAAAAACGCGTTAACTGCCGGTTTGTTGAACCCGTGTGCACGAGCAGCAGAAGTTGCTTCCGGCTTTGGAAGTGCTATTTCGGGGTTTCGTGTTAGAAACCCAACCAACCACTCATGTCCTGCCAATTTGTTTTGCTTTGTTGAAAGGATGAGTCAACGAGTTTCGTTCAACTAATCTAACTTGCCTGGTTAAGTATATAAGATATAAGTTAATAGATAGGTTAACGAAAAACCAATAAGTTTTCACAAACAGTTGCTTTTTATCCACAATAAACCTTAGAAATCTAAATTTATGAAAAGTATTACTCATTAAAAAAAATCCACGCAAGTTCATTCATTGCAAGCATTACATATGTTTTTACACTGTAGAAAATTGCACTAAATCGAGTACTGCAATAAAAGTATTTAATCCAGCCAGATTCTTCCATTTAATTAACAAACTAAGATCAACACTGATCGCAAAGTGAGTCCCCCAAAAAAATTTCTAGCTTTGATTTGTTTTTTTCAATTTAATTTCCTTAACAGCATCAACTTCCGCCAATTCCTTGCGGTATGCCGCAGATGTAATTTCGGTCGCCTTCTGGCTTTCTTTTTATAAAACTCTCCGTCCGTCAATTTTCAGAACTGACACACTGAAGGAAGATCCGTTCTTGCTGATCTTGAAAATTACATCTGCATATAGATGTACAATTGATTTTCAATGTTTGCTTAAATTTTGCACATATGACAGTTTTCGCGACCTACTGAGTTTTAAAACTCACGATTATTCATAATGATACGGTACGGTACGGGTACGGATTAAGTTCATATGGATTTACGGTACGCATTAAATTCATATGGAGTTTAAATGTTATATGCTTGTAAAAAGCATGTGTCCATCTTACTTCGCCGTCAGTATTTTTCACAGTTCCCCTACGAATGTTATAAAATATTTAATTTTTTTTTACGCCGACGCCATCTCATTTTTTTCGTCCCTTCTGTCACGTGAAATGGTTAACAGAATACAATGACATACCAGAGTAATATGAGAGACACATGTGAGTGACTCGTCTCACCTCAGGTGACTTCAGTAATCGCACGACTCGAAAAATGTGTCACCTCACCTAAAGTGACTGTTCGGTATAACCCCCAGTGTGACATCCTGACAAATGAGATAAGGAAGGATTTGTCATCCTGTTTCCTGATTTAACGAATAACAAATAACACCTCCAAGAATAGCTTACAAACGGGCTCGGGATATTTTCTCAAACAACAAATTCCTCCGAAATAATCGTCGTAAGTTATTTATCTTATCAAATCAATCGCTGGATTGGCGATTACACACAGCTGTCTATGTTAAATTTCTGGTCGCGACTAAGCTTCCTACCTTTCAAATGTCTTTTGTCACGTCCACTACATTATATTTTAAATATCTAAATCCAAGAGCGGAAAAGTAGCAAGATCGTACTTCTAAGCAGTACCCTGTCGATATATTTAACCCTGCACCATCACCGTCGTGCGATTGAACAAATCCAACGTAAGAGTGCTAAGGAACGCCGGCAAGGAACCATGCGTGCCCAAATGAGTGGTGACCATATCGGCAATCGCTTCGCTGTATGCTGTCTCCAGCATGTTTAGAACCGTACCGGACTCGTTCAACCGGAAGTTTAAATACTCCTCCTCGCTCTCGGCATACATGCTAGAGATTCGGTAGTTGGTATTTCCAACCCGATCGACTCTGTACCCAAACAACATGTAACACACCTCGCGGAACTCGTTGCTAGCTGCTTTGTAAACCTCCTTAATGTGTTGATTTTTTGCCTCAAGTGACTGCACTTGCGCCTTTAGGTTATTCAATTCCATCACGTTCATCGTCATATTGCTGTCGTTCAGCCTAATTGTTAGCTCGTCGTTGCCCTCCTCCAGCTTGCGGTTGCGAATCTTAAGTCGCTCGATTTCCGCCTGCAGCTTTTCCACTTCGTTCTTATGTGCTTCATATGCCTCATTAGCGGGACTGTCTTCAAACCGAACTACCTTATACCTATCACGATTAATTTCCGCCCGCAGCGTGACATTCTCCAACTCCAGTTCTAGTTCATCCTTTCGTTTCTTTAGTCGCTCATTCTCCATCCGGAACATGTCGATTTCGCGACGCAATTTTTCATACTGTTCACTAGTTAGGGCGGAATCCATCCCTGGCAAAAGAAAAGAACGCTGTCTATTCACAATCATCGTTGGAAATGACAATTACTTACCCGTATCAGGCATAGATTTGGCTGCCTGTAATTCGTTTTCCATTTTGGTGTTCAACTCTCGATAGCCTGAAAGTTGCTTTTCGAGCATCTCGATTCTAGTACGCATCAAAGCCTCCTGGCTGCTCACCGTAGTCGGGTTGACTGGAATGTTGGGGAAAAATTTCAATATTTGATTCTGATCAACAAAAATTGTCGAGGCATTTTACTTATAAACCCAAATATGAAGTTTTTTACAGCAATGCAGAAAATAAAACGCGCTAGAATTCCCCAAACTAATCCTTATCAACACTTACTTGTCAAATCCTTTTCGTAGCTGTCCAGCAGTTGCTTCCAGCAATCTCTCTCCCCGGCCACCAAGTGCAGCTTCTTTTGTACTCGGTGTAATATCGTCTGATGATTGCGCAGAGACCGCTTGTGATCCTCTAGCTGCTTCTGTAGTTGTTCGTTTTCTGCCCTAACCTCGTCGATTACTGTCTGAATTTGACTTTTCTCATTTTTGACAGATGTTTTTTCGCTGGTCAAAATCAAATCCTTTTGCAGGATCTGCTCAATCTGAGATCGGACAATAATCGGACTACGGGCAGAATTCTTCGGACAAAAATCCGCTGCCAGCTGGCGCCAATCAGCCAGCTCCTTTTCCAAGTCCTTAACTTTTACGCTCAGAGCAACGGCGTCGATTTCATTCTTTTCGAAATTTTCCAACCTGGTGGTTAAACTCGCCACCTGCTCTTCTAACAGCATTTTATTGCCAATGACTTCATGAAGATTTTTGAATTCTTCCTTCAACCTGGTCAGCTCTTTCTCCTGTTCGGCGTAGTTTGCCAACCGTGATGTTGATACCTTGGACAAATTTTTCCAATCTTCGTAGCTACCAACTTCATACTCCAGCGTTTTTATCCTTGACTCAGCCTCAGCTAATTTTTCTTTAACTTCATCCAACTCCTTCTGGCTGGCATCGTAAGAATCAGCCTTGGACTGTAGTGTTTCATTCATTTCCTTATACGTATCCAATTCTTCCTGAGTGATTGAAAGCTGATCTTCGATTTCCATCATTTGACTATTCAAATCACGAACCTCCGAATTCAACTCGCTTTTCTCAAAGGTGTACTGCTGCTCTAAATCTTTGAGGGCTCGCCGTAATTCGAATAACTGATCGCCTGACGATTGTTTTAAAATATTATACTGATTTTTATACTTGACCAAATCTTCTTGAGCGGCTTTTTCCCGCTTACGTAAAGCAGATATATGCTTCTCAAGATCGGAAACTTTCTTAACGTTATAGCTGAGCTCCTTTTCCAGGGAAGAAATTTTATGTTGGTTCTTCAGTTGCGAGGTGGCCATCTCGGTGTTTTGGTGCTCAATTTCTTTCTTCAGCATTGTAATCTGAAATCAAATAAGTTTATAATTTTCTTTCTATCTTGCAGTGTTACTAAGCACACCGTGCAGTTTATTTTGAACAAATACCGAAGACTCTGGAATTAAAAACTTACCCTTGAACGAGCCTCGATAAGGTCCGCTTTCATCCGACGCGTCTCCCAAGGGCTCTGCAATGCGTTCGAATTGTTAGCTACACCGGATGACTCCAAACATCGCTCTTCCATCGTGCTGTTGTTCCCGTCACTGGAGATATCATTCATATCATACAGTTTCCGCTTCTTCCGATCTAAATATGGAAACGTAAACAATTACACCTAACCTTACTTGTAATGGCCCAAGCAAAATTACTTACTCAATTCGAAGGAAACATTCGAGTAGTCGTAACTCAGCCGCTTGGAAAGTGAAACCAGAGTTTCGTTATCGCCTGGACCGACGGACTCAACCCGATTATTCTCCATCATCGGATTTTCTTAAACCGTTGCTTTCGTTTTAACGATGGCTTCTTTTCAGACAGCAAAAGCCGAACACTTTTTGCTTGAATTTTACTTTTCAACCAGATATTCCACAAGCACTATTATCGCCTGGCGTACACGGAAAATCAAAATTCGGGGTTCTTACAACAATTCGATTCGAAATTACCGATTTCTTTGTGATTTTCAAATCAAAAACAGCAAACGAAGCGGCGTTGAACAAAACCGTAAAACTCTGATGCAGAAATTTGACGTTTTGAAATTTTTGCTATAATATTTCCTAACAGCGTCAGTGCTGCTAGATAATTTTAAAGAAAAGCAGTATCCTCGCGCGTTATTTGAATAGGGCCAATAAGCATATTGTCAACATTCTCTTTGAAGGCAAATTCCGGACAAACCATTACATACCGATTATAAATCATATAAATGCGAACAATTCAAGTCGACTTTTTGATACAATCTCGCATACAATACACCTTTCGTTTCGAAATGCGTAATGTCACCTAGAAAAACTCATAGTAAGAGAACTGCGGAGAGAAAAACAGCATTTTTGGCAACGTATGCCCCGGCATTGTATGACAACACGTCCAATGTTATAAGGACAGACAATGTTCGTTTGGATTCGTTTTTTGACAGCTAAACCCGTATCCAAACGATCCAAAATGGAGTCTCCGCAGTTCTCTTTCTAGAGTTTTTCCAATGTCACCCCTGTATTTTATCTGTACACTGAAAAGAAATGCATGGTAGTGATAACCATATAGCCATGGTAGAAAATACCATTTTCAATATATAGTAAAATTTACCATCAATAGCCATCAAACTACACGAAAATGCTTAAAAATACGATTTGATTTCTAACAGTATGCATGGTAGTTTTTACTAATTTGCCTATTTGATTTAATCACGATTCCATGGTTGAAATGACTACTAAAAGTTTAGATTTTTCTATGCATTTGGTCTCAATTTTCTGTACTTTTATTACTATAAACATTGTAATAATGAAAAGATATACCAGTGTTTTTTAACTGAACATGGTGTATATTTGAAATTACCATAAACATGGGTCTTTTTGATATTGTTGGTGCTGTGCATAATAGCTGTCAGCCATGCTGTTAAAAAATCATTTTCAGCGTGCATGCACTCGTGTTTTGTTTCACAAAGTATAGTTTACTCGAACGACAACGAATCAAGTGAAATCAATTGTGATCCACAATTTATCATCGGTAAGTACTAATATACTAATGAATCACATTGAAAATGAAGTGTAACAAAATTCCTATTGCATTTTTCAGCAAATCGACGAAAATCTATTGAGATATGGAGACAGCAGGAGATAATATTTATTTAATCATGAATACTTTCATGTGAACTGTCAAAGCATACATTAATAAATCACATCGCTAAAAAACTTGTTGTTAATTTAACTAAAAGAAATGAAAAACTCTCAGTATGTAGTATATTACTATTACTATTACTTTTACTACACCATGGTAAACAGCAGTAGTAATTTTAAATAGATAGCGTTTTTCAAAACAACCATGGATATAGTAATTCTAACCATGGGATTAGAGGCTTACCAATTACCATTATACTACCACGAAATAGTAAGTAATACCATGTTTTTATGTCAGAATGTACATAGTACAAATGACGTGAATTATATTCAAGTCAAGCATGATACATTGTCTACCAAAATTCACTGGTACAACCTTTTTTATTTAAACCTCTAATGTGGTAGTTTATACCAAGGTCTTCGTTTCAGTGTAAGACAGTTAAATCTGTAGAGATGGCAACTCTGAACAGGGTTTTTATGGCATAAACATCTAAGCTAGCGCCGCTAGCGGTAGGTAGTGCAAGTTTAACTTTTATACCCATCCAGTATCAAGAGAGAGAAAGGTGGAAACATTTTTCACTTATAAGTGCTCGTTTTATACCTGCGGGACGGGACTTGCGGAAAGAACAAAACAAGTGTCAGATTGATTCAGCTTTGAAACGTCACTTTAAACCAGTGTGAGCCACAATGAGAAAGCACGTGAGTAGTATATGAACTAGAATAAGAGCGTATGTGAATAGAATGGGAAACGAAAAATAAACAATGAAAAAGAAAACATCTATCCGCATGTACCGTCACAGTTTTAAAACTAAGCATGGCGTCCGGGAACGCTATCTATTTAAAATCCTGGAAGTAAACATAAACATCCGCACGAGCATCCTCATTCTTTGGTGCACGATGAAAAGAGATAAACCACCGAGACCGAGCTTCCCTTCGGATATTCCAATTAAAACACTTAAGGACACTTTTTATTTCGAAACTACCTAAGCCAAGACATGACAATAGGAGGGAGGTAGTTTTTGTTTCAATTTTACGTCAGAATCTTCCAGACCCTGATTGGTTGATTCTGACAACTGGAATCATAGGAAATGTTATTTCATAGGGATAGTGAAACACTGGCAGTGTTGCTATATTTATAGCAAAATATAGTCATTACCCAGTTAAGCTCAGCCGAAAATGAACTGGAATTCTGGCTGGTTCCAGTTCGTATTTCGTCTCCAGTGACACAACCGATTCTAGTTAGAATCGGTTGTGTCACTGGAGCCGGATACTAGCTGTTAAGATGTTTAAAAGTTTGATTTTATTAACATATTTTTACTTCATTTTCTATGATTTTAACTCCAAATTTCACAGCATACACTTACTAACACTTATTGGCTGTGGCTGGGTGGCCCCCTTTTTTGACTGATCCGGTTAGGACCCGACAAAACGACGAACAGATAAATGAACCTTATCAACGAGGAGATAGTTGGCTGAAGCAGACCCGGGGAAGTTTTTTTTTGTTGGAGATGAACCACTGCGACCAGTATTTAGATTAATTGTGGTAACCCGATGTGAGTTTGAGCTGACAGAGGCCTTGATGCCATTAGCTGTGATTTTTGTGGAGTACAATCGTTTACAGTCTTCACTGGCCGAAGTTTGAAGTCTTTAAAACAGCCAACTCCGCGCTTCAGCTGATTTGCGCAAACGAAACTCGTCTCAGTGACCACGCCGTCGATCTCAACTTGTTTTGTAGGTACTTACACGCTGTACACCTTTGAAAAAGGGTCGTCGCTAATAATGTCATTTGTTTGTTTTAGACTGGTTACCAGCAAGGGCTTTTTGGGGCGAATTTTTGATAATTCGGTCACAGACGAATAATTTTGTTTCACGTTTTTTTACGCGGAAGAAAATTACAAAGGACCCGAATGAGGGCCATATATAATTTCAAGTCGAGGAATCGATCTTATTTCAATATCCGTTGAGCGTGGAGGGAATTTTAGTTATGGAAAGTCATGTTTGGACGAGCCTAGAGATCCAAAACAGAAATGAAAAAATGAATCGGAAATAGGAAGGAAAGATGGTAGCGTTAAAGCGAGTGAGCTGGATTATATAAGTAGCCGATTAGATCTTTTATTGTTGCATCTTTCAAAATTACCAAACTCACATCAGTTTCTAGGGGATGGCTGGGCCGATTTTTACAAAGTTAGTCTTAAATAATAGAGGTACTATCCCCATAGATATTCAAAAAAAATTGACTAGTAAGGCGTTGCAAAAAAGCCATTATTTTTTAAATATCAAATGCCCTCCTTTCATATTGTGACAAATGTCAAAGTAAACTTAGATGCCAAATTTCAGTTCATTTGGACAATTTTAGACCCCCACCCATTTCTCTTGAAGTTTTTGACATTGGCACTATGGAAAAATATGAGGAAAACATATATTAAATGTAATAACTTTTGAAGTAGCACTCAGAAAATTATAATTTATACATGTTTAAAAACAAAACAAATAGCATTTTAACAAAAGTGTCTTTGTTTCCCAAAAAAAAGATCAAGCTGAAGTTTTGGGGCATTTTCTCCAAAAAAAGTCTTTATTCTTAATAACCATTCTGCTCTATGCAGCTTTTTTAATGTGAAAAATATCAGAAATCGAACTGTCAAAATACGAGAAGTTGAGATTATGGGATATTTTGGCATTCATATAAAATTTTATCATTTTCTCACGCCTATATTTCTATTATTCTTCAATCTATTTTTATCAAAAGTACCTTGTTGAACGTGGAAAATTCTCAGTAACAATATGGAAATAGACTCGTTGTCGGTAAAATTCAGAAACATCAGATTTTTTAACATTTAGGCTAGAAACTGGTCGGCAATGACTGGGCAGTGCGTAAGCCTCTTGTACCTGAAGGCATAAAATAGACCCCACTTGCGGTCCTTAGCTTCCTGCCCAGTAACTCCTAGCCCTGGCCTCCTCGTGGCGTCGACTGGGATACGAGTAACCTTAGTGAAGATCGGGTAACCAACCCCGGTGGGAACTTTGGTCGTATGCTGGCAGGGAAGGGGGGGGTTACCCTTCTTCGGAAGGTGTAAACCTGTCCTGGTGCCCAGGTGGGACCTTAAGCAGTCCTGACACGATGGCCCACCGGCGAGACAGGTGGTTGGCGTAGGCCCTATAAGCCGCCCCTTAAAAAACCCACATAATGAACAATACAGAAGAGAATACGACCCAGAACAATCGGCAACAACCCAGGCGACGAATAAAGGATCACGATTGGAAACTCGGAACATGGAACTGCAGATCGCTCGGCTTCGCAGGATGTGACAGGATAATCTACGACGAGCTACACCCCCGCAACTTCGATATCGTGGCGCTGCAGGAACTTTGCTGGACGGGACAGAAGGTGTGGAAAAGCGGGCATCGAGCGGCTACCTTCTACCAGAGCTGTGGTACAACCAACGAGCTGGGAACCGGCTTCATAGTGCTGGGCAAGATGCGCCAACGTGTGATCGAGTGGCAGCCGATCAACGCAAGGATGTGCAAGTTGAGGATCAAAGGCCGTTTCTTCAACTACAGCATCATCAACGTGCACTGCCCACACGAAGGAAGACCCGATGACGAGAAAGAAGCGTTCTACATGCAGCTGGAGCAGACATACGACGGTTGCCCTCTGCGAGACGTGAAAATTGTCATCGGCGACATGAACGCACAGGTAGGAAGGGAGGCAATGTACAGACCGGTGATCGGGCCTAACAGCCTGCATTCCGTATCAAATGACAACGGCCAACGATGTGTGAACTTCACAGCCTCCCGTGGAATGGTAGTCCGAAGCACCTTCTTCCCTCGCAAAGATATCCACAAAGTCACCTGGAGATCACCGGACCAAGTAACAAAAAATCAAATCGACCACGTTCTAATCGACGGTAGATTCTTCTCGGGCATCACAAACGTCCGCACTTATCGCAGTGCGAATATAGATTCGGACCACCACCTGGTTGCAGTATGCTTGCGCTCAAAACTTTCGACAGTGCATAGCTCTCGTCGAAGCCGAACGCCGCGGCTAAACATCGAGCGGCTACAAGATGGCAGAGTGGCTCAAGAATACGCGCAGCAGCTGGAAGTGGCACTACCAACAGAAGAGCAGCTAGGCGCAGTTGCCCTTGAAGATGGCTGGAGAGATATACGATCCGCCATAGGTAGCACCGCAGCCACTGCACTAGGTACGGTGGGCCCGGACCGAAGAAGCGACTGGTACGACGGCGAATGCGAGCAGTTAGTCGAAGAGAAGAATGCAGCATGGGCGAGAATGCTGCAGCACCGCACGAGGGCGAACGAGGCGCGATATAAACAGGCACGGAACAGGCAGAACTCGGTTTTCCGGACCAAAAAGCGCCAGCAGGAAGACCGAGATCGCGAAGCGATGGAGCAGCTGTACCGCGCTAAAGACACACGGAAATTCTACGAGAAGTTGAACCGCTCGCGCAGGGGCCACGTACCACAGGCCGACATGTGCAGAGACACAAACGGGAATCTTCTCACGGACCAGTGTGAGGTGATCCAGAGGTGGCGGCAGCACTACGAAGAACGCCTGAACGGCGATGCAGCAGATGACGGGGATGGCACGGTAACGCACCTGGGAGCACACGCGGAAGACATTACACTACCGGCTCCGGATCTCCAAGAAATCCAGGAGGAGATTAGCCGGCTCAAAAATAATAAAGCCGCTGGGGTTGACCAAATACCAAGCGAGCTACTAAAACACGGTGGCGAGCCACTGGCTAAAGCGCTGCACTGGGTGATTACCAAGATTTGGGAGGAGGAGATTTTACCGGAGGAGTGGATGGAAGGTGTCGTGTGTCCTATCTACAAAAAGGGCGACAAGCTGGATTGCTGTAATTACCGAGCAATCACCCTGCTGAACGCCGCCTACAAGGTACTCTCCCAAATACTATGCCGTCGACTATCACCAATTGCAAGAGAGTTCGTAGGGCAGTACCAGGCGGGTTTCATGAGCGAACGATCTACCACGGACCAGGTGTTCGCTCTTCGTCAAGTACTGCAGAAATGCCGCGAGTACAATGTGCCCATACATCATTTGTTCATCGACTTCAAAGCCGCATACGACACTATCGATCGAGATCAGCTATGGCAGATTATGCACGAGTACGGATTCCCGGACAAACTGACGCGACTAGTGAAGGCGACGATGGATCGGGTGATGTGCGTAGTACGTGTCTCAGGGACGCTCTCGAGTCCCTTCGAATCACGCAGAGGGTTACGGCAAGGTGATGGTCTCTCGTGTCTGTTATTCAACATCGCGCTGGATGGTGTAATAAGAAGAGCAGGGATCGACACGAGTGGTACGATTTTCACAAAGTCCGTTCAGCTACTTGGCTTCGCCGATGACGTTGATATTATTTGCACGAAACTTTGAGAAGATGGAGGAAGCCTACATCAGACTGAAAAGAGAAGCCAAGCGCGTCGGACTTGCCATCAACATGTCGAAGACAAAGTACATGATAGGAAGAGGTTCACGAGAAGAGAATGAGAACCGCCCGCTTCGAGTTTGCATCGGTGGCGACGAAATCGAGGTGGTTGAAGAGTTCGTGTACTTGGGCTCACTGGTGACCGCCGACAATGATACCAGCAGAGAGATTCATAGACGCATCGTGGCAGGAAATCGTGCTTACTTTGGCCTCCGCAAGACACTTCGGTCGAACAGAGTTCGCCGTCGTACGAAGTTGACCATCTACAAGACGCTGATTAGACCGGTAGTTCTCTACGGGCACGAGACCTGGACCATGCTCGTGGAGGACCAACGTGCACTTGGTGTCTTCGAACGGAAAGTGCTGCGTACCATCTACGGTGGAGTGCAGATGGAAGACGGCACATGGAGACGGCGAATGAACCATGAGTTGCATCAGCTGTTGGGGGAGCCGCCCATCTGTCATACCGCGAAAATCGGACGACTACGGTGGGCCGGGCACGTAGCCAGAATGTCGGACAATAGCCCGGTGAAAACGGTTCTCAATTACAATCCGACCGGTACAAGAAGACGTGGCGCGCAGCGAGCACGATGGATCGACCAGGTGGAAGACGATTTGCGGACCCTTCGCAGACTGCGTGGCTGGCGACGCGCGGCCATGGACCGAGTGGAATGGAGGAATCTTTTGTATACGGCACAGGCCACTTCGGCCTTAATCTGTTAATAAATAAATAAAGCTAGAAACCAAATCAAATGCCCCAATACTTCAAATTCCCGTATTTATACTGAAATTAAGCATTCACCATGTGATTACTGGACATTTTTCGCACTGAAAGTAGTAAATTAAATAATATTTTTTTGCTTAATGAAGTTATTATGTGCTATGTCATGATTAAATATGGAATCGCGAATAAATGTCAAAAAATCTACTGTATCTGTATTTTACCGATGGAAAATCTTCCTCTATTTTGTTCCTTAAGATTTTTCACGTTAAACAAGGTAGTTTTAATAAAATTTGATTAAAGAATATTAGAGATATATGCACAAGAAAACGATTAGATTTAATATGAATGCCGAACTGCTCTTGACCCCAACTTCTCGTATTCTGAGGAAAGTCTCAAAAGTTCTGTTTGATTTTTGAGACTTTTTCACATTGGAAAAACATGTATGTATAATTTATAGTTTTTTTGACAAAATGCCCCAAAACTTCAGCCTCCCCCATTTTAAGTGAAACAAAGACATTTTTATTAAAATGCCACGAATTTTATTAAAGGTTTCAATTATAATTTTTCAAGTATTTTACCGATGGAAAATCTTCCTCTATTTTGTTCCTTAAGATTTTTCACGTTAAACAAGGTAGTTTTAATAAAATTTGATTAAAGAATATTAGAGATATATGCACAAGAAAACGATTAGATTTAATATGAATGCCGAACTGCTCTTGACCCCAACTTCTCGTATTCTGAGGAAAGTCTCAAAAGTTCTGTTTGATTTTTTTCACATTGGAAAAACATGTATGTATAATTTATAGTTTTTTTGACAAAATGCCCCAAAACTTCAGCCTCCCCCATTTTAAGTGAAACAAAGACATTTTTATTAAAATGCCACGAATTTTATTAAAGGTTTCAATTATAATTTTTCAAGTGCTATTTCAAAAGTTACAGGATTTAATATAATTTTTCCTCATATTTTCCCATGGTGCCAATGTCAAAAACTTCAAGCGAAGTGGACGGTGGTCTAAAATTGTCCAAATGTTCTGAAAATGTGAGTTTACTTTGACATTTGTCACAATATTAAGATCTAAACAAATTGTTTGCCATACCCTAATAACGAGTCATGGAATCATAGTATGGAGAAACGAGAAAGACACAATTGCACAACTGGGTATATTGAAACAAGTTTTTAATAGTAGTAAGTGAATTTTTAGTTCAGTCTGTGCGCAATTAAATTATCTAAAAAACAGTCTTATACTCATATTTATATATAGCTTTTACAGTTTTTTGTAATCGTGGACGAAATTTAAAAAAAAATCCATAAAATAGCCTATTAAATTTTTGCGAAGTAAAAAAAATAAATTAATGGGAATTCACAGGCATGGTAATGGTGAGATGGTAATCAGCAATACTTTGCCTTCTGAGACTGCAAGAATATTCTCTGATAATAATTCTATCGAATGAAGCAAAAAATAATCGATTTTTTTAAGCTGACTGATGAGGAAACCTCCTTATTATATACAAACTATACCAAAATTTACAAAACTTTCCTGCAAACTTGGTTTTTAATCGAGATGCAAAAGATTTGATACTATGTAGATTTACTGTGTTGCAGTAATTTCCTATCCGCCAAATAGATTTTTTAAATTGGGTCATTAAATGAGAAAAAAAATCTTTTTTTATTACATACATCGATAAAGCTGATTTTCGTGATTACAACAATGTCTTTTTTTCGTGAAAATAAAATTTAAATTTAAAATAAAGATTTATGTTGACAGTCTTGATTTGACACTATCAGAAGCATTTGACATATCGAATTTCACGACAAATGATGCCCTGTTAGAAAAAATGAATACATGTTTTCCCGGTTTTCCCGCAGGGTTATTTTTATTTGAAATAAACACCATACAATACATATAGTTTTTTTTCATTTTGGGTGTTGTCTTGATAGACCAGATGTAAACAACCGTAGTTTTCCTATGTATGTATTTTCAAAAACAAAAAAAAATCATTTTTACGAATTACAGGCCATATTCGATTATCCGTAGTTTCGATTATCCATAGACTCGATTATCCGTAACTCGATTATCCGTAGAAAATGATTCGATTATCCGTAGTCCGAAGAAATTGTTTGAATTTTCCGCATATTATGTTTTATAAAAGTTCATTACACGTCTATTATTGCAATTGATACCAACTACAGTTTCTGAAAGAATAAATATTTTCTAAAAAATTATGAAATCTTCATAGAAATACAGAAGTTTTACTTAATTAGCATATAATTTTGAATTCAATGCGATGACTTACATATAATCGTACACCAATCGACTACAGTTGATACTAGCTACAATGTTTGGAAAACCAGAATTTTATGTTCTCACAAAATATTCACAAAAATACGTGGAAATACAGAAATTTTGCATTTTTAACAAAAAACTTTTCTTTTCTATCCTAATATTTAAATACAAAAATCGATGGAAACTGATATCAGCTACATTTCCTGGAAGCACAAAATTTTAAACTCTTGAAAATTACAATAATTTGGAAAATGAAGTAATTTCATTTAATCAACAAATATTTAAATTCAATTCGGAGTGCTATAAAATTTGATGCACCTAATCGGTTGGCTACAAACTACATTTTCCTGTAGATTTCTCTGTAATTTTTAGAATGAATACAATGACTGATTTTGTGAGCCCCGTTGTGTATTTAGGACTGACGAAATCTGAACATATTGATTTCAGATTGTTTTGCACTATCTAAGGTATGAAATAAAACCCTAAAATACTCTTCGGAATCAGTCTATTATCGCATCAGTTTGAAAAAAGATTGATACTTTAAGAACATCGGCATTTTGAATTCTTAACACACTTACGCAAAGGCTTTCGCTTTAATTCCATCGTGTAACATAGGGGAATTCAATCGGAAGACGTTGTCTTAAATGTGGTTGACAAAATCGGATCAAAAAGCTGACAAACTCTGTTGTAGAAAAAATCGGAAGCGGACAAACACGGGGACGAGTAAAATAGGATCTTCACTGTAGTCAGTACTGTGCACCGCTCTGAAAAGAACAGCGCTAATCATTCTTTACGAAGTAGATGCACTGAACAGCTTTTAAGCGACTCGGTAGATTGCCGAACAATGGCCAAATGAAGATTCTGGATGATGTTGCCACCAAGCAAACAAGAGAAAAAAGTTTGCTGTGCGACGATGTATAACAAACTGAATCATTTAATGCGTTTGAACAAGCATATTTATAGCTAAAATATCAAAAAACCAAGATTGGCTCGCTAAATAATATCTCTAGAGCGCATGATGACGATGATGATACTGCTGCTGATTGAACAACGCACGCTTCTTGGTGTCGTGCGCATAAAAAGTTGGGCATTTTTGATATTCGCAACGTGTGCAAAATTCATCCCCTTAAGATATCCATGTTTCAAAATTGTCCAATGCTGGTTCTTTATTGGACCAAAGTTGGGCGACGCCCAGCAGAACGTTCAGCAGGCGTCCATTACTGGATTTGTGTTTAATGGTTTTGAAACAAATTCTTGGGCTTCTCAGTGGAATCTAGCATGTTGATTCTCTTAGAGGATTCCCAGAGTTTTGTTGTTGTATACAAACCAGTGGTGCGTAATTTCAAATTCAGTTGTTATTTCTGTCTGAATTTACCGAAACATAAGTATATTAATCCAAATTAATCGAACACAATACTTTAAGGTTGCACAGAGAATGGGCAAAAATCGAAAACGAAAAAAGCAGTTTTTTCCACACCGTTTGTCAGATCTTCATAAAAATTGGAAGCTTATGTAGAATGTTGTTACAGTACTGCTGATTAATTTTTATGAAGATCTAACATATGGTGTGGAAAAAAGTTCGAATGCAACTTTTTTCGTTTTCGTTTTTTGACCCTTCTCTGTTCAACCTTAACATAAAATAAGTTGGCTAAATAACTTATTACATGTCTTAGTTTCACTTTATAGAATGTAAAGTAATCGATATTTGTCCACTAGTGAAACATTAATCCATGTACCATAGGTCAAACATTGATGCATGTACCTTAGATACTGTTTTTCAACATAAAACAAATATATTTCAAGAAGAAAAAAAATTTTTTTTTGATTCGATTATCCGGATGATTCGATTATCGGAAGTGAAATTTTTCTGCACCCTACGGATAATCGAATCTGGCCTGTACAACGAATTTTTTTTTGACAAAATGTTATATTATGTATATTGGACCTAAAATTTATCGAATGGAATGGAAAACTATATATAGCTTAATGACCCAATTAAAGACCTTTATTGTAAGCATTGTTTCCACAACAAACGCTTTAATAAAATCACTCCCAAGTTTAATACCTTGCCACGCCACTGAGTGCATCTGGGCTGCCTTTTCTCTCACACAGCTAGACCTTCGCTGGTTGACCTAGCCGTTCGATATTCGCGGTCACAACAATCATAAACTGTCGCAGAATCAGCTCCCGATGGTCGAAGGAATTTCAGGGACCTGATTCGGAAGTTGATATTCCACTTGCTTCTGTTCTACCGAGAAGAAGTATAGCTGAACATCAGTTTACTACTACCTACTACAAACGACTACTGCTGCTACTACCACTACTATATATTACTATACTAGTACTATTGGACCAGCATCTGGTGAAGCAGCTGAGAGCGAAAACGGGAGTAAGGATGAGCATCAGGCAGGGGTTTCTCCCGCAAAAACACATGTGCGGCTCTGACAGCTCAGCGTATATATGTTGTAACGGAGTGTAGCCTGCTGATGCGCGTGGGCGGTGGGTGGTAAACAACACATACCTGTTTTTCGGGTTGGAAAACACTCTCGCTCTTGTTTGCTGGGCAGCAGTAGCTGGCTGGCTGGACCAATAGCTAGCGTGAGAGATAGAGAGGCTTGTCCGGCCCGGCTACACGACGCCTGACGAACACGACCGAAAGTGAAAACTACGAAGCTCCCGAGAGCACATCACTTGGTAACACCATTTTCGCCAACGCCAGGCTACTTGCGAGTGAGTAACATTGTCGCCGTTGCAGTGCGTAGGCGGTTGTCGTAGACGTAGCCACCACGTGCTACGCTGTTTGCACTCCATACAGCAGAGTTAGAACATAAAGTTTTTCCCTACTGCCTTCTTCCGTTGTTGTGTTGTGTGTACGCTCAGCTTGTGTGTTGTGTGTGTTCTCAGATCAGTCCTGGACCAGCGCGGTCAGAGTCATGTTGTTGAATAATGTTTGCGATCCCGTCGTGGTTTCGGCGGTTAGAACCTGCCAAATAGTGAAAAAATACTTTTCATTAGAGTTGTTCATATTGCTTTTTTTTCTTGTGTACATCGTGCGCTAAGTGTTTGAATTTTGTGATTGCCCGGTACAGCTGGGGAGGGTAGTTGCGCCGTTGGGCTGTCATCGCTACCCTGGGCAATTGGCTGGATATGCATAAAACAAATCCCAGCTCCGTCGCTGGGTCGTAACTAGCTGAACAACGTAATTTCGCTAGTTGTTCATCTGACTGTGTGCCTTTATCTTTACGTCGTAAATCTATTGTTTGATGTATTTTAAACTGCTGGTGAAAGGCGCACCGATTTTCCGTTCTTCACCTCACAATCATTCGCATCATCATCATCATCATGTTCATCATCACCATCATCATCACCAGCATCATAGAGCATGTATTACGTGTCGGCCTAAACTCCCCGGGGGTCTCGATGTGTAGTGATTTGCAAGACTCAACAAGAAGGCAGTGAAACGGCAGCAAAACTTTATGTCCTGTGATGTCCCTCTTTTCGTCGACTAGTGATTTATTATTTTGGATGCTTTATCCTTTGAATAAAAATTTTAAAACTGTTGTTTGAAGGTGTATATCCGGCAAGTTGCAGAGTGCTTATCAGATCTACAGTTTTTGTTAGTGGCAAAGTTTGATTGTAGTTTTGTGCTTCGGAATATATCGTCACGTTGCCTAAATAAATAAATAAATAATCTAAAAAACAAATCATGTCATCAAGTTCTCAAAGAAATGACCACAAAATCGTAGAATTCAACCACAGAAAACTGATTTCCCATCTAAATTGAGCTCCGTATTCAACGAAGTGGACGCTGAAAATACTCCAGTTGAGCAAAAAGAGAACGTGCACGGCGAACCCACCACAGAAAAGGGATACTTCTGAAGGTAAGAGAATTTACCTTCGGAATTATTATTATTATTATCACTGTGATACCTTTATACCCTTTTTGTGCGACGATGTTTGGTCGCAATACAATCCATCCATTACAAACAGAGAGGAAAACAGCGAAACATTATATAATTCAATGTAGCAGAAATATTTGCTTCGGTTAATGCTACAGTAGCTATGCTCGTCCAAAACCAAAGTGATCAGCCCGTGTGTTGTTGGGCTTATTTAGTTTGAGAAATTTAATTGCATTGGCATATCTTCACACAACGCCGAGTAGCACAAAATAGGATATGGACGATAGTAGTTACAATCTGCTCTGCAAAACCCTTTCCACTCATCGTAGCTAAATACTACTTCAATATAGCCTCGGGAGATAGATTTGAAAATACCATCCAGCTTCATCCTTGCTGTCTGAATGCTATAAGTATAGTAGAAGCATTATCTCGTCTTTCCACATTTGGCAGCAGATAATACCCATCCAGTCACTGCCGGCCAGTGATGCCAGACAGTTTATTGTAACGAATAAAGAGTGACTAGAACAGTTTTATTTCTTATCGGAATGTATTTTCTTTGCAGAAGAAAATGGCGAGTGTATTGGAGTATATTGGAGTCATAATCGGAAGGAAATGGGAGGCAGATTAGATCGAGCCACATTCGTTCAAAAATTAATCCGTGTTAATGCAGAATAAGACTGCATATCGTATCATCTAACAACAAGTGTCAACTAAGCCAGCTTTTCTAAATAACATAGAACAAGTAAGAAGCAACGATTTTGAATTCTTTAATTACTTGGGTTAGTGCAAGATTCTCTGGCAATGTAGAAATGACTTAAAATTCCCCTTGCAGGATGGTTCACGTTGAATTCAACTTTATTGCCGATAAAAATGAATTTAGCGCCATTAGCGGTGTTGTATTCTACTGTCATCATCAACACGCTTCGATAATTTCAACGTTAGTCTTGTTGTATATTTTTGGATTGATTTCTGTCTGAAATACAACGCTTGAAATGCGCTAAACGGCGTTCATCAAAAATTCTCAAAACGGACTTCCCTACATCTCAGATCGCAGTATATATTTTATCTGTACCTAAACAATGTTATACTTTTATCTAAACAATCTAAACGATCGAACAAGGAACTTTACTGTGCTTTCCAGCGCCGCATCCAGTATAAGCTTAGCACCAGTCCCGAAAGTCTTTGAAATCATGTCAGCAATAGATAATCATGGCTGGATGTTGTCAGCTCGAATCAAAACTCGTTGAATGAGCATTCGCATGAGCATGATGACCGTACAATTCGTAGTTGCTTCTCCGTGATTGACCAGAGCAAGCGAAATTGCACTGAGAAGCAACGAATTGGTCTTGGGAGTAGCTATCCATCTACAATGTACACTTTTTGAGGGCTCTATACTTTCAAGTGACAATAACGGCGCCGGCCACGTCCTTACAATCATCGGGGAAGGGAAGGAATGTTAGCGTAACAAACGTTGTTATAGTGAACGTGTACACCTCCACATCTCGACGTTTACCACGGGAATGAGTTTTTGTTAATAGGATGGGGTAAAGAGTTACACAAATCTGGATTCACCTTGATGAGTGATACGATCTATGCAGCTCTCAGAAGTGTTATCATATGTTTATTGCTCTGGACAGCCGGCTGCCGTGAATTTAAGAACGATGAATCATTTGTTGAACTAATTTTGAAATGCTCGGTTTGTAAAACAGCAACTTCAGCTCCGAACAGCCGACAGTCGGGAGTGTTGCTTATGTTTAATCGAATCAAACGGCAAGTGCATTATTATTCCTTGCTTTGTCATACCGACGAAATAAGACATTCCGAAAACAATACAATATAATGAAAAGCGATTACTTTTAGTGTCTCTAGACATTTTTCGATATAACTATTTTAAGGTTTCGTAATACAAACATAATTTATAGTGCATAAACTTTTGCATTGTTATTAATGACAATTATGTATTGGTTTCTTTTTCCATGGACGATTGATTCTTCGCGCATTGTTATGTTAATTGAGGGACATTTTAAACGGGATAAAATAATCACTACCGAAATATCTGAAACGATTAACTTTGTATGGCGAATATACGGTGCGCGGATTTATTACGCTAATTACTAGTGCAAGATTGGAGACAATAATAACAAAAAGAAACTAACATGTCACCTTTTGCGTCAATAATCAATATATTTTCATACTCATGATGAAATATGGTTAACATGACTATAATATAATGCATGTAATTCTTCAAAGCATATACAATAAGAACAATTAATATAAATGATTGACGATTTAATAGACTAAAAGTAAACCATTGAATATGACAATAAAATATTTGCTCATCGCGCTGATAAGATTGCCGCAAATTAGTAATTGTTTTTGAATTGATTTTGCGAATTGTCAATTCTAAACCCTCATACATAATTAAAAAGTCATCATTCACTCAGACAAAACCATGCGTATTCTCCACGCGCATTAAAACCCAGTGGATTAGTTTCTTGGTTGATCAAATCGACACTAAACACACCAATAAATTAGTGTGCTCGATTTGTATCAGCCAGCGGATACGCGTTCGACGGCCCGATAATCATGTCACTTGACGGCATTCAAACGTCTAACTCTTACGATATTTCTCTGATGAAACATTAAATAGCAAAAACATCTCTAATGCTACTAGTAACGTTCCGCTATGCTCACCGATCTGTTATCATCCAATTGTTACGACTACTACAGTTAACTCAGCTTGTTCTAAGCTGAAGCCTTCACCAAATATCGGACTCGATGGAATACCATCTGTAATACTAAATAATTGCGCATCTAGTTTAACTACTTTCGATGTTGTTTAATATTTATCTATATTCAGGTTCTACAGACTACTTACTATCCAGCACTAACTCGGTATACTATACTGACTTCTTCGCAGCTTTGGATACAACCAACTACCAGATAACAATTTCCAAGCGGCGCCTCTGGGGGGGATTTTTTCGCATGATTGCTTAGCTTCACTCACCATTTCCTATCGTTTTTCCCCGTTGGATACCACCAGTCCTATAATAAGTGACCGTTTCGAACTGTTTCACCTGATTTTACAGAACACATTTGTATAAAAAGATGTTGCTATCAACTTACTTAAAATAAATTTGTAATAATATTACATAGTTCAAATCAAATTTGGCAAACAAGTTCAAATGATCAACAAAGTTCATTAAATGCCTTTAAAATAAAACTAGTTGTGCCCAAATCGGATGAAAATTGAAAGAGCAACATGTTTTGAAATGTAGATAGATAATGTTATTTCGAAAATGAATTTCATTAGAATTGTCTGACACAGCGATGTTTAAATTACAATTAAAAATCTAATTTTCGTTCGGTTGTCACAAAAATTGGAGAATATGACATTCAGTATATAAGAAAACTAGAAAAAATAACAAATATCAATATCAAACACAGGTTTTGTCCGGTCTCCGACCACTGTGCACCGTCCAGATGCCCATTGCTTCAAGAAATTTGCCAGACACACTAAAAAAAATCATTCATTCAAAATTGGTTGTTGCGTAAATATCGCCTTCTAATGCGCCCACCTTGGCTAAAGAGTCCGCCTTCTCATTATCCGCGATAGAGCAGTGTGACGGAGGTTATACGAAGATGAATTGATATTCTGTGCCATGTCATCGAAGGACAGGAACATAAATAAGTTCTGAGAATTAAGATCGATAAGCCTTTCGCGATTTGCAATCACCGATGGGTTTGAGATATCGCATCGATATGAGTTTTAGCGGAAGGACCGCCAGCACTTCTAGACTCATCGTATGGGTCGAGTGCATGCAACCCAAAGCAATACGTAAACAGACAAACTGAATTCTCTCTAGTTTGATGTCTTTGGTGTCTAGTTACGGCAAACACATCCAAAACAGAGTTTTCATTACTAGAACAACAAACAGTTGCCATATTTGTAGCTGCTGTTCAGATCATAATGATAACTGCAAAAGCAGCATCTAGCACCCCAAAATCAACCGTTCCCACTATCGACGAAGCAGTTAATAACAGTGACGACAAATTTACGTTGATTAGGGCATTGCAAAAAAATTTGTTTTTGAATTCTCAAAGGCCCCCCTCTCATATTGTGAAAAATGTCAAAGTAAGGTCAGATGCCAAATTTCACATCATTTGGACAATTTTAGACCCACTTCGCTTGAAATTCAAAAAAAATTTTTTTTTGCTATGCCCTAACGTCTCCCGTATGTGCTAGAAGCAAAGAATAATAGCTGATTGTGGACACCAAGACAGCTTTATCGATGATGACCTTGACACGAAAATCAAGAAAGAAGTTGCGTACCAATTAACACCCCACGTACCGAGCCTCAAATTTAGTCGGAACACTAACTTCTAGTTGCTCTATATCCACTGTTCTCCAGCTGATGCTAAAAATTTAAACACGCATAGATAAGTTGAAGTTTGTAGATGTGTTTAGATGCCGCTTACCATTGATAATATTTATATTGTGTCATAAAAATTATTGTATTCAAATTATCTCAAACATTAATTTTTTGTGCTTCACAATTAGTGTTTTAAATCTTATTTTACAGGATCATACATCACCTCTTTATTGCGTCAAGAAAAATTCCCGAAATTTTTCGAGGTCTACATATTTAAATGTGACCTTTGGAGAGGACGTTCTCTTTTTATCATTTTGACGTAAATAAGGCAAAGTTTGTTATTTTTTTGGAATAGCTTCCGATTGGTTAAATTCGTTTGTTATTCAAGATTTCGTAAAAATCAGTATCTGGCTGAAACTCAAAATGGCGACTTCAAAATGGCGACTTCAAAATGGCGTTTTCCGTCTTCCTCTGCATGTGAAACATGATCCGAAAACCATTCGAGCCAGCAGTCTCTTGTAGTAAACTTAAAAAATATAAAATCATTATAATCCCTTAAAAGTAGTAAAATTCTGTACGAAATTACCATTACCAACTATTTCTTGATAATTTTTGAACGTGGTTCAAGTGAAGAAAAGTAACAAAAACATAATTTTACTTTTCAAATGTACATAATTTCATTAGCTTTAAGAAGAAGGTAAGGTTATTTCGGTAAAAATAATATATTTATTTAATTTGTTGTAGTTATACAGAATGTAGTATATTCTATCTATTTCCAATTAATTATTAATGATTAATAACCACAATTGAATAATTTTCTGAAATATTCTTTGCAAAATACTAAACATTGAGCGAGTGACTCTGAATCTCAGGAGGTACCTCTTCGAAAACTTATATTGCGGTGTACATCGTAACTCTAAATTTACGGGACTAAATCGTTTTAGACAATGAAATGCTTGAAGGATTTATCATTGTTTTATGTTGGTTTTAAGAAGGTACCAAGAAAGCCGATAATTTTGATATGATTTGATGTAGGGGACCATCCATAAATGACGTAGCATTATATGGGGGAGTTTTGTATTTTGGGATGATGTGTGACGGCGGTCATACCATGTAGCTTTTTTAAAGGGGAATAACCAACATCGTTTTCCTTTTATAAATAAATTGCCCAGACCAGGGGGGGGTGGAGAGTTACCGTCAAACTACGTAATTACCAGGGGGTATTGACGAAATGCTACGATGGGAGAGTAACAATCCAAATGCTAATTGGTTTTATTTAAGTTTTATGATAGTTTTATCAAGGCATTACATAGTGAATCTGGTTTTAACATTGCTTAAGAAAAGGGCATTTAGTTTTATATGTTTGACGGGGTTAAAGAGTGCTTCAAGAACTCTTGAAGAAATATCCATTAAACTACATTTTTCATTAGAGTAATTGGTCTTATGAGCAGTTTTAAAAGACTCTTGAGCCCTTTCTTAAGACTTCACTTTCCAACCTCCTTAAAACCAAAAGAAAGCTTTATGACATTCTTGTTGAAGCATAATGTATCTTAAGAATGCTACCATAAAACCTTCTTAAAGCTTTAAATGAAGTGAAAATACTCTTGCATAAGAGCGTTCTATAATAAACAAACAAACTGTAACGACTGACGGGATATGTGACGTTTCCCAACGGAGAAGACGTGACATGTACCTCAATCATGTATAAACAGCAAACTCGATGATTATAAATTATTCATTCAACTTTGCAAATCTGTAGGTGCTGTACATATAGCGAGATGTCGTTGGTTGTTAATATAGCTCTATTTAACATGCGTTGTTGAAATAAATCATCAATTTTTTGATGGAATTGTGATTACCATAATAATTAATCATAGGCATTTTATTTCAACATTGACATTTTCAATGTTAAATAGACTGGATTTATGGCGATCTTCCATCTAACCTTTCTGTCTTGAAAAATTCCTATTAGTTTTATTCAAGTCCAACAGCTCTTCTTCAAGTGTATTATAAATAAAAATGAATTTATATTGATCTTGAAAAACTCCCGTTACTCTTGAGCAGGAATAATAAGTTTTAATAAGATCTTATTGCGGTTTCAGTTAAATCCAATGACAAGTAATGGCGTCGTGGATATTTTTGACCGCTTTGAAATGGTAGCCATTCTTATTAAAATAATAACTTTTTTTTATATAATGAACTGATTCTCACTGATTGAAATGCTTTTCTGAACTAGAAAAATGTTTATGCACGCGTTTAATCTAAAATAAGACAATTATGAACATTTACGCATACTATTGAATTTTCGAAACGATTTAATATTTCCTATAAAAATCAATGTTTTAGAGATTATTTCACGGCGCGTTGAATTTTTCGCACTTTTATGTTGCATATTATCGGAAAACTGGCAATCGCATGCAAATTTTCTCAATTATGAGCTTAAAAAGCTGGCCACTTATATTATCGATTTTTATTTTTGATCCATTTTGGTAAAGGAATATCTTATATTGGATATATTTTTTCCCCAAGCTGATTCTTTTCGTCTATACACCAAGCTCTCTATCTAACAAAGAAGTTTCATAGCGCACTAGAAGTGTTCTTGAAGAAAATCATAAAACTTTCAAGACTTATGGTAGTCTTATATTAGTTTTAAGCAGCTCTTGAATACCACTATAAGAATGTATTGATAAGACCTAAAAGTTTTAAGACAACCTTGGAAAATACTCTTGAGAACCGTCTTAAGAATAGGCCTTTTTCGTCTTAAGATGGGTTTATGGTTGTCTTGAAGCAGTGTTGTAGAGTAATTGGTTTAATGTTCAGTTTTATGAAGCTAATTTTGAAGATATCTTCAAGTGTACCATAAAACTAAATTTGTTACTTGGGACGTCATTTATGGATGGTCCCTAGCTACCACTATTTTTGCACCGCAGTTACTTCGTTCCGAAGCGTCATCTGACGGACAGATAGTCTTCAACCAACCTTTTGGGAATTCATAAATTACACATATACATACATACAGCTTTATATATAAATGATATTGTTGCGCTATCACTATAAAATAATTTAAACTTATCAAGATTTTTCTACTCAGATTAAATAGTGGATAACGTCTTTTTAAAGAACGCCCTGGAAGCTTACATTTGGGTTTTACGTAGAATGGAAGAAAGAAAGAAAGTGTTTTTGGCAGTACACAGGATATAAAAATGATTTTTGCAAACTGGATACCGGTGAGATCGTTTCATGTACCTTTTCCCAGTACTTTAAATATCATTGCAATATGGCCTGTATTGAGCAATAACATTTTTCTGAGATTTATATGATATGAGTTTATAAAATCTCAAGCTAACATGTTTTTCGCTTTTTGATATCTCCGTCATCTATGAAAACTGTTTCGGTTCCGAATGTTTACCTTAAGTAGATGATAGGACTATTATAAAATAAAAACGCTTGTATGGACGTGGCCAGGTGTGTGTGGAGATGAGCGGATCTGCGTCATTGTAGATTGTGGCGAAGTCTGATATAGAAATGGATATGCTCAATTCTGCAACTCCATCTGCGATTTGTGCAGGTGTTCATGCTATGCTATGCTATGCTTTGCTATGCTATCAAAAAATTAGGTCTTCGATGTAATAAAATTATTGCTACGTGTCTTTATTCTCCAAGCGTTCCTCATTTTTACACACAAACAGGTGTATAACTCCTCGAGATGCTTCTGCTTCAAGTAAAACTCGAAAGCCAACTGCCAGCTTTCATTGCCTGGAGGTGAACAATAAACGGTATCCACTTACACCGTTCCGGAAATTCCAAAGAAATGTCAAATCATTTCAGTTGCATCTGCAGTACCCAACACCGACCCGTAGACAATGATTAAAAAACAAAAAAGAAATTATATTTCGCCGGTAGGTTAAGATAAGCATGGCAACCAGGCTCCCCATCCCGCTGTGGAAAACCCTAACCAATTATTTCGACGAAAAATCAACGATTCTGAGAGAAATGACTCTTGGTACAGTCAGAGAGTTTCGGTTGGACCAGTTATGGTCTCCGAAGCTGGAGAGCGCGAGAGTTATTAATGTGTTCTAAAAATAGCATTTGCAAGCATCGATTTATTTTCCGGCTTCTACACTACCTAAACAGAAATCGATACACGGTTGGGAGGAAGAATGTCCGCTCTCAAGCTCGTTCGGGGGTTTTTGTTTGGCTAAACGGAAAAGGCTACAACAGCCAAGATGAAAATCACCGAACAGGGCAAACATGTACATCGAATCGCATTGCCCCTAATTTTGAAAATAATACGCACTGAACGGGCTCTCTTTTGCGTTTACCTCCCCGGAATTGGCTCGGGCAAGGACAAGGACACCGATAGCAGTTGTCCATATACCAAATATAGCGACTGTAGATGAGAGAAGGGGAAGGGGGTGTAGAATTGCGCGGACGGAGTAGGAACTGTTGTGAAAATCGAGAAAATAAGGCTGTAATAAAAAGTAAACAGGAAACGTTAGATCAGATTAGACCTGAACTAAAGACAACCGTGCAAAATAAACACTCGGCCAGCTGGTAAGATTCAGGATTATTTTGGACTTGTAACTTGTTCTTTTTTCTACGAGGGAACAAGGAAATGCTTGCCTTTTCTCAGAGCCATATTTGCCATGGTGGAAATATTATCTGATTTACCAAGAGACTTGGTGTTGACGTGTGAATATACAAATCCCCGATCGGTACCATAAAAATCACAAACCGATTTACTTGGTTTTCGCTGATTTAAACGTCGAATGTGTACGTTTATTAACGAAATGTTTTGCAGTTGTTGGCGGATAATTGGTAGACCAAAATTTACATACGACATGTTATGCACAGGTAGCTTTCAAATTAGAAATCAGAGTCATTGGTAATGGAATTTGCGTTTCTACATCGTCTCATCAAAAATCGACTCTAACTTAGTGATAGAACTAAGCTAGCGCCGGATTGACGCTTGCTTCAAAACAACTAAAACACAATTTGTGTTTCTCAGGAAACCCTTAAACCTTGGTTTGGCTTAGCAAGCCAATGCAATATGCACTATGCTGTATTTCTCCTTAGTAGAGAAAATTTAGGTAAAAGTTATTTTTCCTCCACTGAGGAGAAAATTGTGTAAAACACCCTTCGCGCATGAAGAGCACAAAACCTATAACTGAATTAGCTATGAGATTTGCGTTTCAACTTAGTCAATCCAGCGCTAGGTTAGTTCTGTCACTAAGTTAGTGCCGGATTCTGATGAGACGAAGTCAAAATTCATATTTGCAACTAAAAAAAATAATTTCGGAAAATGGCTTCATATAAACCGAAAAATCTCATGTTTCATCAACTGTCATTTCGTTGAAAAGTTTTTGAGTTATCGTGTCCGCCAAGTTGAAAAAAGCGGTCTAGAGAAATACGCTATTAAAGTTGCCGATAGATTGAAATCTGCGTGTGATACAGCAAATACGTGCGAGAAACGCACGGCTGTTAAAAAAAAAGAAGTCCAACGAGATGGCCACTGAGATTACGAGTGCTCTAGAGATTCAATACTAACAATTAGGCGAATAAAAAAGAAGTCGATTTTTTTACCCACTACACCACACCTTTTTTGCGGGATATCACACAGGGTTGGAGATTTGGTCAGAAACACAAATAGTGTTTTAGTTTTTTTGGAGCTAATGTCAATCTGGTGCTAGCTTAGTCCTGTCACTAAGTTAATGTCCGATTCAAATGAGACAAAGTCGAAACTCAAATTCCATTACGACAATGGGCAAAAAAGGCGTATTTTCAGAACATAGCTGTTTAAAAATTTGTGTGTGGCCCTTATATATGAAAATCTTCTTGCTATGATCTTAAGGAAAAAAATCTATGCAATCGTAGTACATTACAAATGATTACATAAGGCTTAGAATAATGATAACATAGGGAAGAGATCTGTTGAAACAGCAATCAATTAGCCTCTCGTTTCTTGACGAGTAATAATGCGATTTATCCACCCGAGTAAATCTTCCCCATAGATTATAAACGTAAATAGGTAACAAGCGTAGCCTATTCTCATTGCAACAATTCTACTGGAAATTGACCAACAGGTCGTAAAGGGTTTGTCTACTATTACAATCTTCGACTTGTTCCCCAATGATGTGAAAGTCGGATCGTTTTGGGCATAACGAAGAGAGATAATTCTCATGCATGGGGAAAAATACAAAGGTTTTAGCATATCTATTAACTAATTCTATAAATATAGTGTATTATAGCAAGAGGAGCGTCTGATGTAAAGTGCTCAAAACGAAAGTTATTTTGTTTTACGATTTTGAAGGCAAGGCAACAATAGATGTTTTGTGTAATGTTAGGATCGCTTTATACATTCGTTGTGCACGAAAAAAATATTTTCAGTCACACATACGAGAGTTCCAAGAGTAGACGTCCAACCATTTCCAAGTCGTGGATTCAATATTTTACTGTAAAATTCGCTCATTTTTCTTTAAAATAATAGGGAGAAATTTTTTTTTTGTTCAGTTTTCTGTGGTTCATCGACAGGCTACTCATAAAAAAAATCAAGTCAAGTGTTTGAGTTATCGTGCTCGCCAATTTGAAAAACGCGGTTTTGAGAAAAGCGCTATTAAGGGGTGTCCCACATCAAACTGCATCACGAAAAAAACGCTGTAGAAAATTACCCATTGGATATTTGCGGTATATTTTAGAACATCAGACGTCTTTTACCAAATCATAACTTACACTAATGCAAATACGCTTTGAACCAACTGTATACCGATCATCTGATCATCAATTCATGTGATGTTAACAGTCGGTATTTAGTTTGAGCAATCAATTTAATCCACTGTGTATGTATACAATTAGGTTAATGTGTATTAAGGTAGTTTAGTTATTTTAATCGCTGTGTATTTCAATCGCTTTTCTTGTATTAAGTTAATATTTACCATATAATAAACTGTATATTTCACTGTAATTTGTGCTGTCTCATTTACTCACGGTCGAACCATATTTTCCTGTTCTCCGTCTCCGCTTCCGGGTGTCACTTGTCACAGCTGTCACAACTGTCTGTTGCCCAAGGTAGTAGAACAGTAGGTGCGAGCGTTCAGCGAATCTACAGGCAACAAATTCAACTGCCCATGATCGCATATTTATCCCATTTTCTATGGGGTTTCCTATCTTTACGGGAATGGTTTGCGATCATGGGGAGTATAGTTGGTTCATCTGTATTTCTGAATCAACGTATCGTTTAGGCGCAATAAAGTGACATTGACTGTGAATTTATCCACAAGGCTCAATAATTGTGACGTTGTCCAAGCAAAAGGATAGGACTAAGCTATGTTTCTCCTTAGTAGAGAACAATTTTGGTAAAAAACTTTTTTTTTCTCCATTAAGGAGAAAATTGTTTGAAACCATCTTTGCGCGCGAAGAGCACAAAACTTATAACTAAATTAGTTATGGAATTTGCGTTTCGACGTCTCATCAGAATCCGACACTAATTTAGTTAACGGACTAAGTTAACACCGAATTGATGTTAGCTCCAAAAACGGAGACACAATTTGTGTTCCTGAGTCAAGCGTGAGGCCATGCAAGAAAAGAAGCTCATTTTAAGCCGATGAGACCTCGAAACGCAAATTCCAATACTTAAAGGGTAGGGATTAAGGTAGTTCAATGGAAGGTGTGGTCGTGGTAATTCAATTTTGTAAAATAATTTTTATTTGTAATTTTGCGTACAAAAAAGTGAAAAGAAGTTCGATTACGTATCTTTAAAGTCAGCTGCATTGGAAAACAGCATCATGCTGAATGACCCAATTTGATATTCATAATCAAGTATATGGGATAATTAGCCATTATCCCATATACTTGATTCGAAATCAAGAGATGAAAAGTAAGGTAACAAGATTCAACTGCCATAATAGTCACAATACCTTACCCTTACTCCCACTAGTTATGAATAGCTCTGCATGTTTCTGTCTATATACAGCATGCGCTTTGCATAAATTGAAAAATTACTTCAAAGTTCCAACACATTCTGCTTTCAAGCTTCCCAATGGTGATTTTCGGTGCCTATGCCCGGACGAAATATTTCCTAGAAATAAACGATCAACTTTTTGACTTATTGCACGCCTTTATTTGCCAAATAGCTTGCACGCATACATAGCTGCAGCTGCCACGGAAGCGATAAGAACTTTGTTCGAAGGTGCATAAAGTTATCTCATATCGCACAGTGGACGATAGAAGGCTAGAAAATTGTAACATCCTTTTTGGTACACTGAGAAACAAAAATATGCATAGTTAGCATACTTTCTATTCCCATCTCTTTTCTTCTGCTGTGATTGTTATGCATTTTCATGCATATACTTCTAGTAAGCATTCAATGAGTGGATAGACCGAATATTTCCAATGCATAAAAGTTACAGCAGAAGAAACGAGAGGCAGATAGAAAAGTATGCTATCGATGCATAAATAACATTCTACGTTTAGGTTCTCGTTACATTTACTTGAAACAAAAAAATAATTACTTTTGTACACTGTAGGCACAAATTAAGAAAACTTAGCTAGTAGTTTTATAAGAAGGTCCTCTGGGTGTAACACCTTCACATTCAAATTTCTCAGGTATGGGACGTCTGAGGATGTCAAATTAGGTATCTGAAACAGAAATGTGACAAAGAATCGATTTTTACTGTACAATAACTGGACCAAGCAGTGTTTTAAAACTTCGTTTTCATGCTCAAAATTATTTGTTTTTAAACCGTTAACTTTAGAAGTATGGTTTGTTCGGAGAAGTTCTTGCCTTTATGATTGCTCATCTAAAGGAATATATCATTCAGTGAATTTATTTTCTGAGCTAATTAAGGTAGAGACTTTATGTCTTCGTGTTTGATGAAGCTAATTTCACTGCAAAAGAATTTTGTGATGACTCTATATATCCAACTTTAATACTATTAAAGTTATAGAACATTTTGTATAGAAGATCCCTTAAAATTATTTTTTTTATGATAACTTTTTAGCCATTCTCATGCGCTCTTGGAATCTTCCACAAAGTTGTTTATGGTACCGAAACACATATTTTGGCAGAACAAAGTGATTCCCTATCTGTTGGAGAGAGTGTAACTGAAATCATCATAGCAAATACAACTGTCAGAAGGAACTAGAAAGTTCGAAAGAAATCGAATGAATTGCAATAATTTAAAAACAGAAAATCCCTGTAGCAAAGGGGAAGTAAGTGCCATATAATCTCTTCCATATTTATTGATTCTAATTATTCTCATTATCAATGAAATCAGTCTGTGATATTTTTAATTTGTAAGTTCAGTGATATAAAAAGTATTAATTTCATAAAAAATTAGGATCCATAGAATAATCCGAACAATTGAATAGATAAATAAATAGTTGTTCTTACTTGACTGATAATATAGCCAAACATATTGTGTAAATGTACGCAGAAGTCTGAAGTGTGAAAAAGCAAAGCAAAGCCTCAATGCTACGCTTCGTAGCGGAACTGCTGATTCGATGAACTTCGCAGCCGGTTTTCATTGTTCAGGACTATTGTAGAACTACTACTATGACCCTACTGATTGCTAAAAATCCTTCCTGGCTGAAGCTCGAACATACGACGCGTGATTTATGAGGCCATCGCCTTACCCTCCGTCAGGCCGAGTCTTGAATATAGTTTCATTTAAATTTTAAATATCACAAAATTTAGCAAATTCGTATGATGCCGCAGAGCTAGTTGCGAGACGCTAAATCAAGAAAATGGAAGTTGAGCTAATCCAAGCCAGCCAGATCAAAAATATTAAAACAAAATTCAACATTCTCTTTATTCGAATATTCTCTGGATATTTTCTACTTATTTAAATTTGGCGTCTTCCTCACCTTGTAAACATGTAGACAAAATACATGACTTCAATTTGATTTCGGCATGCAATTCTTGATTGTTTGACTATCGGAGCAAAAGATTATAACTTTGCCGGACAAGTTCTGTTGAAGAGTCAGCCGTACAGCATCTACTGTGTGAGTGAGACTGATATGATCTCATTTCACGACAGTGGACACCAGCACCAGCACGTCCCTTTATCAGAGAGCCGTCAGTGTAATAAGCTACTTGTTGTTTTTTCCATATAGCAAGAAAACCACTACTCTCTAGAGGGAATGTTCACATGGAGTTTCCTGTAAGGAAAGTAATACGTGAGTGTGAGTGTGCTGGGAGTAAGGTTCTGGTATCTATGATACCGGTATCGAAAATTGCGGGTATACCGGCCCATTATTAGTACCGATATACTGGTACTGAATAGAAGCAAGTATCGGTATGTTCAAAACATTTGATAAAGAATATATGCAACTTTTAAACACGGGTCCCGTTTCAAAATATCAGCTAGCAAGGTGGCGTTACAAGTTTCGCGTAAATACTTCAAGTTGTAAGTTTAAATTCTTGCACTATATGATCGATAATAATTTCAACGATCAAGGTTCAAGGTGTTTACAACTAACCTAAACGGTAGAACATTATTCTTTTTGATTATTCATTAGAGTTGTTCTGATTAATTTCCATTATTCTCAATGTTGGTTAGCTGTTGAATCTTTACCTACAAAAGAACGAGCACAGGCGTATTAGCTTTCAATTTGGGATTTGATAGACATTTCATGCTTTAAATGATCCGATTTGTATTTTGCTGACGGAGACAGGACCAAGAAAAACGCTATGGTATACAAGAAAATAAGGAGCCACAGTATACATTAGAAAAAAGTAGGCACACCAAATCAAGAAGAGACTAATTTACAGTAAAGCGAAAACGCCAAGAGTCGATGTGAGTAATCTGGTCGACTTTTACTGCAGTTCTTGCTTTGATGTACTGTCAAAAACAGGGTTTCTCGCACATACAAGCTGTCGAAGCCGAAAAAAGTCGCGCCGCTTAGAAGTAATTGATTTCAAAAGCGCCTCATGAAATAATAAAAATTACCGCATTGGAAAAAAAACTGCTAAATTCAGAGATGCATATCCAAACCATTTAAAAAATTAAATATGTTCTATTGATGAGAAGAGGTGGTAAATTTACTATAGTTCACCAATAAAAACATCATTGTGAGCATTCCATTTCTCTTTGAAGCGCTTCTCGCTTTTTTCATAACATATTCGACTACCAGTACTTTATCGGTTACTATTTACTAACAAATAGTACCGAGAACTTCCCTGCTACTGTTTCAAAGATCAGTTATCTGCAATCTATGTACACATAAAAGTGCTTCTTGTTTAAGGTACATATAGTAGAGGTTTAATATTTACAAGAGCACAAAGAGCCGCAGTCGGAATTGTCATGGACCAGTCAACGCCAGTAGTATCATTCTTTGTAGTTGATTGAGCTTTGATTTGATGATCACCTATTTCCTCTGCCACAATATAAGCTAGTGTATAATTGTTGTAAAAATCCTTTAGAATAATTTGGGTTTGAGAATCCAAGTTTTCCCGAAAGATCGTTTGCACTACCTGAAGGCCATGCACGTTCTCTTGACTAAGAAATCAGTGTAAGCGGACTAGTTCAGTCAGAGTCAAATAAATTCAAAGGACGAGCACCGGTTATTATTCGATTGTGTGTGTAAGACACTATTGAAGTATTCTGTTGATTAATCCATAATTTTATTTGTCAACATCACTGTTCGACAGCTCTTAATTCTCATTGCATTAAGTCAAAGATTGTTCCGATGCAAAATCCAGTAATTAGTATTTCATAATCCTCAGCAAAACCATAGGTCGGAAATCCAAGCTCATTGAGTTTCCTAAACAAGCCTTCAGCAACTAGAGTCCCTAACAAAGGTGACAAAACACCACCTCCTGAAGATAGCTGCAAATACTCAACATACTTATCTCTCTCTCTGCCTTGGTGACGAGACAAAAATGCGGTTATTAAGCATTGCGTCGTTGGTGGTTGGAAATAGAAGAGTTGGTTTCCGTTTGTATAACAAACTATGTCATTGGTTTTGTGCCAGTCTAAGGTGGTCCTGGCATAGTGAAAAAGTGGCAAATCCGGTCTTTATTATCTTTATTGTGCTCAGATTCATCACTCACAACTGCTCTATATACATATCTGTTATCCAGCATGGTTTTACGCCCAAACGATTAACTTCAACAAATCTTGCTTTCTGCACTTCTTTCATCAAGCACAAGCACGATTACATGTGGACGTTGTAGATACCGATTTCCCCACTGCTTTCGATAAGAAAAATCATCAAATAGCAATTGCCAAGCTTGACAACCTTAGGCTCAGTGGTTTTCCTCTAGATTGGATCCATTCATATCTGATTGTTCGTGACATGCCTGTAAACAACCTGCCATTTGATGGGGTTTCTCAGGGATGTCTTGGACCATTCATATCTGAATGATATAAACTTTTCATTCAAATGCTTTAAATTATCATTCACCGACGACACCAAATTATTTCATCTTATCAAAACTTATTATTTCATCTTATGAAGAACCGGTTTCTTGTAGACAAAGTTTGATATATTTTTAAGTTGGTGCAATGTCAATATGATGGTATTGAACCCTTCAAAATGATTCAATGAACAAAATGATAATGATGCCTAAGAACACTACCCAAGCAGTAACATTCTTTTCGCGAAACAATATGCAGAAGCGTTACAATCACCATACCTGTATATATTGAAAATGACTCTATAGAAGTTCGCTTACATGATTTTCCCCATGTACCCCTGACAACGTGATTAAAAAATATATGTCAAGATACGGAAATGTGGATTTCATCACAGCTGATACTTGGAATAACCTCTTCCCGGGTGTTTGAAATGAAGTTCGTAAGATGAGAATGCGTCCGACCAAATCAGTCCCCATTATACGCTGATCAACCGAAAATGTGACTTTTAATCAAATAACGCTGGTCAAGCACCCAAGGTACATTCCTACGTGTTAATGCTGTAACGAGACACTACACCACGGAAAAGCAGTTAAGGAAAGTCCGTCTACTACAATCAAAACCAGCACACAAACGGCTGCAAAACCATCCATGGATCTGACAATACAGCGAATAACACACCTTCACCGTTAAAACAGAAGGTATCAACACGCAGCAGCACTCTGTGTCGCTGAGATCTAACGACGGTAACGAGATGTAATTTTTTATTCTTTATTTTTGTATTTTGTAAAATAATCAGATACTCGGTTCAGTTATGCTAACGCGTTGAATTGTGCCATACACAAAAATTGTAATTTCAACACAATGACATATATTGTTATACCCAATTTTATCGCTCTGGAAGCCTTTTGTACACTTTTTCAAAAGGGGCCTGAAATTCAGATTACTACCCGATCAGAAGGACATAACTGATTTATAACACCTGGAGTTATTTATTTCAAAAATATTTTGAAACAGAACCTGTTATAAATGCGGCTGGTTAGATGTTAAAATAACAAAAAACAAAACAAAAACCTGGCTAATGATAACAAAATTGTAACAAAATTTGATATGATTTTATCAAAGTTAAAACTAAATGAGAAATAATTTTTTTTCAAAAGTATATACGTCCTCTGTGAGCCTGATCAGAAAGAAATAATAAAATTATCACATACTGTGTTACTTTGTTATGATAACAAGTTGTGTAATATCTCTGGTCTCGTTAGTTGGTAAAATAACACAAAACATAACAGAAATTCTTCTCGTGGGTCAAAAATATGACAACCTGTGATAGGCTTCTATCAGAATTATAACAAACTTTGTTAGGTTCTCCCACGGCCAATATAGCTTGTATTACCTATTGTATAGTATCAACAAATTTAGCGTGCAGGTCTAAAAATAGAATAGAGAATAAAAATATAGCATACATTAAGGCGTTTTCGTTTGGCAGCAAAAAGCTTCATGTAACAAAAGCTTTTTATAGTTTGGTCAAATGATTGCATACATGCTGGCTGATCGTTATTTCGAATATATGACACGCTGATGGTTATTTGTGGATTATAGCGATTTGAACCTGGGTATTCTGAGTTTTATGTGGATGTTTTCTGCATGAACCAACGACGTTGCTGTCGACTGATGTTTAATGTTAGCATAATATTCCTCGCATCCGTCGAGGGCAAAACGATTATAGATGCATCTTGTTTCCAGAACGCACACATTGAACTTTGCCAAAGCCTAAGGACTGTTTGTTTTCCTTGTACCATACGCTTTGTTTTCATGCAGTTTTACTCACTACTACAGCTGCCTATATTACGATAGATTGGATAGCTTTATAGTATCTTTGCAGATTAGGAAAGTGGGGCTATTTTTAGATTCTGAATAGTGCGCTTCGGTGCTTTTCTTGTACGTTAACATGATTTACACGATTTTTATTAATAATGTCGATGCGATATGGTAACATTGAGCGGATAATTTACATACATTATTTAACGGACAATGCGACAAATGTTATTTATGATTCCGAAAGAAACAAATACCAAAGTTTCGAGGTTTGCTTTTTGAAATTTCAAGAGGTTTTGTTATTAGCACTTTTAATATGGGGAAGATTGAGCAAACCAGAACAAATATCTAAACCTAATAAATTCCTATACATACAAATCTTTTACGGTAGTGCAATCTATCAACTGCGAATATTATAACAGATAATCAGAAAATTCGAGAAATTGTTGAGGAAAAAAAAGTTGAATAACGCATGAAAAGAGACTTCAGCGTATTAGTAAATAGACGGTCATTTGTGTAATGTAACAATCATTCCCAGTCGATTAATTGATTTGTTTATTGGGGCCTTATCCAAATGGTCATTTACCCGATTTACAGTGTACCGTTAGCGTTCAAAGATAATTGTGGAAGAACATATGTATAACTTATTATAACATCATCGTTATATGCGTACATTAAATCATATTAGCAGTCCAATGATATCACCAGAAGATATAAACATGATATATGTTTGCTTGCCCTGCTGATTGGGATATCACAAAGATAACACAGTGAGTAATAAATATCAACATGAGATATAAATTTGATAGCTTTCTGTTATGTCGTTCTGATCGGGTATAACTTTCAATTCGTATATTTTTGTATGCACAGGCAAACATTTCTATTTTAACCAGTATTTACCAGGTCTCGTATCAATGTTCAGTTTAAATTATTACTGACGGTACAGCCATGGTGTCGCGTAGGCTGCGTCCAGTTTCGTTATTGAATAAACTGTTAAGTAGTGTTTTTAAATGACACTTTTACATATTCGTTAAAGGAGAACTAGTAACATCTACCGCCCTTGAAATAGGATCACACCTTGCCAAAAGAGGATTACGTAGTTTGTTGAGGAGTGCACTAAATTATTAATTATCAAACTTATGCCATAACAAATTGCCAGGTCGTAAGCGAGTGCCATTGGGTGGGGTTGTACGCATCCTCCGGAAAGGAGTGGGACATTTGTGTTTACCGCCGAGTGTCAACCGACATTAGTTAGCAAAGATGTAACACAGGAAAAGTTGTTTGGAATGAGATAGGCAATTAGCAGGAATGTTCTGACTTTATTTGAATATATTCAACCAAAGAAGCTTAAATGTTGGTATTTTCACTGATAACTGATGTCCAAATGTAGTTTTCAATTTGTGTAATAAATATAATTATTTTGAAATTACATTGGGAAGTTAGAAGTATGATTTCCAGAGCACTCGATTTACGAAACATGCGTGGATGGCGCCCATGGTAGAGTGGTAATCGTGACCGCCACTCACTCCAGTTGGTCTGTGGTCATGCCTTCCTTCGGAAGGGAAGTAAAGCCGTTGATCCCCGGTTCATGACAGTGAAAACTAGCTCTACAAACCATAAATCAAATGTGAGCTTTTTCCTATAGCTTTGGTTCAATCACAAGAGTTTAGAAGTTTCTATGGTGAATATATAGAAAATCGGAAATAGAGTATCAAAATTCAATAAAAACTTCAATAGTTTTTCTGCATGCCTCAAATCTACAGGTAGTGTAGCATTTTTAATAATGAACAACTTTGTTGAAAGTTGCATAATGATTGGAGGTTACCGGGCAAAGTCATTTAATTTCGAATATCAAAGGAATTTTTGAAAATGGCCCATTCTAAGCATGTGCGAGAAAGAGAGGCAGCATATATCACAATATGTTTTTACCACAAAGTCCGATCAATTTGAAGTCTTCTGCAATGTTTATCCTTTCATCTTCAGCTGTACGTCTGAGGATTTTAGGATACATAAGATGGGATTTTTTTTACTGAATTTATTGTTTCCATTGACGACATTTCATATATTTTTACATACGAACTTAAAAATTCTTGTAAGTAAACCAGAAGCATTCGAGCAAGTTTATATTTGAAATGGGGCTTCTGGAGCCAATTACCATCCGATTGAGTGGTGTTCCGAAAAAAATCAATTTTAGTGTCGGTCTAGTATTTATATTCGAATGTTTACACAGGTTTGTTCCAACTTATACATCTGTTATCTGTGATGTTATTTGATATGATGCTTCTTTCAATTGAAGTGAAAAAACGCGCTATCTTCGAGAAGTGATGTTGTAAATGCTAAAATAACTCAATCGGGTTTGTCGTTTGTTCGTGAACATCGGGTGTAACTGAATTTCAACAAAAACCTTGTCAGCAACAACACGCAATCATCACCCCCATTCTGATGATATGCCTTTGTATAATCATCACCCTTCCTCTCAATGCAACGAATCCAGCTCACTTATAGGTCTAATCAACACAAACACAATCTAATCATCGATCGATACTGTTCCAGTATGACAAACAAAATTGATTTGCTTTGTGCGCAAACCACCAACAAAAAGTACCAGTACAAAGAATATGCTTCTATGTCGGCACCCGGATACAGGAGGGACAAAACATTCCCAATCTGGCACGTGCCTTTTTTGTGTATGTTTCGCCGGTATGATTAAAGATTTCTGTTTTTCCGGAAACTCATTGAACTAATGCTAAAATGCCTATGCCCGCACGCTTCGCTGCGTTGCCGAAACTTCCCAATGCTACATCTGGCTAGCGCTCCGAGCGCCCAGGGCGGAAAACGTTTAAGGGGGTTGTCTGCTTTACGAGGTAAAAATGAAGATTATTTTCGCGATTTTTTAGTAAGGGAAACGGTCTAGCTTTATGAATATTGAGGTATGTTTGTGTAAATAAAGCTCAACAAATTAATCAAAATGGTTGGCTTATGTGCCAATCAGTGAAGCGGCAAATCACTGTAGTAACTAATTTATTAGAATAGAGTAGCTTCTATTTCTTGTTCAAAATAATAAAACCAAAAAGTTTTTAATTTACATTAGTTTAAATATGTATACGAACTGAAAAAACTGTGAAAATTCGAGAAATCTTAATTAACGAGCATTTGAAAAACAATAAAAACAGCTGTTTTAAAATACGAGTTGAAGTTCATATAGAAAAGGATTCAATTAAACAAGCATTTATTTGTTTCAATAGACTAGAAACATTCCTTGTTCTTTTTCCTGTGGATTCGAACATATCTTGAAAGTGAAATGTGTAAAAAAGGCGAAAAACCAGATTGGACGAAGGATGGCATTTCCCAAAAAAATCATTCGTACGTGCACTCTCATACCTATTTGGTGCTCCTATGTGTTTGGCTCGATATTTAAAAAAATATAAATTGTATTCTGAAAGTGCTGTAATATATTCGTATATAGTTCATCTGTTGATAATAACATTAAAATGGAAGTTTTTTTGCCTTCTAAAGTAGGCCACTCCCTTAAGAGAAACAAGGTTCAGACTCAGAAGGTTGCAGTATAACATGTTATGGTTAAATCGGCAATTATATTGGTTTTTCTATCGTGGTGACTTTATGCTGTTGATTTTTTATGATACAATAAGGACTTCGATGATCGATCGGTTAACGATAGGCGTGATTTTACCATGCACCCTGAACGAGAGCAATTAAAGCCGTTCCAAAATGAACGTCAAGCGAATATGTACAAAAACCAATTCTATATACTTATCAATTCCAGTCTTGGATGCTTTTACTCTCTCAACAATAAATGAGTTCTGCCTGTCCTTTTCGTTGCAAAAGGCTGATGGATACATCAAATGGGTTCAAAGACACGCTCAAGGTCAAGGACGAGTTCAGCAGTACACTGATTGTTCAGCTCGGGACGTTTTTGTGTTGTGGATACGGTGGGTGATTCTAACCCTCGAACAGGCTGAACTTACAACTATCGATCGGATAAAATAGGTTGAATAATGGGAGATTTGCTCCACAATAATCTGAAATTCTGAATAAATGCATATCTTTAAGAAAAACATCTCAAAATAAACCTAGTAACGTAGAAAAGAACGAATTTCGCAACATTATAATAAAACAAAGGTTAAAATGGTATTGTACGATAGGCTAGCTGCGAAGAGAATAATTTAATTTTTTGAGTTCGTGTTGAATATACGTGATGGATATATTCAGAAAATGGAATCGAATAATAAAAAACAGGCACTGTGCCTTTGCATTTTAACCTGCTAATATCTCATATCTTTGTAGTTTGAATTCAAATGTGCCAAAAATTGTTTTGCCCAAAGCACCATTTCTATTTTTTTCACTAGATACTCCTTAAAAAGTCGAGGAAAAACCTATTTTAATTGATCTAGTGGTGCAATTGTGCCTTTCTCATTTGTCCAAACTACGATGGCTGGTTATGTTCAATATTATGGTGAAAATGTTTACCATCTGCACATACATACAATGAATCGATAGCCACGAACTTGAGATGCAATGAGTCGATACTAAAAAACTTGAAACCAGCGGTGGATCCAGAAAGAGGGTCCGGGAGATCCGGACCCCGCCAAAAGTTTTGAATTTGTTAAAAAATTTAATTATTTTTAATTTTAAAGCAGTTTTCAAAATCATTTCAAATCAAAATTTTTATTGATTTTTATTGAATGTGCTTATTGCAAATTACGTAATGTGTTCATTTCAAAATCGATATTTCAGACCCACTAGGAAATTGTATTCTGGATCCGCCCTTGCTTGGAACAAAAATATATAATAGTTAATTAGTTTAATCAGCATTTGCTCAATGTTGTTTTTGGCTAGCTTATTTTATCATGGTGGGGGGGGGGGGGGTGAATGAAATGATTGACCCACAACCGAACCACCCCCAGCATATCTTGGTATGCCTACTAGGTGTAAGTAATTGAGATGAGAGAGGGGTGGGTCTGAATTGGGTGGATGAGGTGGTCGTTTGAGGGGGACTGGATCTGTTGGGGGGCTTGATGGAATGGGACTTTTTTGGGGTGGGGGATTAAGGAAGGGTTGTGGGTAAAGTTGGGGGGATAACCCCTCACCGCATACCCCTGGCTTCGCCCCTGTTAAAATACAGAAAACCTATATTAGTCAATCAGTGGTTGCATAACCTTTCTATATGAGAAAGGCAAAAATCTAAAAACCATTGTCTTTTTTGGTGATTAGTTTTGGTTTTAATGATTTTAAAGGCTTAACAGGTACCGCAATAACCCGTTTTGGCAAAATTCAGAAACATTAGCTATAAAATATTTAGTCAAGAAACCACATTTTTGCCTTTCTCCTATAGAAAGGTTATCACTCTAAATATCGTCAATATAATCCCGGCTCGAACGGCCGTGTGTCATATACTATTCGACTCAGTTCGTCGAATTCGGCAAATGTGTGTGTGTGTGTGTGTGTATGTATGTATGTATGTGACGAAAAAATTCACATCGGTTACTCGGAAATGGCCGAGACGATTTTCTCAAACTTAGTCATAAATGAATGATACAACGCTCCCGTAGGCTGCTATTGAATTTCATTTAATTCTGACTTCCAGTTCCGGAGTTATGGGTTGAAGAGTGTAACCACACAGCAAATTCACATTTTTGCCTTTCTCCTAAAGAAAGGTTATGCAATCACTCTGAACATCGTCAACTTAATCCCGGCCAATTTCTTTTTGACTAATATAGGTTTTCTGTATTTTAATAGAGACGTAGCTAGTGGTATGCCCACACATAACATATCACCCTCACCTAAACCCCCTTTCCCCATCAAGTCCCTTCCTATTGCCTCTAGAATTTGAAATGAACACATTACGTAATAGAAAATAACCGCACTTAATAAAAACCAGTGAAAAATTTAATTTGAAATGGTTTTGAGTTTGAAACTATTTCAAAATTGAAACTAATTTTAAATTTCTTAACAAGATAAATATTTTTGGCGGGGTCCGGACTCCTCGAATTCTCCTCCTGGATCCGCCACTGGTTTCAAGTGTTTCAGCGTCGGCACATAGCATCTCAAGTTCGTGGCTGTCGATCCATTGAAGTATAGAGCAGAATAATTTTTTAAATTAGGGAAACATCCAAATTACCAGAATTTTTCAAGAAACATATTTCCAATCAAATATTAAGGGGCCTTTAAAAAAGTATAAACTATAATTTTCTGAGAGCCAACTCAAAAGTTATAGCATTTAAAGTAGCATTCAATTGCATTTTTCCATGACATTAAAAACTGGTAAAAACTTCAATTGCAGTTGGCGCGGATCAAAAAGTGTCCAAATGATGTGAAATTTGGCATCTCGGCTTACTTTGACCTTTGTCACAAAATGAAGAGGGGTGGAGCATTTGAAAATTATAAAATGCGCGTTTTGCCTTTCTCGTATAGAAAGGTTATGCAATCGGCTGAAGTTTCGACCGACCGAGTCCCGAAGGGAGAGTCTACCATCCCATTCGACTCAGTTCGTCAGGATCGAAAAATGTCTGTATGAGTGGGTGTATACACACATGTGTATGAGTGAAATAATTACACCCATTTTTCTTAGATATGGCTGGGCCGATTTAAACAACATTATATTTAAATGAAAGGTGTAGCAATTGCCATAGGCTGCTGTTGAATTTTATTTGGATCGGAGCTCAGTTTCTGAAGTTACGGGTTGAACAGCGCGGTATCAAATCAGTTAATCATTTCCTTTTAAGGAAACTGAAACAATATATTTTTTGGGAGCTGAAGGCTCCTTCTTGGTTCACTTTTATTTCCAAACTGATTTGCAATACAAGGACTATTTATAAGATATAACAGATTGTTGTAATACCATGTACACATGACGGGACTAAATAAATAAACAGATTGTTTATTTATTTAGTTCCGTCATGTGTACATGGTATTACAATATTTGCGTATATAATATACATTATTTCTACGGTTAATTTGAAATTCAATTTGTTTTCTAGACATGAAACAGCCAATTATTTCTCAAATTTCATTATAATGACGCATCATTCTATTACTAAATAACCTTAAATAACCCCTATTTTAAGCATAGTTTATCCCAAAAGATTGTTTTTGGAAAAATTACGAGATCTTAGTCGACGGCTAGGTACATAAAATTTTATTTGCAAAAGTTATGATGCGGAGTGTTTGTATACGCTGTATGAGCATGCAGCGTGCTTTATACGATGAAAGAGGGAATATCGTCCAGTTTACTTTACGAAGTGCGTACAAGAGAAATTGTTTTTGGACTGATTCGATGCGTTATTCATGCAGGACAGTTTATGGGTTTCATACTACGCTGCAATATTCCAAAATTGGTCTGAACTTTTTGAAATACTTCAGCGTCTTTGGCATTTTTTATTTCCATAGAAATCTACATATCGCCTGCACTTAGAGATGCTTGAATATAAAGGCAATGTTATTTACGTACAAAATAAAAAGAAGAGAACCGAAGTGGGAACCCTGGTGTACGCCAGAGGTGACACGAACTGGTTCAGAGAGTATATTCTAAAAGTGAGCTGTTTCTTCGCGTTTCGTTTAGTATAATACGAGCCATTTCAATAGTTTATTTTCCACGCTATATTTTTGCGGTACTTAATAGTAATAAGAAGAGTAATAAAGGCATGTCAATACGGTGAAATGCTTTACTAAAGTCTGTGTAAAGGGTGTCCACGTGGTTGCCATTGTCCATTGCATTTTTTTTTTATTTTATTCATTTCGTTTATTTGATAGGCACAAATGCGTTAGCTTGGCGGTGCCAAATTATTTTGTTTTTACATTTTGGATATTTTAAAACTAGGAGGTTACAATGTTGAATTTTTTTTATAAAAGAGAAAAATTTTACAGCTGTCTTAAGACTAGAAATAAGATTCTATATACAAGAGAGTGGGCAAAAGATTTTTTTATGAAAAATATTAAAACAAGGAATTCAATAGTAATAGTTTTTTAGGAAATATTTACAGTTATCTTAAAACTAACAATATAGTTTGGTACACAAAAGAAGGAACAAATATTTATGAAAAATTTCACCGGTGTTTTAAAACTAGGGATACAATTCTATTTACAAGATGGGGGATAATAGTTTTAACAAAGAGGTAAAATTACAACTATCTTAAAACTAGGAATACGGAATACAAATTTGATTTTTTATCGGATACTTATGCTTGGTCAAGATATTCAGAGGGGGGATTATTTCCAAAATCAGTGTAGAAGCAGTTGTATCAAGGACAGGGGAGAGAAGAGCAAAACTTGCAACTTTCGGACAAACGGGAGATCAGCGAAACCAATTAGCGCCTCAGTCTAGTAGGTCGGATTGGCGGATGGTATTCTTCGGACCCGCGGGGAATCCTTCAAAAGTCATCGGACCTCGAGTCGCTCTCGGTTCAGTTTCCGTAGTGGTAAGGGCGACGGCGGTTACATAGTGGCAGTCTGGAGCAGATCGGTTCCACACGGCAGGAGCAAACTTCTAAAAACGAGAAATAAAAAGAGAGGGGCTAAATAGGTCCATTGCATTTACAGTACATGTTACAAATTCTAAAAGATTTGATGTTGTCGAGCGGCTCTTATAAAAGCCATGCTGCTTGCTTGTTAGTTGATTTGTGATTTGCTGAAATATTTTTTCATTTACTGTTTTTTCGAATAATTTTTGAATGCACGAGATAATAGCAATCCCGCGATGGTTCCGGATATCCGATCCTATGCCTGATTTAAAAATAGGCACCAAAAAAGATGATTTCCATAGTTTTTTTTTTAGTACAGTGGTAATTTCGAGTTCCGATTGTTCGCAAACAAAAATGTCATTGGAAAATTCAGGTATGAAGAAAAGTAGTCGCAGTCGCGGTCTGTTTCGGAATATGAAGTATAGATTTCTTGAAAGAATTTTCCAAATAAATTGCAGAATTCAGTACTGGTATTTCCTACATGTCCGTCAAAATGCATTTGGGATGGAAATTGCTACTTTTCAATTTCGCTTTCACGTGATTGAAGAAATTCTTTGAACATGTCTGGACGTCGTTTTCGATATTACGATTATATTCTTTATGTGCAGTGTTAACGGCTATGTCGAGTTGGGAGCATATGTCCAAATAGTTTTGCCTATTTGTAATACTGTGTTCTTTCTTGTACATATTATGCCCAGCAAACCAGCAATCGTATATAAAAGTTTACAATAAATTACAAATAATGACAGACTAAATCAAAATTACAAATAGTGCAAGCAAAAATTATGTTTTGTTGTAAAAAGTTCACATAAAATGCAAATCTGTGATCGAAATACAATGTTGACTTAAAGTTATTTATTAGCCCAGCCAACATTTTGATTCACTTTAATAAGTTGCAATTTGATTAACTGTACTCTTCTACGATATGAATTGATTGCAAAAAATGCACAGATCTCTTCTATGTGAACAAAAGTGGAGGCCATATACGTACAACAAATCGGTATAGTAGAACTATGTGATTTACGACGAATTTTGATCTCATCAGAAGTATTATACAATCATCTAGCTTATCATTTTGAGTTTATATATGATCAACTTTACAATCACACATGAAGGTTTATGCAGCTTAAGGCCCCAATGTGGTAACAAGAAGTATTTTTTAAAAAAATAATATTATGAAAATAAAAAATCAGGATGAAATTTCCATAATTCTGTTATAAGACACAGTTACGCCCACACTGGTAGATATGTTTTTCACGGGTGAGGTTGGAGTTACTGGAACATCAATTATTAAAATTATCTGCTACGATTTACTTCCAGTTTCGAACCTGAGATCTTCGTATTCCCAGCATAGCCGCTATGTACTCATCTATTTATACACTGTCAAGCAACGATTATATTTGATCGTTTATATCGCTTTATGATTACGATCTAAAAATACCATAATCCAACCTAAATATGGCCCTCCAATGATACCTTCTATACCTGTCAAATCACAACCTACATTCTGTACTCAAGCCATTTTTATTGCTCAATTATTGAACTAGAAGGAGGTGACTATTTTTTGAACGATTTTGCAGTTTAATCCAATTGCAAATTAATTTCAAAATTGCTTTTATTAATCCGCATGTACAATTTTGTTTTAAGTTATAGTGGACTAATAAATAACTTCAAGTCAACATTGTATTTCGATCACAGATTTGCATTTTATGTGAACTTTTTACAACAAAACATAATTTTTGCTTGCACTATTTGTAATTTTGATTTAGTCTGTCATTATTTGTAATTTATTGTAAACTTTTATATACGATTGCTGGTTTGCTGGGAGTCCACTATAACTTAAAACAAAATTGTACATGCGGAATAATAAAAGCAATTTTGAAATTAATTTGCAATTGGATTAAACTGCAAAATCGTTCAAAAAATAGTCACCTCCTTCTAGTTCAATATTTGAGCAATAAAAATGGCTTGAGTACAGAATGTAGGTTGTGATTTGACAGGTATAGAAGGTATCATTGGAGGGCCATATTTAGGTTGGATTATGGTATTTTTAGATCGTAATCATAAAGCGATATAAACGATCAAATATAATCGTTGCTTGACAGTGTATAAATAGATGAGTACATAGCGGCTATGCTGGGAATACGAAGATCTCAGGTTCGAAACTGGAAGTAAATCGTGGCAGATAATTTTAATAATTGATGTTCCAGTAACTCCAACCTCACCCATGAAAAACATATCTACCAGTGTGTGGGCGTAACTGTGTCTTATAACAGAATTATGGAAATTTCATCCTGATTTTTTATTTTCATAATATTATTTTTTTTAAAAATACTTCTTGTTACCACATTGGGGCCTTAAGCTGCATAAACCTTCATGTGTGATTGTAAAGTTGATCATATATAAACTCAAAATGATAAGCTAGATGATTGTATAATACTTCTGATGAGATCAAAATTCGTCGTAAATCACATAGTTCTACTATACCGGTTTGTTGTACGTATATGGCCTCCACTTTTGTTCACATAGAAGAGATCTGTGCATTTTTTGCAATCAATTCATATCGTAGAAGAGTACAGTTAATCAAATTGCAACTTATTAAAGTGAATCAAAATGTTGGCTGGGTGTACCTTTTGTTTTATATTTGTTAAGTTTTTCTGATGTTGGTTGACCCAAACAGGCTGTTGACTGTCATAGTAACTGCTTCGTTGACATTTCTTTCTGTACTCAATACATTATGCCATTTTATTCTGCCTAGTCTAAGTTTGACTTGTTCAAAGTCAGTTTTATGGTATTCCGACACTTCCTCATTTTTCCATATTAGAATCAAAGATGCATTAACATAGAAGTCTTCGGTGCAGGTCGTAAATAGGAGGTCTAAATAGAAAGTGAAGTGTTTCGTTTTCGCCTAAGACTGGGAGTAAAATAGATTCGTGTTCAATGTCTACAATGAAATTGGTGTTACGCTGATTAAATTCGCCATAAATAAGCAGTTTTTTTCGGGTTCCATGTTTGACATACTAGATAATACAGTTTGAAAAAAAAAGTTCAAATGATTTTTTGTGAGCATTTTCTGGTGGAAAATATACAGAAAATATGTGCACTTCTCCTGATATTACTGCTTTTGCCCATGATCATTTTTTTATGTTTCGCGGTGTCTATTTGTTCTGAAGGAAAATCTGCGTTTATGGCTATGAGGACACCAATTCCAAACTTTTTCAGACAGAGAGACAAATTACGGTCGTGCCGAAATTCAATAAATTGATTTTCAAAAATTTCTTCGCTTCTTACACTTTTATCCCAGCTAGTTTCTGATCCAAGAACTATATTAAAAGAAGATGAAATTATTTTTTTGATGGATTTCTTTCATTTTTGCTGCGTTTTTCATTCGATTAAATTTTTGACAATAGACTAAAATTTCGATCGAATTCTGTGGGGGATGCGAAAAAGCTTTTGTAATATTTAAATTACTTACATTTATATTTTTTCTCTATAGAGGGCGTCGTTACTTCCGAAAATTCGACGTTCCAATTTATGCGTAGCTTTGCTACGTAACATTTATAATCTTTATTTCTAGAGAAATACAATCAGAACGTCGAACATTCCATATCTCGCTGAGCGCAATTAGTCGGTTTACTTGAATCATGAAGCCCCAGTTGGGACACAATCGGCCATCATCCGTTTTCATTTTTCACCATTTTGTCATTTCGCACAGCATTCCACGGATATACTAAACGGAGTTGCTTCTTCCGATGAAACTGGTTCGATAGCAACCCCGACGGACCCATCGAGCACCCAACCACTTCTTATTAAATAAAAGCGTCTTATGCTTCGCATATTGAATTTCGAAACGTGCTGGATTACATTTTTTGACATCATTAGCATGCACACGAGCTGATGCGGAGCTGGGTGGCAGAGAACAGTCTTTCGCCTTTTCCGTTTTTCAAGAGACTACCACT